>NC_090304.1:95538082-95856718 GCF_039906515.1 Pseudorca crassidens
CAACGAAGACCCAACGCAGCCAAAAATAAATAAATAAAAACAAATAAGGAGGGAAGGCCTTGAGATATCAACCACCACATACTCAACCAACTGTCTCATAAGGCCCCTGGCCTAGGAGCCAGAATGAAAATATAAACTTATTACGTGTTTTCAGAAGACTCAGACTCCTAGCCTTCCCTAACCAACAATTCCAATCTATAGCTCCTTTGTTTTTTTCTAACTTCCTCTGGTTTAGAGACCTTTTCAAAGATGAGAGAGAATGTCAGAGTCCTAGATGAGAGGTGGGTTCTCAGCCCAAGGAAGAGGTGTGTTCCCTTGGGTCCTCCTCCTTGCCTCAAGGTTCCTACAGATAGTCCAGGGCAAGTCTGGATCTGAGCCTGAGCTCTAACGGCTTAGTGAAACCACAGGTAGGAATGCTCTTCTACCTCCCCACCTCTTGGCATCTTATATGTACACTTCCCCAGTAAAGCCTCAGACTCCTTTCTTAATTATAGAGGAGAGGCGTCATAATCTTATTAAACAGCCCAAGGAAGAGACTCTGAAGTTTAACCCTTCATGTTCTAAAGAGAAGTTAGATGGATTTGCACAGGGTTGGAGAGATAGGGTGTCTTTAAAGATAAACTTGAAGAGTCTCCCAGGAGGATAAAGAGACCTTGTTGGAGGCATTTGTCTATCTCCCTGTTTACCATAGGCACTACATCTAAATACTGGGTGAGAATTTACATTTACGTAGTGCTTATTGATGAATGTGGTACCTTTTGGTTACCATGACCAATTTCATTCTTAGGAAATTATTTCATTTCCTGAGAAAAGAAATAGCCTCTTCTTATACTTCTTTTTCTTCTTTTTTTTTTTTTTTTTTTTTTTGTTTTGCTAGTAAATATTAGGAAGCATGAGGCATAGGAACTGGAGTCCAACCTGCTTAGATCCAAATCCAAGCTTGGCCACTTAGTTAGCTGTGTGACCTTGGGCAGTTATTTAATTCTCTGTGCCTCAATTATCTTACACATAAAATGAGAATAATATCTGCCCCATAGGTCTCCCCTGGTGGCGCAGTGGTTAAGAATCTGCCTGCCAATGCAGGGGACACGGGTTCGAGCCCTGGCCCGGGAAGATCTCACATGCCGCAGAGCAACTAAGCCCGTGCACCACAACTACTGAGCCTGTGCTCTAGAGCCTGCAAGCCACAACTACTGAGCCCATGTGCCACAACTACTGAAGCCTGTGCGCCTACAGCCTGTGCTCCGCAACAGGAGAAGCCACGATAATGAGAAGCCCGCACAATGCAACGAAGAGTAGACCCTGCTCACCGCAACTAGAGAAAACCCGTGTGCAGCAATGAAGACCCAACACAGCCATTAATTAATTAATTAATTAATTAAAACTATCTGCCCCATAGACTTAGTATAAGAATCAAGTGAAATGCTGTATTTAAGTAAAGCTCTATGTGCAGTGCCCATAGAAAATGCTCAGTAAATTTAGTTGTTTGTGGTTATACTTAGTTAACATATTGAAAACTGTTCCCGTGACCACTGGGAAAAGGTCTAGCAGCTTCTTGTAAAGCTAAGTTTCATATAAAGCTAACCACCTTAGCAATTTCACTCCTAGGTATTTATCCAAGAGAAATGAAGTTATATATCCACAAAATTACTTGTATGAGACTATTTGGAGAAGTTTTATTCATAATACCCCAAATTGGAAACAGCCCAGGGGTCCATCAACAGAAAAATAGATAAATACTCCATAGAATACTTGTACGATGGGTTACTACTCAGGGATAAAAAGGAACAAACTACTGATACATACAACCACATGCATGAATCTCAAATATATTATGTTGAACAAAATTAGCCAGACATAAAGGAGTACTTGCTCTTTTTTTCCCAACTTTTCTGAAGATTTTTATTTATTTATTTATTTATTTATTTTTGGCTACACTACGCTGGGTCTTCGTTGCTGCACACGGGTTTTCTCTAGTTGCGGTGAGCAGGGCCTACTCTTCGTTGCATTGTGCGGGCTTCTCATTATCGTGGCTTCTCCTGTTGCGGAGCACAGGCTGTAGGCGCACAGGCTTCAGTAGTTGTGGCACATGGGCTCAGTAGTTGTGGCTTGCAGGCTCTAGAGCACAGGCTCAGTAGTTGTGGTACACGGGCTTAGTTGCTCTGCGGCATGTGGGATCTCCCCAGACCAGGGATCAAACCCGTGTCCCCTTCATTGGCAGGTGGATTCTTAACCACTGCGTCACCAGGGAAGTCCCAGTACTTACTCTTTGATTCCACTTATTTGAAGTTCTAGAACAGAAAAAACTAATGTTTGGTGGGAAAAAATCATAACAGTGTTTGCCCTTGGGGGAGTGAGTGGGGGAAGGAATAGACTGGAGAGGCATGAGGGACATTTCTGGAGTGATATTAATGTTCTGCATCTTGATATGGATTTGGGTTATAGAGGCTTAGGCATTTGCCCAGTTCTTTGAATGGTATGTGCTTAAGTCTTGTGTGTTTCATTGTCTGCAAATTTTATTTCAATGTATTCTTAAAAGGAATTATAAATGAATATTGAACTCTCATTAATGCTGAAGTATGTAGGAGGATGTGTCCTGATGTCTGAAATTGTAAAATGCATACAAAAAATAAGATATTAATGGATAGGTGGATAAAGGGATGAAAAGAGAAATGAATAGATATATGATATAAATCATGTATTGATATATAGTAAAATGTTAGCTGAAGAACCTAAGCAGGGAATATAGGTGTTCACTGTAAAATCCTCTCAATTTTTCTGCATGTTTGAAGCTTTTCGTAATAAAATGTTGGCAAAAATCTGCTTCCTCCTTTACCAAGTTTCCTTAGCATTCAGTAAACGACAACAGCAAACTTAGAAAAAAAATGAGAGTCATTATTTTACATCATTCTTGTTTAGACATCATTCCTTAGAATATTGATCAATTTTAACAAATAAAAATTACCATTTATTTAAAAATTACAATTTATCAAGTGTCTAATATGTTCCCAGAACCACCACAGGCATGTCACAGATATTATGTCTGATCCTCATAATAGCAAGACAAGCAGAGGTCTCCATTTTATAGATGAGGAAATTGAGGCACAAGGAGACTCATTCATTCTAATACCTATTGAGCCCTTGTGGGTGGAGAGAAAAGGGGGAAAAGGAGAATGAATGACCAGAGATGAGGCTGAAAATCTAATCAGGGGCTAGACCCTAAAGGTCCTTGATAAGGGTTAAGGAGTTTGGACTTTATCTGGAGGGCAATGGGAAGACATTGAAAACTTTTCAGCAGAAAGTGATCTGATCAGATTTGTATATTTAAACATCACGTGGGACTTCCCTGGTGGTCCAGTGGTTAAGAATCTGCCTTCCAATGCAGGGGACACAGGTTCGATCCCTGGTCAGGAAACTAAGATCCCACATGCCGCAGAGCAACTAAGCCCCCCACACCACAACAAAGAGCCTGTGTGCCACAACGAAGACCCAGCACAGCCAAAGTTTTAAAAATAAATCAATAAATTAAAAATAAAAGATCACGCAACTACAATTTGGAGAGAGACAATGGAGAGGAACAAGACCGAAAGCAAGAAGCTGCTTCTGGGAACAGTAATCAACAGGCAGATGATTTGACAGGAACTGAAACAATGGCAGAGGGAATGGAGAGAAGTAGGGATTTGAGAGCTACGAAGGAGGCAGAATAGATGGAGATTCGTACATGATTGGAAGTGGAAGTGAGGGAAATTGTTGGAGGATAATTCTCAAATTTTTAGCATAGGTAACTTGGTGGACAGTGGCTGCCCTTCTCTGAAATGGAGAGGATGAGGAGTTGTCAAGTTTGCTGTTCCTGTGGGACAGCCAAGCAGAGATGTTCAGTACAAAATGGGAAAAATGGATCCGAGCTCCAAAGAGAGCTCTGGGCTAGAGATGCCAGACTGAGGTCTCCAGCCCTTCCAGAAGGCAATTGTGGGGCCACTGTAGAGTGAGAAAGGACGCGGTTCTAGGACAGAACCTACAGGCTGAACATCACCTAAGGAACAAGAGAAAAGGAGAATCTCTGAAGAGAGTGGGTAAACGCAAGAGAGAGAGAAGAAAATAACTGGAGTGGTGTCCCAAAGCTAAAGGAAGAGGGGGGGTTCCAAAAAAAGGGGGGGTTTCCAAAAAAGAATTTTGTATTTTGATACAAAATATCAAATGCTACTGAGAGTCAAGTAAAATAAGGACTGAAAGTATTCACTAGATCACCCACTGGTGACCTTGGTGGAAGCACTTTCACCTGAAAAGTAGTAAAGGTGGAGGTCGTTTTGCAGTCGATGGAGGGGTAAACGGGAGTGAGGAAGGGGTTTACTTATGGTCAGAGCTTATGAAGAAGAGCAGAAGAGGCGGTAGCTGGAAGGCAATGTGGTAGAAAGAAGTTTTTTAGCTTTTGGCTCATTTGTTGGTTTTAAGAAAGGAAAGTATTAGCATGTTAAAATGCTTCCTGGAATGAGCCAGCAAACAGGAGGAAGTGTACCTCCCTCATTGTTAACAAGAGGTTAAGAATGTTCTGAGACCTCCCTGGTGGTTAAGAATCTGCCAATGCAGGGGACACGGCTTCAAGCCCTGGTCTGGGAAGATCCCACATGCCTTGGAGCAACTAAGCCCGTGCGCCACAACTACTGAGCCTGCTCTCTAGGGCCCATGAGCCACAACTACTGAGCCCACGTGCCACAGCTACTGAAGCCCGCGTGCCTAGAGCCCATACTCTGCAACAAGAGAAGCCACCACAATGAGAAGCCCATGCATTGCAATGAAGACTAGCCCCTGCTCGCTGCAACTAGAGAAAGCCTGCACACAACAATGGAGACCCAACACAGCCAAAAACAAGTAAAATTAAATAAATAAATAAATAAATATTTTTAAATAAATAAATATTTTTAAAAAAATGTTCAGGGGATGCTTAGGACAGTCCTGCTTTATACCTGTTGTCCTGCTGTAATGGTTAATAGTACCCCTTTCGGAGGACTTCCCTGGTGGTCCAGTGGTTAAGACTCCACGCTTCCAATGCAGGGGACACAGTTTCACTCCCTGAGTGGGAAACTAGGATCCCACATGCCGTGCAGGGTATCCAAAAAATTAAAATTAAAAAATAGTACCCCTTTCACACTGTGACAGTGTGGAAGATAATTTATATGGTCAACCTAGATAAGGGGGAAGCCCAGGCTGCGCACAGACTTGGCTAACTTTGAAAGTGAAAGTGTTGGGACCAAAAATTGAAGTTTTCATCCGTGCGTGCGTGTGTGTGTGTGTGTGTGTGCGTGTGTGTGTGTTTATAAAGTTTTTTTCGCCTCCTGAGAGAATTCTCATCTAGTGGTTCCTACTTCATTTGTGTACTAGGGAAGAAAGGTCACTGTCCTAGGATGAGGCAAGGAGACAGGAGCAGAAGTCGGAAAGGGAGAGGAGGTCTGACACAGTTGGTGACAGGAATGAGAGGAGAAATTGGCCAAAGTCAAGTAGCATTCCCAAGGTCACCTACCTAGTGACATGGTCAGAATTCAAAACCAGGCCTGCCCAGCTCTCAAGTCAACTCCAGAGCCAATTTGAACTCTTCCTACAATACCAGTTGCCCCTTCTCATTACAACGTATCAAATGGGACTTCCCTGGTGGTCCAGAGGTTAGGACTCGACGCTTCTACTGTCAGAGCCCGGGTTCAATCCCTGGCTGGGGAACCAAGATCCTGCAAGCTGCGCAGCACGGCCAAAATAAAAAAAAAGAATGTATCAAGCATGTCTACAGTCAGCCCTCCATTGTATGTTCAGGCCACTCTCTGACCAGTGGTGCCTTCCTTCCCTCCCCATCACTACCACTGCCACCATTCTGAGACTTCTGAAGCACAAGTAAATGAAATAAACATTAGGCATCCTCTTCTCTGCATCTCTCCTAAAAGAAAATATTTGATGGTGGCTTCCCTGATGGCGCAGTGGTTGAGAGCCTGCCAATGCGGGGGACAAGGGTTCGTGCCCCGGTCCGGGAGGATCCCACATGCCGCGGAGCGGCTGGGCCCGTGAGCCATGGCCGCTGAGCCTGCGCGTCCGGAGCCTGTGCTTCACAACGGGAGAGGCCACAACAGTGAGAGGGCCGCGTACTGCAAAAAAAAAAAAAAAAAAAATAGATGAATGGATAAAGATGTGGGGTATATATATATATATATATATATATATATATATATTACTCAACTATAAAAAAGTCAACTATTGCCATTGGCATCAACGTGGATGGACCTAGAGATTATCATACTAAGTGAAGTAACTCAGAGAAGGACAAGTATCATATGATATCACTTTTATGTGGAATCTAAAAAATAATACAAATGAATCTATATACAAAACAGAAACAGACTCACAGCCATAGAAAACAAATTGATGGTTACCAAATGGGACACGGAGGTGGGGAGAGACAAATTAGGAGTATGGGATTAACAGACACAAACTACTGTACATAAAATAGATAAGCAACAAGGATTTACTGTATAGAACAGGGAGTTATACCCAATATCTTAATAAGTTAATAATAACCTATAATGGAATATAATCTGCAAAAACAAAAAACAAATCATTATGCTATACATCTAAAACTAAAACAATATTGTAAATCAAATACACTTCAATAAAAAAAAAAGTTTACCTGTTCCTTGGAAAAAATGCTCTGTCTCATTGATCAGACACAGTACTTAGCACACTGTAGGTGTTCAGTAAACACTGGTGATTGAGTAAGCTGATCTCAGGTTAGCAGAAACAAGCACTTTTTTTTTCAAATTAAATTTATTGTTCATCTTAAAGCAAATCAAATACACAGTAACATGACAATTCCAACTTGTTCACAAAAAGTGATAACTGAGTTCTACTGAGAAATAAGTACTTTTGGGATAATGGGGAAAGCATAAGTTTTGACTAAAAATTCTTTCTTCTTCATAAAACCAAAGTCAACTCAAGGTGTTCTTTCACCAAAAAAAGTCTACCATTTTGAGTTTTTCCCCTAATCTAGTTTATTTCTTTGGTATTTTTATATGAATGATTTGTAGTAATTTGTTTGTAACAGCCAAAGAGAATTTAACCATGGTACTAGTAATAAACAGTAGGTTACCAAAACTTTAATATTTATTCCTCTCTATTTTATCTTGAGAAGCAAAACCTTTATGAAAGAAAATGTAATTTAGCAGAATCACTGAAAAAGAGTTCTACCATCCTAAGTTCATTCTTATTTTCATCTCTATACCTTTCTCAAACTGTTTCTTTCCTTTAACATTCTTTACTGCTCCCCACCTATTCACAGCCTTCTTTTTCTCTTAGGGTGGGGGTGGGTGACCATATAATTTACTGTCCAAACCGGAACAGTTGGTTTTTGGTTTTGTTTTTGTTTTTCATGGAAAGACATTTTATATTAAATATAGCAGTGTGTACAAGTCAATCCCAAACTCCCAATTCATCCCTCCCCCCAACCCCCACAACCATAAATTCATTCTCTAAGTCTGTGGGTCTGTTTCTGTTTTGTAAATTAAGTTCATTTGTATCTTTTTTTTTTTTTAGATTCTGCATGTAAGCAATAATATCATATGATATTTTTCTTTTTCTGTCTGACTTAGTTCACTTCAAACTGGAACTGTTTTGAGACTGAAAGTGGCATTATTGATATTTACACTGGAAAAATAAAACAGGGCTTTCCCAGGGACACTGGGATGTAGGGGTCACCCTACTTTAAACTCTCGGGTCCTCAGTTTCCACATTAATAAAGCGAGGGGGTTGGACCAACTGACTTCTAAGGACCCTTCTAGTCTTAACCATCGAAGAGTCTACTGTTCTGATTTAACGTGCTTCATCCTCAAAATTCAGTCTTACTCAGAAAACCTCAGATGTCGCAGGGCCTCAGAACCACTCTTTTTCATCACAGGTCCATTGAATGCTGAGAAGCAGCAAAGGTGCTGAGTTAGCTAAGCCCTTTCAGCCTCTCTGCACTCCCCTCCATTTCCCATCGAGGCTTGTTGCCTGCAAGGGAACAAGCAGGTTGGACTTGTCGGCTCAGAAGCATTTCTCGGTGGAAAGGGCAGCCCGGCTGCTTGTCCAGGCAAACAGGATGTGTCTTCCCTGGTGAGTCAGAGCCAGATAGAGAAAGCACGCCTGCCCAGCCCCCTGGGGGGTTCCCCTCCGCGTCCCCAGCTTCCAGCTCCTGAAAGGGGAAGACAGGGAAAAATTCTCAGCAACGTTGCTGTTTTCTTCCAGCCTGCCCCCATGTTATACACCCTCTGAGTGTCAGTGTCTGCTGGGCTACACTAGCAGTAAGCAGAGGAAATGAAGCTTTCAAAGACAGAGCGAAAAATGATCATTTAAAGCTGTCACCCTGAGTGCAAGCTCTTACTCTAATGATGCTGACATTATTCCAAACGTTTCTAGAATGACTCTTCTGGAACGGCCTTAGCATCTTGAACCAAAAAAAAAATTTTTTTGAGATCCTTAACGATGACAAATCTTCACGCTTTTGAGAGCTAGTTTGATTCTCCAACACATCTAAAAGTCACATAGATCAAATCCAAAAAGTGTGAGAAAGTGAGTAACCAAACACCACTGATTATAAAATCAGGAGAATGAAGATCTTGTGTAGTGTGTACATGCTCCCTGAGGAGCCTTTCAAAGACAAAAAAACTGAAGAACTCTTTTGTGCGTAACTATGATGAGAGGATAATCCCTCCTAGAGCTTAAGATCGCTCCTGTGGTTACGGAGTTGGATATAGACACAAGCAAGGGAGCTTCCCTGCAGGTCCAGTGGGTAAGGCTCCACCCTTTAAATGCAGGGGGTGAGGGTTTGATCCCTGATCTGGGAACTAGGATCCCACATGCCGAGAGGCAGGGCCAAAAGAAAGAAGGAAAAAAAACACTCAGAGGCTCTTCTCTTTTCACGGAATAAGGCCCTTCATGATCTGGCCTCACCAACTATCCAGCCCCACTTCCACGTTTTCCAGGCTCCTTGAAACTCACTCTTGGCCATGTCAAACTAACCACATATGTGTTCTTACCTTCACGTATATATCTGTACATGCTATTCTGTCTACTTTGTCCATCTGATGAATTCTTATTTGCTTTTCAAAATTAAGCTCACATTCTATGAAGGCTTCCCTGAGCCCTGGAGCCAGAGTTAATAGTTCCTTACACCTTGTGACACCTTTATTATGGCCCTTGCTGCACTATGCCATCATTACTTGTTTACACGTTTGTCTCCACTCTAGACTTAGTCCTTTGAGGGCAGGGTCCAGGTCTTTTCATCTCTGTGTCCTCAGCACCTAAACATGCTAGGCACATAGTAGAGGCTCAATGTACATTTGCTAAAGGAGTGACTGCATACCTACCAGATAGGCTCCTGTGGGCTCCATGCTGGGCTCCCACACCTCAGCGAAGCCATGAGGTATGGAGCGCCCTCTGGTGGAACCCAAAAAAGCTCCAAGGGTGAAGACCTAAAACCAAGTCCCAGCTTTAACTTTGCTTATTTTTATATCTCAGTAAAGATCCTCTCCATAATTGAAAAATCTACACTTAACAAGAGTTTTCCACCTTCCACTGTTTTCAGCCTAGTAGCCATCATGAAAGGAGGGGAGCAAATATAATCTATAATATATATAATAGATTCTATTTGAATATGTACAATGTAATGTATTAAATCATAATTGTCAGGGTGTGTCTCCTACTTTTATTCATTTATTCTAGGTCTTAACTACTGAATGGATGATTCAACCTAGAGTTCTGAAACCTAGAATTTGGAATGTACTCATCCATTCATTTATTTAATAAATAATGATTTGATTGAATAAGAAAACTGAGACTAAACACTTAAGGAGCAACTGATATATGCCCCACACTGTGCTGAAGAAATATTAAAAGATGCCATATTGGGCTTTAAGGAATTCACAGATACTTGACACTAGAAGCTTCCATCTGCAAAGCTCTTTGCAAAGCATTTGAAGACATCACCTCCTTTAATTATGACTATTCTTTTTTAAAGATGAAGAAAATGAGGAGGATAATGTGAAGCGATTTGCCCAGCTATCCAGCTCACTCCCACTACAAAATAAATGAACTATGAATGCAAAAGAACTATGGCCCATTCTGGGGGTTCTGTATTTAAAACCAAAGCTCTTCCCATGGGTTCTCACAAAGCCCCACAAAGTCAAAGGCAATTTTTTTTTTAACCATTTTACTTTAGAGAATTTCAAACATATACAAAAGTATACAAAATGGTATAATGACCCCTAGGGACCTATCACTCAGCCCCGATTATCAGCAACTCACGGTCAACTTTTTTTCACTTATACCTTCACCTATCCATCCAATCTTATTTTGAACAAATGGAAAAAAATCATTTCACCCATAAATATAACTTCAATGCCATTGTCACACCTAAAAAGAATTAACATTTCCTAGGGCTTCCCTGGTGGCGCAGTGGTTGAGAGTCCGCCTGCCGATGCAGGGGACACAGGTTCGAGCCCCGGCCTGGGAAGATCCCACATGCCGCGGAGTGGCTGGGCCCGTGAGCCATGGCCGCTGAGCCTGCACATCTGGAGCCTGTGCTCCACAACGGGAGAGGCCACAACAGTGAGAGGTCCACGTACCGCAAAAAAAAAAAAAAAAAAAAGAATTAACATTTCCTAAATACCAAATATCCAGTGTTAAAATTTCCACTTATGTCATAAATGTTATGTTTTTTACAGTTTACATATTTGTGTTTTATTATTGTTTTATTTTTTTTAATTGGAGTAAAGTTGCTTTACAATGTTGTGCTAGTTTCTGCTGTACAATGAAGTGAATCAGCTATATGTATACATATTATCCCCTCCCTCTTGGACCTCCCTCCCATCCCCCCATCCCACCCATCTAGGTCATCACAGAGCACTGAGCTGAGCTCCCTGTGCTAAACAGCAGGTTCCCACTAGCTATGTATTTTACACATGGTAGTGTATTTATGTCAAACCTAATCTCCCAATTCGTCCAACCCTCCTCTTCCCTCCCTGTGCCCACATGTCCGTTCTCTATGTCTACGTCTCTATTCCTGTCCTACAAATAGGTTCATCTGTACCATTTTCCTAGATTCCACGTATATGTGTTAATATACGATATTTGTTTTTCTCTTTCTGGCTTACTTCACTCTGTGTGACAGACTCTAAGTCCATCCACATCTCTACAAATGACCCAATTTCGTTCCTCTTTATGGCTGAGTAATATTCAGCCATGTTGTATATATGTACCACATCTTCTTTATCCATTCATCCATTGTTGGACATTTAGGTTGTTTCCATGTCTTGGCTATTATAAATAGTGCTGCAGTGCACATTGGGGTACATGTGTCCTGAGAAAACCATAATTCAAAAGGATACAGTTTACGTATTTGAATTAGGGTCCAAATAAGGTGCAAAATTTGCAATTGGTCCATATGTTTCCTAAGTCTCTTTTAATCTATAGCTTCCTCTTCATCACTTTTTCATTTCCTTGATATTTACATTTAAAGAAACTGAGTCATTTGTCTCTGGATATTTCCACAGTCTGGACTTTTTGCCTACATTATTATGTCGTGTAATATGTTCCTCTGTATTTCCTATAAATTGGATTTAGAGCAATGGTTCTCAATCTTTAGTGGGCATCAGGGTCTCTTCTGAATGGTTTGTTGAAACAGATTGCGGGGCCCCACTTTCAAGAGTTTCTGTTTCTGGTCCGAGGCAAGTCCTGAAATTTTGCATTTCTAACAAGTTGTCAGGTGATGATTGACCACACCTGAGAGTCATGCTGTAGACTTGACTGAGCCTCAGTCGGAATCAGAGTTGATTTTTTGTAAGACTACCTCACATGTGGTATCGTATTCTTCCTTCAAGAGGTACATAATGTCATCTTTTTGGTTCTGTTAGCAGTCTTCAATGCTCAGTGCCTAGAACCATTCATTCATTCATTAAGCATTATAAACTATGATGTTCTAATTCTACCATTCCTGCTTCATTTACTAGCTAGGCTACTTCTAGGAAGAGAAACTCCCTCATCTGCTAAATGGTTACCCAGTGGGATAGTTCATACAGGAAAGACTAGTTTTGAACACAACAACCTGGTTCACTAGTATCGTCCAATTGTTACCATTTAAAGATTTTCTTTGTGTGTTTGTTTGTTTGTTGTGTCGTTATAAACTCATGGCATTAAACATATTTGATGCATTGCAAACATTACAGATATTATACTTATTGATTCTCAAATGATCCCATCATTAGCTGGTGGGAGCCTCTTCAGATTGGCTCTTGAATCCTTGTAAGGTGTGTTTGCTATGTTATTTAGGAATATTCAGGTCTGGGAATTTCCTGGTGGCCCAGTGGTTAGGACTTGGTGCTTTCACTGTCTCACTGCCGGGGCCCAGCCCAGGTTTAATCCCTGACCCGGGAACTAAGCTTCCGCAAGCTGCACAGTGCGGCCAAAAAAAAAGAAAAAAGAATATTCAGGTCTGCTATGGAAAATAAGAGAAGGAAACAAATAAAGAGGATAGAAGAAATTAAGTGTAGAAGTGAGTAGCTTGTGAGGTAGAGCAGGCCTTAATGAATAAAGCAGATATCTGTTGATATAGGAAGCAATGGACAGACTAAGTAGTTGAATACTAATCTACACGAGGCACATAAAACACCAGATATTTCTGACACACTCAATATTTGTAAAATCTTAAATCAGTCATTTGCTTGTGACACCTATTGTGGCACTCTGTACTCTGCCTGACATACGCAGGTAAAACCCATAACTGCCTATCACAGTAATTGACAAGCTACAGCTGTAGCCTGGAATTGTTGCCCTTGTGTTCCTACAACAGAGTATAGGAGAGGGGAAAGTCTTCCTTGACCCTCTTAGGGTCCCTGGCTGGGTCTGAAAATTAAACTGACAAAGAAAGGTTAACAGGAGGAAAACCTACACATTGATTTAATGTAATTTTTCAGGACATGGGAGACTTCATAAGGAAATGAAGACTCAGAGAAACACACTTGAGTATTTTATGCTGGGTTTGCTGAAGAGTGGACCATTGTGGTGGAATAATAGTTTGAGGAGTATGAGGTCATTGTACCACACTGGGGGAAATTTAACAAGGACAGATTCTTCTCCGAGTTCCTCTGTCTTTGGAGATAAGAATGTTCTTTTCCTCCAGGCATAGGTAGGGCACCTATCACATGAGGATTTATGACCTACATGTTTCAGGGTAGAAGGGCAAGGGGGGAAGGTGAGAGTGAGCTTCCTGCTGCTGCCGTTTTCTCAAAGTCCTTCAGCGTAAAATATTCAATATGCCAAGGTACCATCTTTTGGGGTAGTGTGTCCTGAGCCCCTTGATGGGAGCAAGAGGCAATCCAGCCACCATCATCTGCAGAGCCTCCCTGTTCATCCACAATCCCAGTCCCTGCAGCAGAGAGAAAGGTAGGGCTGATGAACATTATGTAGACAGGATTCACACCCAGTGGGTCTTCCACCGGTTTATACCCTATCCCAGAGGGATTAACCTTCCACATCTCTTTCCCATTGCTACTCACTAAATGTTTTTAATTGATTTAATAAACCAAATGAATCAAGGGTATTAATTTTGTCTGTGAACCATTCTGCTCTGTGATCTCTGGGATTGTTTGTTATATAGTATATTAAGAGGCCATCAAAAAAAAAAAAAAAAGAGGCCATCATAACATCAAGGTAATTTCTCACATGACAGTCTTTTTGACACATGTGACAAGATGTTGCAGCCTCATCTTGTCTACTTCTTGCCCCAGGTCTGAAATCATCCACAATTCTTCAGGTATCCTTGATTACTTTTTTTCTTAAATAAATTTATTTATTTTTTACTTTTATTTTGGACTGCATTGGGTCTTTGTTGCTGTGCGTGGGCTTTCTCTGGTTGCAGCGAGCGGGGGCTACTCTTCGTTGCGGTGCACAGGCTTCTGATTGTGGTGGCTTCTCTTGTTGCAGAGCACAGGCTCTAGGCGTGCGGGCTTCAGCAGTTGTGGCACATGGGCCGAGTAGTTGTGGCATGCGAGCTCTAGAGCGCAGGTTCAGTAGTTGTGGCACACAGGCTTAGTTGCTCCACGTCATGTGGGATCTTCCTGGGCCAGGACTCGAACCCGTGTCCCCTGCATTGGCAAGTGGATTCTTAACCACTGCGCCACCAGGGAAGCCCTCCTTGATTACTTTTAATGGGAAATAGTATTTGAGGCCTACTTATCTGGGCTTTGGGGGTGCTCATTGCTACTGAATTGGTAAATTATTTTTTTAACTATGTACTGTTTTATGTTATATAGGCTTCTTAGTTCTTCCATTAAAATGAATAATTTAAAGTTAAATATGCAAGCTCAGATCTGAATGTACTCTTTATACAATCAACTCTCAGCTAGTCCAACTTTACAGATATATACATAAGTGGGAAAGGAAATAGAGATACCAGATTTGGTATGACAAACTGCACACACACATGTTATTTATCCCCTTTCACTCCTGAAACCCTACTAAAATGGCATATACCCGTAAAAGACAAGGAGAATGTGAACATAACAGCAGATAGGAAATAGAACAAAAGTTTAGAAGCTAAAAAACCAGTGAATGAGTGGCAAATGACTTACCATACCAGAAAAAGTTAAATTCTTCCAGAGTATTGAAGAAGTAAAATACTACTTAACTCATTCATTGAGGTCAGCATAACACCAATACAAAAATCAAAGATACTGTAACAAAGAAATTTCAAGCCTATTTCACTAATGAAAATAGAGGGAAAAATTAGAAAGAAAGAAGGAAAGAAGGAAAGGAAGGAAGGAAGGAAGGAAGGAGGAAGGAAGGAAGGAAGGAAGGAAGGAAAGAAAGAAGGGAGAAAGGAAGGAGGGAGAAAGGAAGAAAGAAAGGAAGGAAGGAAGGAAGAAAGAAAATACGGAGGGAGGGAGGATGGAAGGGACCACTACCAAACAGGATTTATCCAGTTGTATGGTCAGGCCATTCAGGATGGTTGTTCTCTTGCTCTCTGTACATCTCCTGCTCAACCAGTCGTTGCTTCACTCACATTACTATCCAATTAATCATAAGGCTTAATTAGCCCCTGGTAACTGAGCCCAACTGACATCAATTCCCACCACCACGCCCCCCAGAGCAAAAGCCACTATGTCTTTCCAGGCCATCTGCCACACACAGTGGGGTGTCGCTCCAGGACACTTTGTGGAAGATCCCCTGTCCAATAAACCATTGATGACTCTGTCCCTGTCCCTGTCTCCAGGCTCTTTCTTTGGTCACTAACTGGGCAACTACAAGGTGTTCAGGCCTGCAGGGTGCAGCCCAACACCAGTTATATAACAATGGTTTAATATTAGAAAATCTACAAATGTAATTTACCACATAAACAGATTCAGAGAAAAACTACATGAGCAACTCAATAGAAGCAGAAAAAGCATTGAATAAAATCCCATGCCTATTCAGGGTAAAAATTCTTTGTAAATCGGAACTAGAAGGGAATTCTTTAACCTGATAAATAATAACTATTAAAATCCTTCAGCAAATATTATCCTAAATGGGGAAATAGCAGATTCATTTCCAAATTAAGAATTGAGAGGAACACCCAATGTCCCCACTTCTATTCCATGCTGTATCATACAGAGCCCTGTCCAGTGCAGTACAATAAGGAAAACATATTAGAGGATTACAGAAGAAAAAAAGAGGAACTAAAGCTGTAATTGTTGGCAGATTACATGATTTTTCACAATACCATAACAAAAGAATATAAACAAATGATTAAGAATAATAGGAGAGGGCTTCCCCAGTGGCGCAGTGGTTGAGAGTCTGCCTGCCGATGCAGGGGACATGGGTTTGTGCCCCGGTCCGGGAATATCCCACATGCCGCGGAACGGCTGGGCCCATGAGCCATGGCTGCTGAGCCTGTGCGTCCGGAGCCTGTGCTGCGCAATGGGAGAGGCCACAACAGTGAGACGCCCACGTACCGCAAAAAAATAAATAAAGTAAAATAAATAAATGATAGGATCCTTTAAAAAAAAAAAAAGTTAGGGCTTCCCTGGTGGCGCAGTGGTTGAGAGTCCGCCTGCCGATGCAGGGGACACGGGTTCGTGCCCCGGTCCGGGAAGATCCCACATGCCGCGGAGCGGCTCGGCCCGTGAGCCATGGCCGCTGAGCCTGCGCGTCCGGAGCCTGTGCTCCTCAACGGGAGAGGCCACAACAGTGAGAGGCCCGCGTACCGCAAAAAAAACAAAAAAAAACAAAAAAAAGTTAGTAGAAGGAAAGAAATCATAAAGATCAGAGCAGAAATAAATGAAATAGAAACAAAACAATAGCAAAGATCAATAAACCTAAAAGTTGGTTCTTTGAGAAGGTAAACAAAATTTATAAACCTTTAGCCAGACTCATCAAGAAAAAGAGGGAGAGGACTCAAATCAGTAAAATTAGAAATGAAAAAAGAGAAGTTACAATGGACACCACAGAAATACAAAGCATCATAAGAGACTATTACAAGCAACTGTATGCCAATAAAATGGACAACCTGGAAGAAATGGACAAATTCTTAGCAAGGTATAACCTTCCAAGATTGAACCAGGAAGAAACAGAAAATATGAACAGACCAATCACAAGTAATGAAATTGAAACTGTGATTAAAAATCTTCCAACAAACAAAAGTCCAGGACCAGATGGCTTCACAGGTAAATTCTATCAAACATTTTGAGAAGAGCTAACACCCATACTTCTCAAACTCTTCCAAAAAATGGCAGAGGAAGGAACACTCTCAAACTCATTCTATGAGGCCACCATCACCCTGATACCAAAACCAGACAAAGATACTACAAAAAAAGAAAATTAAAGACCAATATCACTGATGAATATAGATGCAAAAATCCTCAACAAAATACTAGCAAACAGAATCCAACAACACATTAAAAGGATCATACACCATGATCAAGTGGGATTTATCCCAGGGATGCAAGAATTCTTCAATATACACAAATCAATCAATGTGATAGACCATATTAAAAAATTGAAGAATAAAAACCATATGATTATCTCAATAGAGGCAGAAAAAGCTTTTGACAAAATTCAACATCCATTTATGATAAAAGCCCTCCAGAATGTGGGCATAGAAGGAACCTACCTCAACATAATAAAGGCCATATATGACAAACCCACAGCAAACATCATTCTCAATGGTGAAAACCTGAAAACATTTCCTCTAAGATCAGGAACAAGACAAGGATGTCCACTCTCGCCACTATTATTCAACATAGTTTTGGAAGTCCTAACCACAGCAATCAGAGAAGAAAAAGAAATAAGAGGAATACAAATTGGAAAAGAAGAAGTAAAACTGTCACTGTTTGCAGATGACATGATACTATACATAGAGAATCCTAAAGATGCCACCAGAAAACTACTAGAGCTAATCAATGAATTTGGTAAAGTTGCAGGATACAAAACTAATGCACAGAAATCTCTTGCATTTCTACACACTAACAACAAAAGATCAGAAGGAGAAATTAAGGAAACAATCCCATTTACCACTGCAACAAAAAGAATAAAATACCTAGGAATAAACCTACCTAAGGAGGTAAAAGACCTGTACTCAGAAAACTATAAGACACTGATGAAAGAAATCAAAGATGACACAAACAGATGGAGAGATATACCATGTTCTTGGATTGGAAGAATCAACATTGTGAAAATGACTATACTACCCAAAGCAATCTACAGATTGAATGCAATCCCTATCAAATTACCAGTGGCAGTTTTCACAGAACTAGAACAAAAAATCTTAAAATTTATATGGAGACACAAAAGACTCTGAATAGCAAAAGCAGGCTTGAGGGAAAAAAACGGAGCTGGAGGAATCAAACTCTCTGACTTCAGACTATACCACAAAGCTACAGGAATCAAGACAATATGATACTGGCACAAAAACAGACATACAGATCAATGGAACAGGATAGAAAACCCAGAGATAAACCCACACACCTCTGGTCAACTAATCTATGACAAACAAGGCAAGGATATACAATGGAGAAAAGACAGTCTCTTCAATAAGTGGTGCTGGGAAAACTGGACAGCTACATGTAAAAGAATGAAATTAGAACACTCCCTAACACCATACACAAAAATAAACTCAAAATGGATTAGAGACCTAAATGTAAGACCAGACACTATAAAACTCTTAGAGGAAAACATAGGAAGAAGAGTCTTTGACATAAATCACAGCAAGATTTCTTTTTTAATTTATTTATTTTTTATCTTTGGCTGCACTGGGTCTCTGTTGCTGCACCCGGGCTTTTCTCTAGTTAAGGCGAGTGAGGGCTACTCTTTGCCGCGGTGCACTGGCTTCTCATTGCGGTGGCCTCCCTTGTTGTGGAGTGCCAGCTCTATAGCGCAGGCTCAGCCGCTGTGGCACATGGACTTAGTTGCTCCGTGGCACGTGGGATCTTCCCAGATCAGGGCTCGAACACATGTCTCCTACATTGGCAGGCAGACTCCCAACCACTGCACCACCAGGGAAGCCCAGCAAGACTTTTTTTGATTCACCTCCTAGAGAAATGGAAATAAAAACAAAAATAAACAAATGGGACCTAATGAAACTTATAAGCTTTTGCAAAGCAAAGGAAACTGCAAACAAGACAAAAAGACAACCCTCAGAGTGGGAGAAAATATTTGCAAATGAATCAACAGACAAAGGATTAATCTCCAAAATATATAAACAGCTCATGCAGCTCAGTATTAAAAAAACAACCCAATCAAAAAACGGGCAGAAGACCTAAATAGATGTTTCTCCAAAGAGGACATACAGATGGCCAAGAAAAGATGCTCAACATCACTAATTATTAGAGAAATGCAAATTAAAACTACAATGAGGTATCACCTCACACCAGTTAGAATGGGCATCATCAGAAAATCTACAAACAACAAATGCTGGAGAGGGTGTGGAGAAAAGGGAACCCTCTTGCACTGTTGGTGGGAATGTAAATTGATACAGCCACTATGGAGAACAGTATGGAGGTTCCTTAAAAAACTAAAAATAGAATTACCATATGACCCAGCAATCCCACTACCGGGCATATACCCAGAGAAAACCATAATTCAAAAAGACACATGCACCCCAATGTTCATTGCAGCACTATTTACAATAGTCAGGTCATGGAAGCAACCTAAGTGCCCATCGACAGACGCATGGATAAAGAAGATGTGGTACATATATACAATGGAATATTACTTAGCCATAAAAAGGAATGGAATTGGGTCATTTGTAGAGACGTGGATGGATCTAGAGACAGTCATACAGGGTGAAGTAAGTCAGAAAGAAAAAAACAAATATTGGATATTAATGCATACATGTGGAACCTAGAAAAATGGTAGAGATGAACCAGTTTGCAGGGCAGAAATAGAGACACAGATGTAGAGAACAAACGTATGGACACCAAGTGGGGAAAGTGGCAGGCGGGGAGGGGCGTGGTGGTGGTGTGATGAATTGGGAGATTGGAATTGACATATATACACTAATATGTATAAAATAGATAACTAATAAGAACCTGCTGTATAAAAAATAAATAAAATAAAATTCAAAATAAATAAAATAAAATTCAACAAAAAAGGAGATAAAGGAAAATAGTCAAGCAAGACAAACTAATAATAGTTTAGCCATTAAACAAAGTCAAGGACTTTTAGTTCCTACTCAAGGACTATAGATGATATTCTGAGCCATGTCCTTTGAGCTGTTTTGCAGATACTGAAACCCCCACCAGGTGGAAGAAGTTAACCGTATGCCACCCACAGCACGTAGACCACAGACTGGTTGAAACCAAAATGTTGATGATGTTGACTCCCGCTTACCTCACCACCAACCAACCAGAAGAATATCCACGAGCTTATCACATACCCCACAATCTCCCTCCCTCACCCTGTCTTTTAAAACCTTTCCCTGAAAGCCATCAGGGAGTTGAGGTCTTTTAAGCACTAGCTGCCTGGATTCCTTGCTTGGCTCCGTGCAATGAACACTGCACTTTCCTGCACCACAACCCAGTGTCAATAGATGGGCTTTACTGTGCACGGGCGAGTAGACCCAAGTTTGGTTCAGTAAAGCTAAGACCTTTGTTATCCACAGCCACCTACGTATTCCTTCAGCAAAGTGTTGGACGGAGAAACAATATTTTACAGGACACGGTGATCTAGGTGGGGGAAGACAAGTAAATGGCAGTTATAACAAGTGTATGGAGGAGTGTTGCCTAACCTAACTTTTTGTTTGGCGTTTAGGGCAGGCTTCTCAGAAGCTGATACATCTAGTTAAAACCTGAAGCCTTAGTATGAGTTGAATAGATGAGGGTGAACCTTCTAGGCAGAAAAACCAAGTGTTTCTTAGAAGTAAGAAAAAGAAAAAGCATGAAGCGGTTAGCCATCTACTAATAATTTAGTATAGCAGAAGCGTGGGAGAGGGGGAGGAAGGAATATAAGGCTAGATAAATCTGGAAAGAAAATCAGCGGCAAGACTCCTTCCCCACCCCCACCACCATCCCTGGGCTTTATAATCATCCTGAGGGTGACGCATGAGTGTTTTAAGCTTCAAGCAGTAGAGTGACAAAGTCACATTTTTGGTGTGTTTTTTTTGTTTTTTTTTTTTTTGCTGTACGCGGGCCTCTCACTGTTGTGGCCTCTCCCTTTGCGGAGCACAGGCTCCAGACACACAGGCTCAGCGGCCATGGCTCACGGGCCCAGCCGCTTCACGGCATGTGGGATCTTTCCGGACCGGGGCACGAACCCGTGTCCCCTAGCATAGGCAGGCGGACTCTCAACCACTGCGCCACCAGGGAAGCCCTTTGGTGTGTTTTAAGTTCACTCTCACTGTCTTATGGAGAATGGATTGGTGGGACCAAGCATGGAGGCAAAAAAGACCATCATTGCAATAGCTAAGTGTGACTCAAAGGATTAATCCAATCCTCCTCCTCCTCCTCTTCCACAGCCTGAAGGGTTCTCTAGGCTGGCAATAAAATGGGGCCACTGCATGACACCAAAAGCATAGGTAATAAAAGTAAAAAATAGATAAACTGGACTACATCAAAATTTAAAGCTGTGCATCAAGTTTCACAATCACCAGCATGAAAAGGCGACCTATGGAATGGGAGAAAATATTTGCAAATCGTATATCTGATAAAGGGTTAATACCTAGAATATATAAAGTATGACAGCTTTAAAAAAAAAAGCCCCGGGCTTCCCTGGTGGCGCAGTGGTTGAGAGTCCGCCTGCCGATGCAGGGGACACGGGTTCATGCCCTGGTCCGGGAGGATCCCACACGCCGCGGAGCGGCTGGGCCCGTGAGCCATGGCCGCTGGGCCTGTGCTTCCGGAGCCTGTGCTCCGCAGCGGGAGAGGCCACGACGGTGAGAGGCCCGCGTACCGCAAAAAAAAAAAAAAAAAAAAAAAAAAAGCTCCATTAAAAAATGAGCAAAGGATTTGAATGGACATTTCCCCCAATAAGATATAAAAGGGCCAACAAGCACATGAGAAGACACTCAACATCACTAATTATCAGGGAAATGTAAATCAAAACTACAATGAGATACCACATCACACCCATTAGGATGACTATTATCAAAAGAACAGAAAAGTGTTGATAAAGATGTGGATAAGTCGGAAACTTGTGCACTGTTCGTGGGACTTTAAAATGGTGCGGCTGCTGTGGAAAATACTGTACGAGTTCTTCAAAACATTAAACATAGAATTACCATATGATCCAGCAATTCTACTTCCAGATATATACACAAAAGAACTGAAGGGTCTTGAAGAGATATGTGTACACCCATGTTCATAGCAGCATTATTCATAGTAGCCAAAAGGTGAAAGCAACCCAAGAGTCCATCAGCAGATGAGTAAACAAAATATGCTATATACATAGGATAAAATATTATTCAGTCTGAATCTTGAGGACACTATGCTAATGAAATAAGCTAGTTCCAAAAAGACAAATACCATATGATTCCACTTAAATGAGAGAGTCAAATTCATAGAGACAGAAAATAGAATGATGGTTGCCAGGGGCTGAAGGGAGGGGGAAATGGGGAGTTGTTTTTCAATGAATATACAGTTCCTGTTTTGCAAGATGAAAAGACTTCTGGGGATTGGCTACACAATACAAATGTATTTAACACTACTCAACTGTATACTTAAAAATGGTTAAGATGGTAAATTTTGTTATGTGTATTTTACCACAATTTTTTTTTTTAATCGATCCTCAAAAAAAAAAAAAAAAAAAGACTCCACTGCTTGGGGACTGCAAGTTTGCTAGGAACTGAGAGGTGGGGACCATTTGGGAAGCCAGAGGGGAGAACATACCTAATAGACTCCCAGTGAACAGAGTGGGCTTCTGGGCTGGTCTAGTGGCTGTGGAGCAGGTTGAGTGAGGGCAAAGTTCAGAGGAGTAGAGACATTTCATACCAAGCATTTATGGGCCCATATTGCTGATTTCCTAGTCAGTTGTTGCTTCCTTCTGTTCATTTTGAGAGGGAACTGGAGACTGGGTTCTATAAACCCAGGATGGAGAAAAGCTCTTGAATAGTAATTCTCAAATAAGATGGCACTGTTCTCTAAAGGGGTGTGGTGTTGTTTGTGTGGGATGCTAAAGGCCATGCACAGAATAGGTCAGCAAAACAAAAAATTATCCTACACCCCATATGACTTTCAAACGGCCCAAGGGACATTTATGGACATAGCAGGTGGCAGAACCCTCCCCTAGCTTCCTCAACCTGTAAGAGCTGTTGTATTAGGAAAAGCCAACAGAAACCCTTGAAACTGTCCATGACTCCCAGCCAAGATTATAAATAAAAAATAATATGGCACCATAAAGGGAATGGTAGAGATTAGTGTCACTCTGAAGGACTTAAAGGATGCTGGAACAATGATTCTATCATATCCCCATTTAATTCACTAATTTGGCTTTTGCAAAAAATGAGGAATCACTGTACCTGAGAGTGAATTACTGAAAACCAAATAGTAACCCCAACAGCAGCAGCTGTGCCAAATGTAATACTTTTGTTAGAGGAAAACAGGAAACAGACATAACAGACATATACTTTCCTGGTCTTGCCTGGGGCTATGTTAATTTTTCCACTCTCTGTCATAACATAGTCTGAAGGGACCTGGATGATCTGGACATTCTTGAGGACATTATAGCAGTCTACTATATCAGTAACATCAACGCTAGCCAAATCGAATAAGCAAGAAATGGCAAGTACTTTGAGGCTTTGGGGAAGGGGAGATAAACCTTATGAAGATTCAGGGGACTGCCACCTAAGTGGCCTTCTTAGGAGTCCAGGGTCTTGGGCCAGCCAGGCCATGCCTTCCAATGGAGAAGACATGTTATTACACCTTGCACCGATCCTAACTTTAAGAAGGAAACACAGCACCTCATGTTTTGGAGGAACATACTCCACACTTGATTATTTACCATGTGACCTGGAACTCTTCCAGGTTTGGGTGGAGCCCAGAGCAGTAAAGGGCTCTGCAGCAAGTCCAGGTTGCAGTGCAAGCAGTTCTGCAACCTGGGCCATATTTTGGCACACCTGATGGTAATTAGAAATATCTGCGGTGAGAAAAGTTGCCTTTTGGAGTTTATGGCAAGTTCTTTTCTTTTTTAATTTATTTATTTTTGGTCATGTTGCATGGCACGTGGGATCTTAGTTCCCTGACCAAGGATCAAACCCACACCCCCTGCTGTGGAAGCTCGGAGTCTTAACCACTGAACCACCAGGAAAGTCCCTATGGTAAGTTCCAGTAGGAGGATCACAATGTTGACACATAGGGTTCTGGAGCAAGGCCATTCCATCTTCAGCAGAGAATTGTATACCATTGGAGAAACAGCTCCAGGCAAGCTACTAGAACAGACACACTGGTAGAGCTGAGTGACTGACTATGGGACATCAATTGGCCATTAAATCAGAACTGCTCATTATAGGGCTTCCCTGGTGGCGCAGTGGTTGAGAGTCCGCCTGCCGATGCAGGGGACACGGGTTCGTGCTCCAGTCTGGGAAGATCCCACATGCCGCGGAGCAGCTGGGCCCGTGAGCCATGGCGGCTGAGCCTACGCGTCCGGAGGCTGTGCTCCGCAACGGGAGAGGCCACAACAGTGACAGGCCCGCGTACCGCAAAAAAAAAAAAAGAACTGCCCATTATAAGTTAAGCACTTGTCAGATCCACCAAGTTGTAAAGTTGGGTGGATATAGCAACAATCCATCATAATATGTAAGGAATACAGTCTGGTTCAGGCATGAGTAGCTACAGAGGATACAAGCTCCAGGAGTACCTAGCCCATACTCCTATGTCCTCCACCACTGATAGTGGAGAATAAAGCCTGATCTTTGTTGACAGATGTCAGCTCAGTATGTGGATACAAGTCAAAATGGACTGCTGTAGCCCTGCAGGCCACTCAGAAGTGGTCTTGAGGACTTCCTTGGTGGTGCAGTGGTTAAGAATCTGCCTGCCAATGCAGGGGACACGAGTTCAGTCCCTGGTCCGGGTAGATCCCACATGCCGTGGAGCAACTAAGTCCGTGTGCCACAACTACTGAGCCCACACACTGCAATTACTGAAGCCCGCAGGCCTAGAGCCCGTGCTCTGTAGTAAGAGAAGCCATTGCAATGAGAAGCCCGTGCATCTCAATGAAGAGTAGCCCCCACTCACCGCAACTAGAGAAAAGCCCGTGCACAGCAACGAAGACCCAACGCAGCCAAAAAATTAAAATAAAATTTTAAAAAGTAGCCTTGAAAGCCAGTAGTGAGGGGAGATTCTCCCAAACGGCGGAGCTTCTGGCATCGTACCTGGTCATCCACTTTATGGATGTTTGAATATATAGAGATTCATGCACAGTGGTGGATGGCTTAATTTATTGATCAGGGGTTTTAAATAAGATTAGAAGATTGGGAACAAGAAAGTATGGAGAAGAGGCATGTGTATGGACCAATGTGCATGATTATAAAGTGAGTAGGTCTTTGTGTCACGAGTTAACACCCACCAGAGAACATCTATCATGGAAGAGGCACTACAGCACAAAGTAGAAGAAAATGACTTGGCCAGCTAATGTCAACTAGCCTCTGTCCTCAGCCATCCCAACACAGGGACAATGGACTTATGAATGTAGTAACTATTGGTGGCAGTGATGGAGGCTATACCTGGGTACAGTAGTGTGAGCTTCCACTCACCAAGGCTGATCTAGCTACTGCTGCTCCCGAAACAGAGTTCAGTGCTGAGCCTGCAATTTGGGACCATCCTTGGGGGAAACCAACCAGCCACTTCCTGCCAAGATGATTACATTGGACCCTTCCAAACCAAACCTGGAAAGGACTCAATTCATTTGATAGGAATTGATAGATATTCAATTCTATCAAATGAACGGTACGGGTTTGACTTTCTTGCCTGTAAGGCCTCAGCTAGACCTACTATCCAAGATTTCACATACTGTCTGATCCATAAGCACTGGACCTTGCATAGCATCACAACAGACCATGGGACCCACTTTATAACAAAGGTATATAGACGTACGACAATGGGATCGACTGGGCCTATCATATACCACACCGTCCTAAAGCTGCCAGCCAATGGACCAATGGAATAGCCTTTTGAAGACATATCTAAGGCATCAACTTAAAGATGACACCCTGCAGCCTGGGGCACTATCCTTCAGGATGTGACATACATCTTAAATCAGTGACTATCATATGATACTGCATCCCCAAGACATAGAGTATATGCATTCAGGAAGCAAGGGCTGGAAGTAAGAGCATCCATATTTACCATTACCCAGTGAAGCATTTAGGAAATCTGTGTTTCCTGTCCCTGTAACTCTAGACTGAGTTTCTAGAGGCCATGGTTTCCAGAGGCAGAATGCTTCCACCATAGTACACACTACGAGTCCTATTAAACTAAGCTACACCTGC
The DNA here is from genome assembly GCF_039906515.1 of Pseudorca crassidens. Classification (NCBI taxonomy): domain Eukaryota; kingdom Metazoa; phylum Chordata; class Mammalia; order Artiodactyla; family Delphinidae; genus Pseudorca; species Pseudorca crassidens. The sequence goes on from NC_090304.1 coordinate 95,564,043, forward strand.
TGTCTCCCCTGCCAAGAGACCAGTAGGCAAAAAAACAATTCGCTCTCCCAGCAGGATGAATCTCTCCTTATCATCAGGAGGAGTCAGGGTTGCAGGGGGCAGGGAGAATACATATAGAACCCAAGGGTTCATGGCCTGAGAAGGCCATGCCGACCAGGAGCTCAGGCTCCCCAAGCTATGTCTTCTCTTAGTTCAGCAGAAGGGCTTGCTGAGGCCGGGAGCAATCTAGAAGAGTAATAAAGGAGGGAGATGATGACTATTAGATGGGACCCCCAGAAGAGCTGTGTAGTGGGACTGTAATTTTCCTTTCACAAGCTTCTCCAGGAAAAGAGATCAACCAGAACCCTGAAAAGGCTGTTTTAAAAATGGCGTGATGGGCTTCCCTGGTGGCGCAGTGGTTGAGGGTCCGCCTGCCGATGCAGGGGACACGGGTTCGTGCCCCGGTCCAGGAAGATCCCACACGCCGCAGAACGGCTGGGCCTGTGAGCCATGGCCGCTGGGCCTGCGCGTCGGAGCCTGTGCTCCGCAACGGGAGAGGCCACCACAGTGAGAGGCCCGCGTACCGAAAAAAATAAAAATAAAATAAAAATTTAAATGGCGTGAAATTTTTATACAGCAAGTGGATCTGAGCAGTGCAAGGGGTGAACTGCATGGGTACTGCCCAGGTTCCCCTTTGAGGACTGCTTACTCCCCTGGCTGCTGGGAGGGTATCCTCTGAAAGCCCACAGCTGAGCCCTTTCACAGACATCGTTCTCAGTGGAAGCCGCTGTAACACCCAAGTTCACACCTCTCTGGAACCAGCTCATAAGCAAAACTAAATGATATACCTGTGGCCTCAACTCAGGCCACTCTGACCGGTCATCCTGTTATCGAGTCCAAGCTCATACTGCTTGCTGCACTACAGACCAATAAATAGAGAGAAGAGTTATTGGGGAAAGGAACGGCCACTTTATTCGAAAAGCCAGCAGATGGAAAAGATGGTGGACTAGTGTTCCAAAGAACCATCTGCCCAGATTCAGAATTCAGGCTTCTTTTATACTGAAAAGGGAAGGTATAAAGTCCTGGCTCCAGCCAGACTCCAGAGGGGTTGTATTAATTTCTTCCTTCCTGCAGTCATTCACAGGTGGGCCTGGTCAGGATGCTCCCTGTGAGCTAAACAAAGGTATTTTAGCTTAACACTCATTACCTCGGAGGCAGGGCTCCCAGAGATGGGCCATTATGTATAATTTAAGCTTATAGGTAACATCACTTTAGTGATTAACTTGTAATAGAATATAAGGTTCTTCCCTATTATAATCCTAGCCTGGGAACTCCCCTTGGGATTGGCTGAGCTCTCGTTGTAATTCCCCTTCTCCCTCTGCCAATCCCGCTTCCTTCCCTGACAGGTGCTGTTCCTGTGCTTCCCTCCATGAGACACCTGCACACAAATTCCATTGCAAAGTTTGTTTCCCAGAGAACCCGAATGATGACAACGCACATTTAGAGATAAGAAGGTAACCACCAGGAAAAAAACAGTTTACAAAGTTGAAAGTGGTTTTCTCCAGGGAGAGGGATAGGGCTGAGTTGAGGTGAGGTGAGAGACTGTTGCATGTACCCTTCTGTGCTCTTCTTTGTTTGTAACGTGCATGTATTACTTCCATAATTAATTTTTTCATTTAAAAATTTTTAAACGTTTAAAGAATTTGATGCTGTCATCCTCCTGTTTTAAACCCTTCCATCACTTCCCATTGCCCTTAAAATAATCCTTAGGAGTCTTTAACAAGGCTTGCAAATCCCTCCCCATCTGGAACCTGCTGAATTTCTGGTCCCATTTCTTACCTTCCTTCTCACTCTGTTACCTGCCTTTCTGGACTTCCAGTTTCTTGAATGCCTCTCTTCCTCATCTCCAGGCTCCAGACATGATGCTCCCTTTGTCTGGAATACTTTACTTGCTCTCCCGCCCCGCCCCGCACCTGGGTCACCCCTATTCCTCCATCAGGTTTCAGCTTAGATGTCACCCTGAGAAGGGTGAATTTCTCTACCCCCAGACTATATTAGGCCCCCCTCTATCACTCCCACAGCCCCTGTATTTCCTCTTTCTCAGCATCCATCTCCTGAAATAATCAGTTTAATATCCACATTTCCTTTCATCCTCCACAAGGACTATCTTGTGACTGCTGTATTACTAGCACCCGGGCACATACTACAGCATAGTAGATATCAAATATTTACTGAATCAATGAATTTCGCCAAAATGTTTTCCAGGGTTCCAGCTCTGTAATCTGTGACAAATTAAATAACCTGTCTGAACCTCAGTTTACTCAAGTATAAAATGGGGACGAAAATACTACCTACCTTAGAGGGTTGTTTTGAGGATTAAGTGAGATCTGTTGGTAAAGCCCTCAGCACGGTACCTGGCACCCGGTAAGCATTTGATCGATGCATATACTCAAACCATTTGCACTCGCATCAGCAGATTCTGAGACTGTCACTCTTTACCCTTTCCAACATTGAATATTGTGTTTTTAAATATTTTTGCAAATATTATAGACAAAAAAGAATGGCATCTCATGGTTTTAAGCCATGTCTTTAAGTCACGTCTTTTCAAGCCAGCAGTTTTGCTAATAAAATGGCTGTGTCTTGCTGCCCCATGCCACATACGCCATAAAGAAAGCAGCTCTTCTGTGCTCCTCTCTCTTCCTGTCACAGCCTGTTTGGTGGCCAGGGGTTTCTGAGAAGGGAGCCCCCGACGTGGGGGTTGCATTGTGCAAGGCCCAGACAACTAAACTGGAGGCATTTTTCACAGCAATTTCAGGTCTCGCTCGTCCAACGGGAGGACGTGGGGCCCAACTCTCCCCAGCCAACCCAGGTGGCTGCCTCTGCCTCGAACGTTTCCCAGTGACGTAGAACCCTGCAGGCCCAGAGGCGCCTCCACACTTCCTGTGTGGGGTTCAGAAACCCGCCTCCCCTCCCAGCCTTAGGTGCCTGCTTCGGAAAATGGTGAGTCTCCCGCTTACAAAGCCCCCTTCTTCATCCCAGCATTGGGAGCAATGGCCCCAGGGTCCTCATCTCCATCAGGGGTTTTGAAAAAGTCCTCTGGCTTCTTTTTCAGAAATTATAAGCCAACCGGCCTCCGCCATCTTAGGTAGAGTGAGTGTCTGGTGAGGGAAGGATGCAGTCGGGGAATCTCTGGAGAGTTCTGGGACTCTGCCTCTTATCAGGTGAGTAGGATGGAATGAAAAGGGGAGTGTTTCTCCAGACCATGGAAGGCTCACATCCTAACCTGGTGCTGCCCAGTGGTACCAAGGAACCTCATTTACTAGAAAATATAAAGTGTTTGTGCAATGTTAGCGTAGGGAACCAGGGCTGGAGGCTAGTGTGTGCCCAGGAGACCTTTCAGAGAACAGCCAAAGGAAAGCAGTTGGGATGATCATATCTACTGAAAGCAAGGCGGTCTTTGTGCCTCTGAGAACAAGCTCATTCTGTCAATGAACAACTGAGCCCTTAAGAACTAACACAGAAGAGATTAGAAGAGTTAACCTTCACTCTTTGTTGTGAGGAGACTAGATAGTTGAACCCAAACTCTGCACAGGGTATACAGCAAGCTTAGTATCTGAGACAATGAAACACCTCATAATTTTCAGTCTTCTTCAGTTGACCAAGAGCTTTCAATTACTTTAGTCCTTTTTGAAGCAAGGTGGAATATAAATTGATAAATAACCAAGAGCATTTCCATATCTCAAAACAGACAAAGAAGATTCTTTTAAAGGTTGCCGTTTATTGAGTGTCAGATACCGTGTTAAAAAAGTCTTTACACATGTTTACTAATTTAATCCTTACCTCCACCTTGGAAGGTAAACGTTATATGGATCCCCTATTTTACAGATGAAGAAACTAATACTCAAAGAAGCTCAATAACTTGTTTAGAACCACACAGTTAGTAAGTGCTGCAGTTGACCTGGGAATTCAGGACTGCCTACGGGCCTGTGCTCTTAATGACAGCACGACATGAGGCCAGACAGCTCACAAGGGTTTTATTTCAGAGACCTAGAAAATGCTATCACAGCTGGGGCTCACATCAGAGCTACAGCCATGGCTTCTCTACTTCCTGCTTCATCTTGGCTAAGTCTTCTCTCAAACTGGCTGCCTTCTCTCAAACTTATTTATTTATGATAAAAAAATAAATAAACAGGGGCTTCCCTGGTGGCGCAGTGGTTGAGAGTCCGCCTGCCGATGCAGGGGACACGGGTTCGTGCCCCGGTCCGGGAAGATCCCACATGCTGTGGAGCGGCTGGGCCCGTGAGCCATGGCCGCTGAGCCTGCGCGTCCGGAGCCTGTGCTCCGCAACGGGAGAGGCCACAACAGTGAGAAGCCCGCATAACACACAAAAAAAATAAAAGAAAAGAATCCGCCTGCCAATGCAGGGGATATGGGTTCGATCCCTGGTCTGGGAGGATCCCACATTCAGAGGAGCAACTAAGGCCGTGTGCCACAACTACTGAGCCTGTACTCTAGAGCCCGCGAGCCACAACTACTGAGCCTGCGTGCCACAACTACTGAAGCCCTCTTACCTAGAGCCCGTGCTCCGCAACAAGAGAAGGCACTGCAATGAGAAGCCCACCCACCGCAACGGAGGGTAGCCCCCGCTCACCACAACTAGAGCACTCCCACGCACAGCAACGAAGACCCAATGCAGCCAAAAATAAAATTAATTAATTTTTTTAAAAAAACAAAAACTTTAAGGCAATGTCAGGGAAACTGATTTTTATAAAGAATCCAAATTACTGCTAAATGTGGGGACCCTGGAGGGTCCAGTGGAAATATGATGGGACTCTTCAATGCACAGGCTCTAGTTGATGAATAATTGGTTTCAGATATTTCCATCTCTTTCTCAAGTAGGAAACAAATTGAAAAACCGAACCATCAGACAAGCAGGAGTCAGAGATGGAACGAGAATCTCAGTCTTTGTACCTAACCCAGAGCTTGTTTTTCTTCCACAGTCAGAGATTTCTTTTCAAAATTGTGGCTGGGCTGCAAACTTCTTTTGCTGTTTCTCCAATCTCCCCAGATGTACCCTCAACATTTTCTAACTTCTGTTTCCCAAGTGTTGTGTGTTCATGTTTAACACTAGCTGCTTTCTTCTTCTGTTTCATCCCGAATTGACCAGGAACTCGTGGTCAGTACGCAGAAGTCTTTGTCACTTATCTGGGGTATAGGAATAACTGTGATCCAGCAGTGGGTGGAAAGGACCTTTGATCTTCAGAAATGGGCAGACTAGGCCATAGAACTTTTTCTGCTTGGAATCTCAGGCACTCACAACATTTACTAACTCTTTTTTTCTTATTTATTTTCTAGTTGGTGCTTGGGCAGAAGAAGGTGAGATATGCTTTCTTTCCTTGTTATGAAATCAGCCCAGTGTGTTTTGTATTTATGAGTGGAGTTTTCACTAGACCTCCCACAGAGCTCCCACAGATACCAATAAAAGAGGTTTCTGTCGTCTTCTCCTTTGCCTTTTCTTCATGAGTCTAGAGAGAGTTCTAGCCAAGAAGAGGAATGAAACAGAGATCATAGGAAATAATGAGTCTTAACTATTCAAAAGAAAAAAAGTGAGATAACTAAAAAAGTGCAAACAGTTTTCATTTGTTTGCATTTCATATTTGATGGGAGATTTTTGTAGAGGGTTTGTGGCTTGAATGCCTGCATGGAGATGCACTGAAAAAGCCTCTGGGGCAGCATTTGAGTGCACTTTCAGAATTACATGTCCAAATACTTTGAATGTATGTGCATATGTGTTCATGTGTGCACATGCATATGAGTGTGCCTGCCCTGGACTTACTTTCTCAGTCATTGCAGAGAGTCAAGAATGTCCCAATATTGGAAGGCTTTCTATTCAGTCAGCTCCTCCAAATTGAGTGAACCAATTTTGTGTTTAAAGGCAGCCACTGGGCCAGTCTCCATTCCATTGCATTACACTGCCTAATTTGTAGTGTCCTTTGGATACTCTTTTTAATATATCATGGAGAATGTGTTAATGTTACATTATTGACAGATGGGATATGTCAAAAGCACTGATATATTTCAGAATAACTCACCTCTTCCACATGTTACTGGCCATTTAGGGTTGATTTTGTTTATCATTTAATTTATGTCCAATACAGATCTTCTTCTTTCCCCAGCTTTATTGGAACATAGTTGACATATAACATGGGGTGAGTTTAAGGCGTACAATGTACTGATTTCATAAATATATTTTTTATATTTATATACCAAATATATATATTATATTCAAAATGATTACTTAGAACCCTTTTTTATAATTAGTTACCAGTTGTTTAATGTAGGATCCTAAACAGCTTTTCGTATACAGCCATGGGGAATTTGAATATCCATCTTTTTTTTTTTAACATCTTTATTGGAGTATAATTGCTTTACAATGGTGTGTTAGTTTCTGCTTTATAACAAGGTGAATCAGTTATACATATACATATGTTCCCATATCTCCTCCCTCTTGCGTCTCCCTCCCTCCCACCCTCCCTATCCCACCCCTCTAGGTGGTCACAAACAACCTAGCTGATCTCCCTGTGCTATGCTGCTGCTTCCCACTAGCTAACACATATATATGGAATCTAAGAAAAAAAAAAAAAGGTCATGAAGAACCTAGGGGTAAGATGGGAATAAAGACACAGACCTACTAGAGAAAGGTCTTGAGGATATGGGGGAGGGGGAAGGGTAAGTTGTGACAAAGTGAGAGAGTGGCATGGACATATATACACTACAAAACGTATCCATTGTTTCTAAAGGTTGAGGGAAGAGTCCTAACCCACGGCAGCAGGGTCTGATCTTAGTAGCTGATAGGAGTATTGCTAATAGTTTCTTATCATTTCCTTTTCAGATTTTGAAGAAACTGGTAAGAGGATTTTCACTCTGTACGACTTCCTTTCAAATGTGGAACAGAATGGTCATAGAAGACAATCATAGTAATAAATACTAAGAACCAGAACTATTAGAGGGAAAATACAATTATCTTTCAATGATATGTGCCTATGTTTGTTGCTAACTGTCAGGTCTGATTATAGCTGAGCGTGGTGCGTATCCCCGAGCAACCATTCAGGAAAGAATACACATGTGGGTGTTGGAGCCACCACAAGTTTTTGTGTAAATCATGAATTCATTGAAAGCAGAGATGGCGTCTTATTTACCTGGCCCAGTGCCTGGCACATAGTAGGTGCTCAATGAATATTTTTTGAATGAATAAATGATCATACACGTGAATGCATCACTAGTTCCTTCCCCTCGAGAAGCTGATGATCTTGGGAATTCCCTGGCAGTCCAGTGGTTAGGACTGCACGCTTTCATTGCGGAGGGCCCACTTTCAATCCCTGGTTGGGGAGCTAAGATCCCTCAAGACAGGTGGTATGTCGTAAAAAAAATCCAAAAAAGCTGATGGTCTTATTTGAAAGACAAATAATTGATAATATAGTCTTTTGCATGTTATGGGTAGATACAGAATAAAATATAAAGAGAAGAGTGGTCAACTCTACAGAGGATGGTTGGGGAACACTCCCCAGAGGAGGTGACTCTTGAGCTGAATTTTAAAGGGTGAGCTTATATTTTAAAGAAGAATATCTCAGGCAGAGGAGAAGGCCATGTAGCGTGTGGTTAAGAGTCTAACTCTGAATCTAGACAGTCATATCTGAATCCTGGCTCAACTTCTTATTTGCTGAGTGTCTTTGAATAATTTAGTTAACTTCTCTGTGCCATAGCATCATTACCCGCAAAATGGAAATAATAATGATACCTAGCTGATAAGGTTGTTATGAGGACTGAATGAGTCGTTTACTTAGAACATTATCTGACGTATAGAAAGCAGGGGGTGGATTTTAGCTATCATTATATGGGAAGTATGCAGACTAATTAATATGCATTAAAGTTTATTGAGCATGTGTGTTCTATGTATTGCCCTTAATATTTTACCTGAATTTCCTCATATAACTCTCCTAACATCCCTATTCTACAGGTAAGAAAACCAAGGCTTAGAAAATGAATATATAGTCCAATCAGAGAGAGAAATATAAATGCAGATTTAGCTGGTGCTGAAGCTCATTTTTTTAATCGTTATGAATGTGTACAAAATTTTTGTGAGCGTAGACATCTAGGCCCTTGTATGAGAATGTGTTGGTCTGAGCTCTGCTACTGCATTTGTGCCAAAAGGAGTTGTGAGCAATTTCCTTTACATTGCTTTTCCAAACAAACACACCAATCAGAGTGAAACTTCTATTTACTTCTAAATTATTTTATTTATGATTTCTAGTTTAATATTTCTAAGAAATATCAGTGCTGAAAAATGATTCCCAAATCAAAATATTATAGACTATTTTCATTATACTCAACTCGCAATTATTAACAGATAGATACACCTGGAGAATGACTTGTTTACATTCCTTATGATCTCAGCTGGAGGGCTGACTGAGCAACTGGGGCAGAACTCTGTTCTGTCTCCATTAGCAGGACCCCCAGAAGGAAAGGAAGAAAGTAACTAACACTTTTCTTGAGCATCTGTTATGCACCCCATCCATTTTCACATTCATAATCCATTTAATTCTCACGAATACCCTCTGAAGTGGATGTTTTATCTCCATTTCCCAGATGAAGAAACTGAAGCTCTGAGAAGTTAAATGATTTTCCCTTGGTCACACAGCCTAAAGCAGATCTTGGATTCAAACACAGCGCTACTGACTCAGCCTAGTGCTCTGTCCCCAACAGCACACTGTAGCAAAACACCCCCAACAGAGAGAGGGCTGTCTCTGAGCACCACTCTCCACCCTTCCAGCTGTCATATACAGGCTCAAGCATAGCCTAGTGCCACCCAGTGTCCCAGCCACAAGTTTTCCAGGAAATGAGGGTGCTCCCCAGCCCACTTCCCAGGGCAAAATTGCCTACTGTGGGGAATTTGGCTGGATCCCCAAATTATACTAGTGGATTTCAGTTGTCCACACCAATAGTTCTAACAAAAATAATTGAGAGTTGATTGCACTCAGATATAATTTAAAATAAAGTCACATTTTATTAGAAGAACTATTTCCTTAAAATGTGCATAGTGCTTCACATAACTTAAGGGCAATAACAGAAAAGTGGCATGGAATAAGAAGAAAGATATTTGATCTCTACTATGAGGGTTTCTGTTAGTTATAAGTAAGAACTTCTGAATAATGAAAAACACGGAAGCCCAAGAATCAGTGATTCAAACATATAAAGGTCTTTATCTCTGAGAAGACCCTTTCATATCTATCTGGAATATGGTTCTTGCTAATGCAAGAGAATAAGCTTGAAGACGACTGGAATTTTTCAGCTTCAGGATTTTAAGACTGAGCTCTAGTGGATCTAAATCTAGAAGCACATGCTGGTATATTCTCAGTTTGATGTATCTGAGTTGTGTCTATGAGCATATCTCATAGGACAAGGACATACCTCACCTTCAAGACTTGGAGCTCCCTAAAGAACAGGCCCTCTTTGGGAATTCTTGGGGATAGTATCTAGTTCCACTTGAAATTTTTCACCTACAATTTAAACTTAAACCAAGGTTATTTTCTTACCGTTCCTTCCTTTTTTCATTTTCAGATGAAGTTACACCAACACAAACAATTAAAAGTAAGTTTATCAGTCTTTTATATCTGCCCTATCTGATGATGCAAGTCAGTGGTTGGGAAGAAGGAATTGATTGAGAGAGATTAACCCCAAGAACTGAGGTCCTCCCAACCTCATATTTCTAACTCCCATTTTAGAAACATTGCAAATAAGGACTGCTATAAATTTTCTTTACTTCCCTCCTCCCCTTCCAAGTCCCCATGTCCATGCCTAAACTCTGAAGTCACCTTCAAAACGTTCTCTAGGGCCCCTTCTCCTACATATCTCCTCTTTCATACCCCCTAGCCAGCAGAGTTCCCTTTTGACAAGAAAATCTAAGATCTAGGATGTCAGAGGACTTTCTGCACTTGGTTGGTTCTTCTGCTACTAATTTGCCTTAAATCTTACTGGGTTCTCCCTTTAATTTCCCTTCTCTTTTCTCCAATTCCCCAGCATATAAAGTCTCCATCTCTGGAAAGAATGTAGAGCTGACATGCCCTGAGGATACTGTACCTGAGGAAATAACTTGGAGAAAAGATGATAAACCAGTGTCCCATTTTGACAAGCCACTGTTACTGAAGGATTTTTCAGAAATAGAGGACAGCGGTTATTATACCTGCTCAAAGGACAAGAAGCATAAGCTCTACCTGAAAGCAAGAGGTAATATAGATCTTCAGAGCAAGCACTATTAGACTCTTTAGGGAGGACCATTTCAAAAGGGCATTCTCAACATTTCCCCTAACCCAACTCACAGTCCCCTGGCATCTTTGTGCTTCTGCGACACTCAGTCCTGGACTGTCTGGGGCCGCACAGCATCAGTGTTTTCTGAAATATAGATTAAACACCAATATGGGGCTGTCTGGGTAACCTCAGTCAGCTCTAGATCTAAAACTACAATGTCCCAAGAGACAAGATTGGGTCCTTTGCATTATATCGTGTCCAGAATTACGGGACACCAATATTAGTTTATCTGATGCTTTATCCAGAGAGGAATTCTCCAGGATTTACAGAAAGGACTCAAAGCCACTCTACTAAAGTGTCATAAACTAAGGCATATTAATAAGCAATAATGATAGCTAACAATCATTGAGAGCTTATTAAGTTTTAAGCACTATACCAAATACTTGTCAGGGCTTTTCACACAATCCTCTTAACCACCATATGGGTTGAGTGCTGTCTTACTCCCATTTTATAGATGAGGAAACAGAGGTTTTGTGGGTTGAACACACATTCCACAGCTTTCACAGCTAGTGAGTAGCATGGCTGGGACTTGAACCCAGGACTGTCTGACTGCAGAGCCTCTACCCATGAACACCACAGTTTGCTTGTTGTTATAAACGTGTTGAAAGGGGGCAGGGGGTGTCTGACCATGGCAGGCATGTGAGTATTAAAGGCAGAACGACCTTCATTTTTGCCTTCCTCATCTCCAGTGTCCTGTGTCTTCCCTTCTGGGTGATTTCTCTTCTTCTCTCCACACTCCCCACCCCACAGTGTGTGAGAACTGCATGGAGGCGGATCTGAGGGTGGTGGCCACAATCATCGTAGTGGACATCTGTGTCACTTTGGGCTTGCTGCTGCTGGTGTATCACTGCAGCAAGAGCAGAAAGGCCAGGACCGCGCCTGTGACGAGAGGAGTGGGTGCTGGCGGCAGGCCCAGGGGTAAGACCATGGAGGAGATTCCCGCCAAGGGGGGATGCCCAGGCCAGGCCAGGATGGGCTGGCAAGTCCAGGGCTAGGTCGAGACAGCTTCTCTAGAACATTCACAGTATGGCCAAGATCTTGACACAGAGTGTCCCATTTCAAATCACTCCTGTCCTCTCCACCCTTGAAAAATGCAAAAACGTTTACTACCAGGATGGGCTTCTTCAAGTGCCTGTCAGTGTTCTGGAGTAATCAGACTCCACCCCTCAATCTTTGTGGAGACTTTGGGACATTAGTTCCTGCCTTTTCCTCGCCCTCCCGACTCCAACCTGTGGGAAAGGAAACAGTGGAAGGACCTTTAGCTGAGGTCACAAATGATAAGGACAGTGTGGGGTCATTAGAGATGGGATGAAAGAAAGCAAAGAGAAAGGGCAGCTGAAATAGAAAAAAGAAGTAGACGAGAGTTCGCCCTCCTTGATCTGGGTCTCGTTCTCACAAGATTGGTGTTTCCTCATGGCAATGAATCCTTTTCCCTTCCCTCCTCTGCAGGACAAAACAGGGAGAGGCCACCACCTGTACCCAACCCAGACTATGAGGTAACAAGGGATAAAGTGGGGTGAGGGGTCTTTCTAGGAGAGAAGGGGACAGGTGGGACTGGCCCATCAGACACTTGAAATCCCCTCCCTCAGGGCTCCAGGATAACCCACCATGTGCCCGCCTCTGCATCCATCATGGTAGGACGGGGCCATCTCAAAGGCTGCAGGGCTTCCACAACCACGGGTGGTAGGGGTGAGGTGCTGCCCCTATTTCTCTGGCTTATTCATTAGCTGAGCGACAGCCATGGGGAATACCGTGCACCCAGACTCTAACATGATAAACTCATGACTGATGTTCCACCGGCATGCACCTACCTGTTGTTGGAACATGAAAATATTTCACTGGTGAATAGCCCCAAGCTTCCTCCATCCTCCATCCCCAGCACACACACTGCCAGACATCACAGCCCCTCCCCCACTGGACCACCTCTAGATTGGGCAACTGAAGAGTTATTGCCTAGCATAGCAGAGAACCACCAGGATTGTTCTGATTGCTCGGTGTATGTGCACTACCAATTGTTAGATATTTTGAATATCACACCTGGACAAACTCAACAAATATTTATTGAGCACCAGTCAAGAGCGTGCTGTTCACTTTCGCACGAGTGACTTCATTTAATTCTGAGAAAAGGTCCGAGAGTTGAGTCTTTAGTTTCCCATTTTTGAGATGGGAAAACTGAGGCTCACAGGAGGTGAGCAGATCAAATCTCTTACCAGTTGAGCCTGCCTCCTGACCCCTGGTCTAAGGTTCTTCAGAGGCCCTTCTTTCTCAGGAGTGACCTCCTCCCACCCTGCTGACCACCCCCTCTCTATTCCACCCCTAGCCCATCCGGAAAGGCCAGCGGGACCTGTATGCTGGCCTAAATCAGAGAGGCATCTGACAGCTCCTGAAGACACTGTCTCCCACTGACCCAGGTCTGGCTCCTCTCCAGGCCTGCTACTCCCTGTTCCCTGGGCAAACCTTGGACCGCACAGGAGAACTGTTCCTCTGCCTTGTGGGGAGCTCACACCCTCAGCCTTGTCTCCAGCGGCCTCCTTCCTGCCTTCTCTGCTGGCCCCCATCCAAGGATATTGCTGCCTCATTATCCTTTGAAATATCATCACTACTCACCCCTCGCACCCAGCCTGCCCTCTTATCAGGATATTTATTTCTGTTCTTCACACACCCCCATTCCTTCCTGCCCTGATGGCTGTTACTTCTCCCTGTGGCTCCCTCCTCCTCCTGCATAGAAGTTGCCCCATCCCTAACTATTCCATCTACATTTCCCTGTTTCTAGCTCTCTCTTTGGCGACCCTCTGTGGGAATGGACTGGGTAAATGCTGGCAGAGGTCCCGCCCTGTTCACAGACCCTGGCCCAGAGCTAGTCCTGTGCCCCTTCCCTCCCTGTCTCCACAGCAGGCCCCTAGACGGTCATTTGCAGCTCCATGAATGTGCTAGGCGCCTTTTCAGCTGAGAGAGAAAAGAAATAAAGTGTATTTGGCTGAAAGAGTTGCTGTCCCTCTTTTCTGGGAGGCCCTCAGAGGCTGCCTCCTTTCCTAAGACAACACAGGTCCTCCCTTCCTCTGACTATATTCCTAGCTATGACCCCAAATGCCAGTACTACCTGTTTTCACAGCTGAAACAGACATTATCTGAAGCTCTCTTTGGAAAGGGCATCAGGGAATAAATCAAAAGAGAGAGAGAGAGAGTGAAAGGGACGGAGGGAGGGAGGGAAGGAGGAAGGAAGGAAAAGAAAGAAAGGAGAGAGAGAGAAAGAAAGAAATGATCGTTTGCCTAACGTCTTTTGGAGAAAAACATCAAGGATGGCAGAGAGTGCCTGATGGGTCCCTGATGGAGTGGTCAGCTCAGAAAATGGGTGAGACAGAAACAGAGGCCTTAAAAGGTAGCTGAAGGCAGCAGGCAGAAGAGAGGAGGTGAAGGGGAGGCAGCGGACACATATTTCCTCGCTGCCTCGAAAAGGAAGCGCCTCCGCGGAGCTGGGGAGGGGAGGGGAGGGGAGGGGAGGAGGTGCTGCCGGGCAGGCCCCTCTCCCTCCACTGTGAGAGGCAGCAGCCTGCAGCCCGAGGCGGGCTGTGGTTTAGCGGCCAGGATGTGGGCTACACTCTGAGCGAGGGACATGGGTGCAGCGCAGCAGAAACTGGTGTTGTGGGAGGGTTTCTTTCCACTCTCCCAGGGCACACACTCAGCTTGCAGAGAGAAGACGCCAGAGCACTGAGGACCTCTCAGCCCAGCTCAAACCAGTGGGCTCTCCTTGCTCCCTCTCTGCACTCAGAAACCTCTCTGCTGACCCCAGGACTATTTAAGAGTGTGACCACGACTCACAAAAGCCCTTTGTGGTTAGCAGCCTCCACACACTGGACACACTCAGCCTTGGTCTTGTGGCTACAGTTTCTATCTGTTGGCCCCTGCTGAAGCTGCTTCTCTCCCTGTAAGCACTCAGCACTCAGGCTCGAAAGGAATCTCTGTGACATTGACCACCACTAGCTGCTGATCAGCAGGCTGGCCCGGGGTGGCAGTTCTGTCCCAGGTATATGTGATGCTGCCCAGGCAAGGGAGGTATGGCTCAGCGTAACGAAAGCAATAATAGCTAACACTTAGGAAGCATTTACTCTGCTCTAGAAATTGTGTTTAGCACTATACAAGCGTTATCTCATTTCATCTATGATGACCGACCGACAAGGTAGATGTCCTTATTTTACAGATGAGAATAGGGGGCTCAAAGAGGTGAAGTCATTCACTCAAGGTGCACAGTTAGTCAGGGACAGAGCTGGAATTAGCCGCCAAGGCTGTCCAACTCCAATGCTCTGAACAGCTACCCAGTGCTGACTATGATCATTAGAAATGCTCTCCATTTTCCTGACTTAAAAACTCTGTATTGAATTGCTTAGGTATTCCTTCCATGAGTGCTTTTCTAATCACTCGTGTGACAGACCAGCACTGTGCTAAGTACCAAAAGGATACAAACAGTTCCTGTCTTCAAGGAGCTTACAATTATATGAGTGGTCAAGTATGCAAAAAGTTAAACAGCGACAGAACCAATGTGAGTAAGCATAGAAGTGCTATAGATGGTGTTGTCAGTGTTCCCAGGAGGAACTGGGAGAGCTGAGGTGGTGGGCAAAAGCTCCATGGAGGAAGAGAGACTTGATCTGGGCCCTGAAGGGAAGGATGGAGAGAATTTGAAGTCAAAGGAGAAGGCACTCCACTCACTGAAGATGAACTAGGTAACCAAAATAGCCCTTCAGCTATTAAATAAACTGAATTCAGAGTTGAAAACCTTTCCACAAAGAAAACTCTAGACCAAGATGGCTTCCTTGGTGAAATCTATCAAACATTTAAGGAAGAAATAATACCAACTCTATACAAACCCCTTCAGAAAATTGAAGAGAGAATACTACTCATTCTATGAAGACCAAACTTATCACGCGCAATGCTTAATATTATGTGTCAGACTGGCTGAGCCACAGTACCCAGATATTTGGTCAAACGCATCTCATTGTGTTGTGAAGGTACTCTTTAGCTGAGATTAACATTTATATCGTCGACTTTGAGTAAAGCAGATTACCTTCTATAATGTGGGAGAGCTTCATCGAATCAGTGAAGGCCTTAAGAAAAAGCAGACTGAGGTCGTCTGAGGAAGAGGGCGCTCTTACTGTCTCTAGACCTTCCTTTGGGCTCAACATGGAACATCAACTGCAACTCTGTTGCTCTGAAGAACCCTGACTAACATACCCTGATACCAAAAAACCAGACAAAGACATGACAAGAAAAGAAAGCTGCAGACCAATATCCCATATGAATAGATGCAAAAATGCCTCACGGGCTCCCCTGGTGGCGCAGTGGTTAAGAATCCACCTGCCAATGCAGGGGACACGGGTTCGAGCCCTGGTCGTGGAAGATCCCACATGCCGCGGAGCAACTAAGCCCGTGCACCATAACTACTGAGCCTGCGCTCCAGAACCCGCGAGCCACAACTACTGGGCCCGTGTGCCTAGAACCCATGCTCCGCAACAAGAGAAGCCACCGCAATGAGAAGCCCGCGCACCGCAACGAACAGTGGCCCCCGCTCGCCGCAACTAGAGAAAGCCCGTGCACAGCAACGAAGACCCAACACAGCCAAAAAAAAAAAAATAAGCTTCACAAAATTTTAGCGAATTTAATCTAATAATATACACACACAAAAAAAATACATAATGACCAAGTACAGTTTTTTTCAGGAATGCAGGATTGGGTTAACAGATCATGCCATCAATGTAATTTATCATATTAACAGACAAAAAAAGTAAAACCATATAATCATCTCAATGGATACAGAAGAAGCACTTGACAATCCTCAACAACTATTTTTGTTTAAAATTCTCAGCAAACTGGACAGAGAAGGGAATGACCTCAACCTGTTAGAGGGCATCTAAGAAAAACGTACAGCCTACATCATATTTAAGGATGAAAAACAATGCATTCCCCCTAAGATCACTAATAAGGCAGGACTTCCCTGGCGGTCCAGTGGTTAAGACTCCACGCTCCCAATGCAGGGGACCTGGGTTCAATCCCTGGTCAAGGAACTAGATCCCACATGCCACAACTAAGAGTTCACATGCCGCAACTAAAGATCCCACGTGCTGCAACTAAGAGCCGGCACAGCCAAATAAATAAATATTTAGAATGGACCCAGAACTTAAAAACAAACAAACAAAAACACAAATAAGGCAAGGCTGTCCTCTCTCCACTTCTACTCCACATTGTACTGGAGGTTCTAGTAGTACAATGAGCCAAGAAACGGAAGTAAAACAGATCCAGATTGGAAATGGAAAAGCTGGAAATAAAAAACTGTCTTTATTCACAAACAACATGATCAAATATATGGAGTATCCAATGGGATCTACAAAAAAAAAAAGCTACTAGAATTAATAAATGGGTTTAGGAAGTTTTCAGGATAGAAGATCAATATACAAAAAGTAATTGTATTCCTATACAATTTCAAGGAACTACTGGAAATCAAAAAATTTTAAATAACATAAACAATATCATCATATAGTAAAGCACCTAGGGATAAATTTGACAAAAGACATATTCATGGACTAGAAGACTCAATATCATTAGGATGTCAGTTCTCTCCAAACTGATCTATGAATTCAATGCAATTCTGATCAAAATCTCAGCAGGCATTTTGTAGTAACTGAGAAGGCAATTCATACGGGACTGCAAAGAACCTAGAATAGCCAGACTACTTTCTTTAAAAGTTGTATCCCAGCCATTCCACTCCTGAGTATTTATCCAATAGAGATAAGAGTGTATGTCCTTGTATATGAGTGTATGACTTGTATAATGATTTATGTATGAATGTTCATAGCAACTTAATTTGTAATAGTCAAAACCAGGAAACACTCAAAAGACAATCAAGGGGTGAATGGATAAACAACTTGTGGTATATCCATACAATGGAGTACTACTGAACATTAGAAAGGAATGAACTATTCATAGATGCAAAGGGATGGATGAATCTCAAAATAATTATGCTGAGTGTAAGGAGCCAGACCAGAAAAGTGTACATATTATATTATTTCACTTATTTAAAACTCTAGATAAATGGAAACTAATCTATAATGACAGAAAGCCAATCAGTGGTTGCCTAGAGGATGAGAGGATAAGGAAGAGGTTGCATGCAAAGAGGCACAAGGAAACTGTCCAGGGTATTGGGTAAGTTCATACTTATCAATCTTGGTGATGTTTCACAAGTGTATACATATGCCAAAACTTATCAAATTTTACACGTTAAATATATGCAGTTTATTCATGTCAGTTTACTTCAGTAAAGCTGTGTTTTAAAAGCACAAAAAAAAAGAGAGCTGAAGGGGCCCAAGTTTCCAGAAGGGCTCAGGTGAAGGTCAGTGTTTCTCATCCTTGGCTTCACATTAGAATCAGCTTAGGCAGTTTGAAAAGTCCTGATGTTCCAACCCAGTATAATCAGCATCTCTAGGGGTGTCACCCAGGCATCAGTACTTTGAAAGCTCCCCAGGAGATTCCAATGTGCAGTGAATTTTGAGAACTGGTGAGCTGTAGAGGGGGACATAAGGGTATATGAGGAGCACAGGGTCAAAGGAAGTGTGCAGGGCACGGGAAGGACACAAGTATTGCTGCAATGCAAGCCGTGGAAGAGTTGCCCAAGGTGGAGGGATCCAGTGTGAAAATTGGATCTAGGGCTAGGAGGACTGCAGCAGTAGGGTATAAAGGGTAAGAATGAAACATAACCATGAATGAAGCCTGTGTAAATTGGAAGTTCATTCTGTCCTAACAAAGTTAGGGTCTGTGTGTATCTTGAGGAGATAGTGGGCAGAATCATCCAGACCTCTGGCTATGTGGTTGCTAATAATTTTCTCCTTTGGGAACCCTGGTCTAAGAAACTCCCACTCTTGGGGACTTTTATGGTGGTCCAGGGGTTAAAACTTTGCCTTCCAATGGAGGGGGTGTGGGTTCGATCCCTGGTTGGGGAGCTAAGACCCCACATGCCTCGCAGCCAAAAAACCAAAACATGAAACAGAAGCAATATTATAACAAATTCAATAAAGACTTTAAAAATGGTTCACATCAAAAAAATCTTTAAAAAAAAAAAAGCCCATCTCTCATTAAACTGTTCTGAAGTTTATTGAATTACTCTTACGCAGAGAAAAAAAAGAGGGGTTCCCACACATGGTAGACAGGCATGGGCGTAAAGGACACAAAAGAGTAAGTGGCCTCAATTCTTCCTCTAAACCAGAGATTCTCTGAATTGAGGCTGCTTCAGAATCACCTGGGGACCCAAGAGTGTCCCCAAGTGGGACCCAAGTGTGTATTTTTTAAATAAATCCCAAAGTTTCAGAACCACCACTAACCCAATGGCTAAAGATGCCATCTATTGAAAATATCCTAATTCCCCACCCAGTCTCAGACTCCAGCTTTCCAAGTGTGTGGAGAAGGATAGTACGTTTTAATTGATGAAGAGTTTCTGATGCCAGTTTACTATGCAGAAGGCAGGGGTGGGGCAGGGAAAGGTTCTGAGGAAAGAAAATAGAACGGTACCTTCTATACAGGGGAAAAGGGTACTGAAGGGGCCCTGGCTGAGACCTCCTTGTAGGTAGTGGCTACCACTCCACAGGAGTCATAAAGCCAAGGCCAGCCCCTTAGCAGAAATGGGACTTTGTCATACACACTCTCGGAGTCTTGATAAGAAGTGATCCTCAGGGCCTTTGATGTCTCTGCCACCTCCGCTCATGATGTCATGGAAACGTCTGAGTGGCTGTGTCCCTAAACACAGCAGCCCGCCCTCCACTGTGGTGAGGAAATCAAAGCCGTAGAAGGGTTGTAATAGGGGACTGGAGCCAAGAGAGTGTGGTGGGGCCGATCCTGCACCCAGGGAGCCCACCAGGACAGAAACACCAGTGGGTCAAGATACGGTGGGAGACGGCCCATCACACGGTCCATGTGGGGCAGAGGAGGGAAGTGATGAAAGAAGGACACAGGTGGGCAGGGGAGGGCAAGGGCCCAGTCAGGTCAGGGCCACTCCCATGCCTTGTCCAGGAGCCTTCAAAAGTCCAGGCGCCTGCTGAGTGAAGGAGGACAGCTTTCTTGGCTGAGCAAGGAGAGAAGGTCCAGTCGATAACCAATGAGCCTAGAAGCCACCAGCCTCAGGTTCACTTGTTCCGAGCCCAGTTCTCACCAAGATGACTGTACTGAGCGTCATTCCGATCTCGAAGGGGCTAAGAGATGAGAAGGAGAAACAGGGAGGCAGTGTCAGAACTGTCCCAGGGAGAACCCCAGCAGACCCCAGAGATGAGAGATCATTCCTGGCCATTCCAGACCCCCCAGTGACGGATTCCCCACTAGGACCTTCACACACATACACATTAAACCTAGTATCAGGCTCTCCATCCCCACTCACTCCTCCCCCCATTCTCATCTTTTTCCCCTCAGGGCTCACCTGATAGAGCTGGTCATTCCCCAACAAAACTTGAGTGTCAGCAACTAGAAGAACCAGGGAAAGAGAGTCAACAAGGGCCTAGGAGATGGGACAGGGAGACCCCATGAATGCTGCAGGGGGACTTCAGCTGGTCACACCCTTGGAAGTCTGCATGAGCTACATGGGCACCTAAGTTCTGTCAGCAACCAGTTGTAAGAGGCCTTAGGAGATTGCAATAGTGACTCCCAGATGAGACACAACCCACCTCCAGCCCCATTCCTTAGCAGGTACACACTCATACCCACATTCACAGCCACAACACACACATGTTCTGTCCCTTCCACTTACCCCTGGAGAGCCTTCCAGTCTCGTGTCCAGCAAAGCAGTAGACACCCAAAGCAAGGAGCACAGTGGCAATGATGTCAGTGATGACGATGCCTGCCAGGGTGGCTGAGTCCAGCTCCACACAGTTCTGGCACACTGTGGGGGAAGGGAGGCCGAAGGAGAGGTGGAGGGTCTTCAAGATCAGGGAACCATCTCTGCCTCTTAAGTCAGCCCCAGGATCTCTCATGCCAAGACCCAAACTTGGAAAAAGTCCTGCTGAGAGCCTTGATACATCTACCTCTAACCTTCAACCCAAGAAATCCCTGAGGAGAGCCAAGAAGTTGTCTCAGCTTTGTAGGAACTTAAACAAGGCAGTAGGCCAACCACTCTCCCCACCAAGCCCCTACTGCTTGGGTCACAAGGTCCCTATTGTTCTTTTGCCATTAAGCTATTTCCCACTCAGGGCTCCAAAATCTGGCTCATGCCATTACGAGAACAACCCAGTTTGTTGAGAGCACAGACTGGTACACCAGAGCTCCCTACACCTAGAAAGTTCTCATATACAGAGGCCCCATCCATTCCAACGCAAAGGGTCTTGGAAGCACATACTTCGATAGTATACTTGCAGAGTAGGTGTTTTGCTGGTTTGTCCATCTGCCTTATTGCACACATACACTCCTCGTGGGTCCAGGTTGCGTTTTCCCAAGTCCATAGTTTTATTGCCTAAGGCCAGTTGTCCTACCGTTCCTTCTAGCCACGTGATACTCTCATTGCATCTCAAAAACACTCTGTCCTCAAGTTCCTCCACAGAGATATTGAAGGGGCTCACTAAGGGAAAAAATACCACAATTGGAGCCAGCTCTTTGGTCTGCACCAGACTGCTTGTTCTGCTGAGGCTCATACTTAAGAAGGACCAATTTCCAAGTCTAGAATAGTTCATGGTTTCTAGTGAGAGAGACGGAAGTCACAAGAGAAGTGCTTCAATAGACTCCCCACAAACTGCGGGGACCAAGAAGGACATGAAGATACAATCCAAACAGAGGACAGGCCCTGATGGACATGGAGCAAAAGAGGAAAACATGGAGTTGGGTCGATCCAAGAACCTTCCTGGAAATGTGTTCAGACCACTGATTAGAAGTAGGAGGGGAGCCCAGACTGCTAAAACACCCAAGAGATATGGAAAGGCAGAAGAATGGTCCTCGATTGGAGATGTCTTCATTTTTTTCTCCAAGAAACCTTCTAATTCTACTTCCCAGCCACCTGCAACACTCCCAGGTCAACTTCTCATCTTCTGCCCCCTCGCCCCACCCTTGCCCCAACCACTACCAAGGGAATGGTACTACTAAAGCCTTTCCTATGGCCAATGATGGCTGCGGGTAGGAGAGAAGCTAATATGAATTACCATCCCAGTGGTCCAAAAGGGGACCTAGGGCAAATCCCATGTAAAGATTTTTAGTTGTTCCACCCTTGCTTAGGAGGAGAGGGACAGGAAAAAAAATTTTTATTGAATCTGTTCTTGGGGCTCCACACAGGTCAAGTCTTGTGGGGAGTTTAAGGGTTGGAGGTACGAACAGCACCTTTCTAGATCCACTGAACTGCTGTGACTGAGAGCATCTCCACAGCCCACAAAGGCACTGGAATCTATATCTCCAATCCCAGGAAAAAGTGGAATCTACATTCTTCCTGAGATTCATGGTCAGTAACCAATTTGGATAGAAGAGCATCCTCTAGAAAACCCCCCGAAGAGCCATTTCTCATGCCTCTGTAGCAGGTCAGGAGAAAATGCATGTATTCTCAGGGAGATCCATGTAGATCAGATGCTCCACATCACAGAGTCATGTATTCCTTGGGGATCCGCTTCCAATGGAAATCCTGGATGTCCCAAAGAAGCTGACTACTAGGGTAACCATTCATCCTAGTTTGCCTGGGATTGAGAGAATACCTGGGACATGAGAGTATCAGTTTTAAAACCAGACAAACGTGGATGAGTGGGTCATTCTACTACCCCAAATCTGCCCTCCCTCCTGCTCAGCCTCAATTTAACTTTTCTCTTAAAGCATTCCCCTGAGTGCTGGGCCATGGCCCCAGGTGGTGACATCATGATGGCCAAATGACCAAGAGTCCTGGATCCCAAAGGCTCTCTGCCCTAGAAGGAACAGTGCTCCCATTACCAGCCCTAGGCTAAGGCACACACATACTGCAACACTTCCTACAGATCTCTGGCCTAAGGTCTTCAGAGAGACATTCAAGGCAAAGATGCACCCCTAGCTGGATTCAGTCAAAGCCAAGAGCCTGTGCTTCCCAGACCCTGTGCTACATCCCAACATGGCCCTCCTTGACAATGCTGCCTGGTGAATTGAAGCTAGCACTGAGAAGGACTTTCGAGTGGACCACATTCCAGGTGGTAATGTCGCTCTTAGGTCCCTTCTCCAAGATGCCCCCATCCACCCAGAGAAGCCTTACCTTGGGAGAGAAGGGCAGCCAGTATCAGGCCAGACAGAAAACTTCTGTGTTCCATCTTCCAGCAGAATTCATCCAGAAGACAGACCCAAGTCACAGAACTATCAGCCAAGGTGAAAGCTGCCTTCCCCCAACTGACTCATGTGTACCCGGAAAAAGTAAAGGGTGGTGGAGGCACTAGAAGACGCCTATTTCTCTGCTCTCTGCTGTTGGTGATGGGAGGCTGCCAGGGTAGAGGTAGGCTGGGGGTGGGGTAGGAAGGAAGCAGGTGCAAATTGCTCTTTCTCAGAGCATGGAGGGTGGGGGAGGGGTAGAAGGGGGAAGCAGAGGATATGGAAAAGGTTGCCTGGACTTCTAGGAAGTAAAAGGAGATTCAGGGTGTCCTTTCTTGAGTCACTGATGAAAAACAAGAAATTCTGAGTTCCTGTCAGCAAACATCACTACATTTACTCACCACCTAAAAACTGCCACCTCTCAAAACCCTTGAGACAAGCTGTGAACCCCATCCCAGAAGCCATATCAGCTAGGTTCCTCCCTTTCCTGGTCTTTCTTGGGACCCTACCCGAGGTCCTCCTTGGGCCGCCTGGGACACCACACTAAGTAGCTTCTTTTTTTTTTCTTCTTCTTCTGTTTTTTTTTTTTGTTTTTTTGTTTTTTTGGTTTTTTTTGGCGGTACGCGGGCCTCTCACTGCTGTGGCCTCTCCCGTTGCGGAGCACAGGCTCCGGACGCGCAGGCTCAGTGGCCATGGCTCACGGGTCCAGCCGCTCCGCGCCATGTGGGATCCTCCCGGACCGGGGCACGAACCCGCGTCCCCTGCATCGGCAGGCGGACTCCCAACCACTGCGCCACCAGGGAAGCCCCTAAGTAGCTTCTTACCAGTGGGAGTTTGAGCTTTGGGAGCCCTCTAACGAGAGATTTACATCCTGGCTCCAATACTGCCTACCTGCTGGGTCTGAGCCAGTCACAGAATTCTTCAGAGCCCGATTCCCTCAGTACCATGAGAAGAATTCGAATGGAATGTTTCCATGGTACCTGACACTTCATATGTTCTCAATAAGAGAGAGAGTTATTAATAACAATATGATTAATTCGCAGCACAATTGAGTCTCCCCAGGAGACAAATGGACTTTTTTCCTCTGGGCTATGGAAATCCCAAACTGCCTACACTGTCGCAGTTAGACTGTAATTTATCTGAGGGTAGAGAGCGTACATGTCTTGCTCACTTCTGTATCACCAGCACCTGGCCTGTGCGTGGCACGTGATGAGAGCTCCGTACATTTTTCTCAATTCACTGGCTGACCGGCTGAGGGGCCTGAGGTCCTGGGAACACAGCTGACCCTAGTCCTTGGAAATGTATGGTCTGTCTTGGTGGAATTGTCCTACCTATTCCTTTCCAGGCAGGCACCACTCTGATGATCTCATCTCAAGAGAGCAGTGAAAAAAAATCCCTGGACTGAGGTGGCTTTCTGTTCAGAGTTCCAGCCCCAAGCACCTAAGAGTTCCCACCTAAATTCACTAGTTCTAACAACAACAGCTAGCAACAGCTGGCTGAGACCCAAGTAACAAGTGGTGGCAGAAACGTTTTTCTTCCCCTCATAAAAAGAAAGCGGCCCAGGCCCCCTCCTGCCCAGCACCCAAGGTGGCTTTCCGTACAAGCTGAGTCTCTGAGATGGGAATCCAGCACTCCCTCACGCTCCCTCCCCTCCACCACCCACGCTCCTCTCCTTAACTGAAAAGCCAGAGGTATCTGCACCTGCAGCCCTCCTGAGCCCTGCCCCCACCCACTGCCCACACTTGAAGCAGAGGGTGGAGGCTCCGGGTTCTTGCCTTCTCACAGGGGCCCCAGCCTTAAGGATGCTGGGCGGAGCCAGGCTATACGCTAGCACAGGCTGGCTGGCTGGCTGCTAGGGGCTGCTCAGTGCTTCTGCGGGAGAAGAACAGAGGCTGCTATGGAGCAGGGGAAGCGTCTGGCTGGCCTCATCCTGGCTATCACTCTTCTTCAAGGTAAGGGCCCGCTAGGGGGTCTGACAGTCTGGAGAAGGGCTCAAGGGAAGAAGCCATAACAAGGGGGCAAGAATATTTGGATCCCCTAACCTCGAGCTGTCATCCTAAAGTTCAGAGAAGGAAGGGCAAAAATGAAGCTTCTCACTGCTCTCTGCTAAAGAGAAGCCATGTTCCATGGGAGAGATGGAGTCCTTGTCTCTTAAGAAATCAAAACAGATGACTTTACTGGCTTGAGAGAGAATCCGGATGCCACCATCTTAGGTTTGAATGTAGCCCAAAGGGCACAGGCCAGGAGTCTGAAGAGAAACGTATGTGTTCCTTAACTCAGAGCTGGGGTTAGGAGTAGACCTATGAAGCATTCACTCACTCTGTTGGTCAGCTGGTCAACAAATACGTGTGAGATCCTATTACGTGTTAGGCTATAAAGGTGAATAAAAACCTTCTGCTCCAATTAGCTCATAGTCTAATTGAAGAGATAAGTTTCAACGTTGCCAGATTGAGTGTAAGGTTCAATATAGGTTGCCTGAACAAATATTCAGTTGGAAATACAATAGGAAGTGGATGAACTGGGCCGATGCCTGGAATCTGGACTAGAGGTGATCCTCTCCACATTGAAAGTCGTTGAAATCACGCAAGAACTATGAGAGATGTGAGGAAGAGGAGGCTGAGGATAGAACTGTGAGGATACCACCTTTAAAGAATAGTTAGAGAACAAACATGTCAGTAAAGAGATAAGGGAATGATCCAAGAGCTGAAATAATCGGATTAGTGCTATTCCATAGAAACCAAGGGAGTAGAGAGCTTCCAGAAGGAGAAAATCACCATGAGTATGAAATGCTAAAGAGACGTCCACTGATATAAGAATATATTCAAAAGTTTAAGTCTGTATACATACTACCAAATGTAAAATAGATCGCTGGTGGGAAGCAGCCGCATAGCACAGGGATATCAGCTCGGTGCTTTTGGACCACCTAGAGGGGTAGGATAGGGAGGGTGGGAGGGAGACGCAAGAGGGAGGAGATATGGGGAGTTTTGAATCAGAGTTAGAATGAGGGGACTCTTTTTTCCTCCCATGGTGATCAGGTGGATGGGGAGAAGAGCTAGTTAGAAATCTGCTTAACTCTTTGTCTTGCTTTTCTTTATCTTCATTTACCCATTTATTCACTCATACATTCATTCGAAATATATAAAGCTCCTACCATATTCCAGGCACTGTGCTGGGTGAACTATTCATAAACAGTTCACCCCTATATGAAGTTCTAAGACTGTTGACTCCTTCCAACTGTTTCCATCACACTTTGATCTATGCCCCCATCTCTCCCCATAACAAACTCTACCCCTAGCCAAACTACCTCTTTTGTCCTTTTCCAAGTCTGTATCTTTGTTCAGCTATTCTTTCTACCTGGAAACTCTTTCTCTGTCTGGTGAATTCTTACTCATTCTTCAAGGCAGAACCAAATGCCATCTTCTCTGTCAAGCTTTCCCTGTCCCCTCACCCTTGGTCAAAATCAATAGTTTCTACCCCTTTCCATATGCATTTATACAAATACTAAATGATAATTTACAAGTACTATTACATTTATTACATTTGTGTTTATTTTTTTCCCACTTCATTGTAAACTCTTCAGAAGCAACAACTAGTTATTTGTATCACCACCCTTTTCTTCCACACTCGTTACTCATTACTCGTTACTCAGACATATAATAGTGGTAAGTGTTTGGATTAAATCCAATTGAACTGAACTCCAGTGTTGGTTCTCTATAGTATGTCTACCATGCAACTCTACTACTCTGAGTTTTGAGACAGATTTGAGGGCTATTTAACAGCTAACTCTTTGGGGACATTCAGGGTTTCCACAAAAAATGGATCACCAAGGCTGAAGGTTTTAGAAGTAACTCAGCTCTAAAAGGCTTTAGCTAGTGCACACCCAGTCTTTGCCAGGGCTTTAGCTGCTAAAGGAGAAGAGCATTCCACACTGTACAGGCAATACCCTTACGGATACTGCAATGCAGTTCTGCAATGCTAACCGTCCAGAGTTAGTGTCAGACCTCAAAGGTTAAGGGCTCAGTCCCCAAAACGACTGCCCTCACTTTAAAAGCTAGGCACAAGTTCAGGGATCCTCAGACTACCCACACTTCTAACGAACTGCCTACAAATCTGGAGGGTTCCCAAGAACCCCCTCAGAATTTGCTAGAACAACTCACAGAACTCCGGAAAGCCCTATCCTTACTACTACAGTTTTCTTACAAAAAATAAAATCAGATCTATCCAAATGAAGAGACACATAGGGTGAGGTCTGGGAGGGTCCTGAACACAAAGCTTCCATGCCCTCTCCTTCAGGAATTAAAATACATCACCCTCCTGGCACATTGATATATTCACCAACTAGGAAGTATGAATGAGTTTTTATTGGGGTTTCATTACATAGGCATGATTGATTGAATCACTGGTCGTGTGACTGAACTCAATCTCCAGTCCTCCTCCCCCTCCTAGGGCTCAAAGCCCCAATTCTCCAATCACATGTTTGGTCTTGACCAGTCCCATCCTGAGTCATCTCATTAGCGTAAACTCATGTGTGATCCAAGGGCCCACGAGGAATCACAAAGGCAATCCTGTCATTCATGAAATTCCACGGGTTGAGAAACTCCCTCCCAGCAACCCAGGAGAAAGACCAGACAAACTCTTTGCTATACAACACCCTAAATTCGGTTTGGTGATTTAGGCAACAATCCAAAGAAATAGGTATAGATACTGTCACTCGCATGAATTAGGCTCTTGCTCTCCATGTTGGCCTCAAATGACCATGGAAATGATACATCAGGGGATCTGAATGACTCCATGCCCAGCTGATCCTCTGTCTCTCTTCTGTCTCTACAGGTACTATGGCACAGTTGAATGAAGGTAGGGGAAATGGCTTCTTTCTATCATCAACCTCTGAGGAAATTCATGGAAGTATGGCTTCCCACAACAGTAGTCCTATAGGAGCAAGTGAAGAGCCAAGAAGGGATGGGATGATGAAGGATAGACAGCAAACCTCCCCAGTGTCAACCAAATCAGTGGCCAGCCTTGACCTCCCTGGCAGCTTTCCTGTAGCTAAACAATTAGTTTTCTGGTTCTTGGAGGAGAAAGAGGACCCTAGCAGCTAGGCACTACTCAAAGCACAACCTATGAACCAACAGCATTGGCATCACCTGGGAGCATGTTAGAAATGCAGAATCTCAGTCCCTCCCCAGAACTATTGAATAAAACCTGAAATTCTAACTAGACCCCATGTGATTCATGTGCACATTAAAGCTTAAGAAGCAGTACTGTCATGGTCTCCTGATGCCCTGGGACAGGGAGAATTTCAGAGGCAAGATCTTAACAGACATTTCCTTTTTCAGTAAAAGTGGATGACAATCAAGAAGATGGTTCAGTAATTCTGAATTGTGACATGAATGAAAATGTTATCAGATGGTTTAAAGATGAGGTGGAAATAAGTCCTGTAAACACAAGTAAAAAGACTTGGAATCTTGGAAGTAGTACCAAGGACCCTCGAGGGATATATTGGTGTCAAGGATCAAAGAACCGTTCAAAACCACTCCAAGTATATTATAGAAGTACGTATCCCCTTTGGTTTGCTTGTGTGAAATTAAACAGTACTTGCTGCTCTGGTGAGCTTCTTGTCTGGGGTGAGTGTGGAAATAGATGCTAAACAGTGAAGTAAGAGCCAGTTTTCTTAATCTCAACATAATTTTTTTTTAATTTATTTATTTGGCTGCGCCGGGTCTTAGTTGCGGCACGCGGGATTTTCATTGAGGCATGGGGGATCTTTAGTTGCGGCATGTGGGATCTTTTAGTTGCAGCATGCAGGATCTAATTCCCTGACCAGGGATCAAACTCTGGCCCCCTGAATTGGGAGCATGGAGACTTAACCACTGGACCACCAGGGAAGTCCCTCAACTTACTTCTTTTTGAATTTAACAAAGTAGCTCCCCCAAATTCTTGAAAAAACATAGCCTGTGTTGTAAAGCCTGACTCACTTTTGGGTAGGCCCCACAGATTGGAGCAGTCAGCAGTTTATATAAAGTGAGTTAGGGCAGGTGAGGGAGACAGGGGAGACTACCAGGTAAGTAACAGGAATGTAGAAGGCAGTTGAGCATGGAGAATGGGATCTGGTCTTCCTTATATTTCAATAGTTGCTGGGACTAATACTTCATGGGCTCCCCCAGGACTCCTGGGGGACAGAGGAACATCAAAAAGCATTGAGTTCTCAGCCCAAGGATCTTCCCAGGCAATTCCCTTGCCATACCACCCACAGAGAGAACAGTCTTCTGCCCTAGACAGAGGTATTATCTCAGGAGAAAAAAATCCAGAACAACTTTCACACCTCGAAGGAGGCTTATCCTTCCCTTTCCCCACAGTGTGTCAGAACTGCATTGAGCTGAATTTAGCCACTGTGTCTGGCTTTATCTTCGCTGAAATCATCAGCATTTTCCTCCTTGCTGTTGGGGTCTACTACATTGCGGGACAGGAAGGAGTTCGCCAGTCAAGAGGTAAAAGAATGCTCTTAGCTGAGGGGTGAGACCACCTGGGACCCTTAGCCTTCTTCCTACCAAAATAGAACCAATAGAAAAGACTGGGTTGGCACGTGTCACTGATGAGCACGACTGGGTGGGGCTCTGGTTCTGTAGGCAGGAGAAAAGGACACTTGGTGTTTTCACAGCATATTTGCCTATCTCAAGATCCAACTCTCTCTGATTTGTCCTCTGTGCTTTTTAAGAAACTCTTTCTTGAAGTAAAACCTACATACAGAAAAGGGCATGAATCACATACACACAGCTCAAAAAGCTTTTCTAAAAAAGCAAACACACACATGAATCCAGCACCCAGTTTAAGAAAGAGAATTAACACTTGTGGTCACTTCCAGCCTCCACTTAGTCCCAAAAGCGACCACTATCCTGACTTCTAACAACATTGATTCATTTTGCCTGTTTTTGTTGCTTACGTAAATAGACTCATACAGTAAGTACTCTTGTGTGTGGCTTCTTTTGCTCAACAATATGCTTGTGACATCTATCCATAGTGTTATAGGTAGATGTATTTCACTAATTCTTATTGCTATTCAGTACTCCATTGGGTGAATATATCCCAGTATATTATTTATTCTATCTTGTGTATGTGTACCTTTTGTTTATTTTTTGTGCAGCTTCAGACAAGCAGACACTGTTGTCCAATGACCAGCTCTATCAGGTAACGGAATGTGAAGTGAAAGAGACATTGCTAGTTAGTAGTCGTAAAATTTTGGAATGGGGGGGCAAGTTATTTGGAAGAAACTGCTTAGGACATACCAGACGATGGCATTGTTATCCCTTTGGGTAGAATGGACGAAATAAAGAGAAGAGTTGAGAGAGACTGAGGTCAGGGTCTAGTGACAAAAAGTTGAAGAACACACAGAGAAACTAGATACAGAGCCTCCATTCTTGTCCTCTCCCACCCCCAGGACCATGAAGAAACCACTCCAAAGCCTTGAACATAAAAAGCACTCAATAAGTATGCATCAATAGAAAACAAACTTATGGTTACCAGGGGGTAAGGGCAGGGAGGGATAAATAGGGAGATTGGGATTGACATACACACACTACTATATATAAAGTAGATAACTAATAAGAACCTGCTGTATAGCACAGGGAATTCTACTCAATACTCTGTAATGATCTATATGGGAAAAGAATCTTAAAAAAAGTTTTTTTTAAAAAAAGAGTGGATATATGTATATGTATAATAGATTCACTTTGCTGTATACCTGAAACTAACACAACATTGTAAATCAACTATACTCCAATAAAAAAATTTTTAAGTATATATATATGAAGAAAGGTGAAAAAAATAAAGACATTTAGAGTGAAAGCTAAAAATTTTTTTTAATTAGAAAATAAATATGCATCAAATTAATTCATAGAGGACGATGGAAAATGATTATGACTGTACTATCCTTTTTAGCCCCTTAAGGAAAGGGAAGATGACCAATACAGCCACCTTCAAGGAAACCATTTGAGGAAGAATTGAGTCCAGAACTCTGAGTAGGTGTGTCTCTCTACACCAATTCTAAGAACGTGCCTTTGCACTACCTGCCTTCCCAACTACTGCCAAGTTTATCTCCTTTCCCCAAGCAGCTATAAGGATGGGGGGTAGGGAGGATTGATTGATAATTCCTTGGGGGGAGGGGGATGACTTCCTGTGCATTGTAGGATTTTTAGCAGCATCCCTCGCCTCTGTCCACCAGATGCCAGTAGTACTCCCCAGCTGTGACAACAAAAATATCTCCAGATATTGCAAGTATCCCCACGGGATGCAAAGTCGCCCTTAGTTAAGAATCACTGAACCTATATTAACCTTCTAATCACCCAAGCAATCAATCAGAAGTTCTAATTCAATCAACCAGAAATTTCAGTCAGTAAAACAGGGCCCAAGCATTATTTGGTTTTCTGAACCAGTTACAATTTTTCTTTTTTAATCCAGGTGTTTTCCCTTCTATCCAGTTCTCAGAAACAGAGCAATACATTTTGGAGCAATCCTAGTAGAGATTTTCAACCCTAAATCTAGACTCAAGATTCCCAAAGGTGACAAATGGAGAGGAAAGGCCATCAGAGCAAATTCGGGTTTTTCTCAAAAAAAAAAAAAAAAGTAAAGTAAAACTTGTATGGTGTTTCAGGAGCGCCACCTATTGGAAGTAATTTTTCTGTAAAAGAAAAACGAAACGGTCAAATAACCTCCTTTATTTGAATACCATTTTTTTAAGTTTGCATTTTTATTTACTTTCTTTATAAGTCATAATTCACATGGTTCTAATATGCAGTGAAAGGTCGCCCTCCACCTCCCTCTCCAGCCACCCAGTTGCCTTCTACAGAGGCAAACAATAATACTAGTTTCTTACATAGCTTTACAAGATATTTAAAGTATTATATATCGGAGGTATTCTAGGCATACATAAGCAAATTCTTTTTTTTTTATGGATGATAAATGCATCGTGATTTTTTGTTTGGTTTGGTTTTAGCTGCGTTGGGTCTTCATTGCTGCACGTGGGCTTTCTCTAGTTGCAGTAAGTGGGGGCTACTCTTCACTGCAATGCGCTGGCTTCTCACTGCAGTAGCTTCTCTTGTTGTGGAGCATGGGCTCTAGGCGCACGGGCTTCAGTAGTTGTGGCACATGGGCTCAGCAGTTGTGGCACACGGGCTTAGTTGTTCTGCGGCATGTGGAATCTTCCCGGACCAGGGATGGAACCCATGTCCCCTGCATTGGCAGGCAGATTCTTAACCACTGTGCCACCAGGGAGGTCCCCAAGCAAACTCTTAAGCACACATTATTCTTCCTTCCCCTATTTTTCACACAAATGTTATCATACTATACATCTTGCACTTCTCACCTAATAAAACCTGAAGATCACTTCATACCAATATATAAAGGAGCTCTTTTTTTTTTATGCAGCCACTTTGTACAGATCCCCTATAATTTATTTAACCAGTCCTCTACTGATGGAAATTTACGTTTGTTCTTTTGCTCTTACAATGCCACAATGACCGTATAAATGTCGTTTTTTTAAATTGTATTGAGGTATAATTTACATAAAATTCACTCATTTTAAGTGATTTCACCTGTTCTTGGTAATTTTTAGCAAATTTACCCAGTTGTACAACCATCACCATAATCCAGATTTAGAATATTTCCATCAGTCTCTTAAGATCTCTTGTGCTCTTTGCAGTCACTCCTTGTTCTCACCCTCAATGCCAGGCAATCACTAATCTCTTTTCTATCTCTTTAGATTTGCCTTTTCTGGATGAATGGAGTTATACAATATGCTGCTCTGGACATTCTCGTACAAGTCTTCGTGTGGACATATGTTTTCATTTGTCTGGGTTGATATCTAGGAGTGAAGGATTGCTGGGTTGTATGGTAAATTTATGTATAACATTTTAAGAAACTGCCAGTTTGCCAAACTGGCTGTTCCATTTTACATTCCCACCGGCGATGGATGAATGAGGTTCCTGTTTCTCCACATCTTCACAAATATTTGTTACTATCTTTTTTAGTATAGCCACTCTAGTAGATGTAAAATAGTGTCTTATTGTGGCTTTAATTTGCATTCCCTAACGACTAACGATGTTGAACATCTTTTCATGTGCTTATTAGCTATGCTTATCATATCTTTAGTGAAGCGTGTGTTCAAAACTTTTTTTTTAATTAAGTTGTTTTTCTTCTTACTATTGAACTGTAAAAGTTCTTATATATTTTTGAATACAAGTCTTTTATCAGCTACATGATTTGCAAATATATCTACCAGTCTGTGACTTGTCTTTTCATTTTCTTAGTGGTGTCTTTTGAAGTGCAAGAGTTTTTAATTTTGCTGAAGTCTGTTTTATCCATTTTTTTTAATGGATTGTGCTTTTAGTGTCATGTCTAAGAAATCCTTGCCAAACCCAAGGCCACAAAGATTTCTCATATGTCTTGTTTTTACAGTTTTATTTCTAACAATAAATGTCATTTTGAACATTAAGACTATTTGTAACAAATACAAATAAATGGAATTGTAGGACCATAATGTATTTGCACCTGTAATTTAATTAAATATTGCCAAATTGCACTTCATTGAGGTTGGACCAATACATAATCCTAACAAGAGTGTCTACTGTTCCATACACAATCTAACAGTGTACTATTAAATTTTTTGAACTTTGCCAATCTGATAAGTTAAAAATGGCATCTCAGCTTAATTTTAATCTGCATTTTCCTAACCATTTGTTTTTCCTTCTCATGAAATACAGGCTCATATCCTTTGATTTTTTTTTTTTTTTACTGTTACTCTTGGTGTTTAGAATATAACCCCTTCTCTAAGTGTTATTTATTTATTTATTTATTTATTTATTTATTTATTTATTGGCTGCATTGGGTCTTCGTTGCGGTGCACGTGTTTCTCATTGCAGTGGCTTCTCTTGTTGCAGAGCACAGGCTCTAGGTGCATGGGCTTCAGTAGTTGCAGCACGTGGGCTCAGTAGTTGCAGCATGCGGGCCCTAGAGTGTGCGGGCTTCAGTAGTTGTGGCGAGTGGACTCAGTAATTGTAGCGCACAGGCTCTAGGGTGCACGGGCTTCAGTAGTTGTGGCACACGGACTTAGTTGCTCCGTGGCATATGGGATCTTCCCAGACCAGGGATTGAACCCAGGTCCCCTGCACTGGCGGGCAGATTCTTAACCACTGCGCCACCAGGGAAGCCCCTGATCTTCTTCTTATTGACTTGCAACAACCCTTTACATATTTGGGAAAATAGATCTTTTGTTTGTGGCATTAGTTGCAAATATTTTTCCAGTGTTGTTATTTAGATTTTGACTTTACTTATGGTTGGTTTTCTATACACATTTTACAAATATTTGACTGTAGTAGAATTCACTGTTCTTTTATGGCTTAGATTATTCTTTTACAAAACTTCTCCCATTAATTCCTATAGCATTTTCCTGGTTTCACTTTATATATTTAAATCTTTGATCCACCTTGAATTAATTTTAGTGTAAAGGTCTAATATATTGACTAACATTTAAATCCATAGCTACCCACTTATTCTGGAAGTATTTATTGAATAATCCACCTTGTGCACATTAATTTTAAATGCTACATTACCACTCCACACTCACCAGATTGTAAGCTCCAGGAAAAGTTGTATTTTTTTTCTACTTCTGTAGCTTCAGGAGCTAGAACAATGCTGGAACATAATAGGCACTCTAAGATTGCTCAACATTTGGTGTGTGTGTCTGTGTGTGTTACAGTATACTATTCAGTGGCATTAAGTACATTCACAATGTTGTGCAACCATCACCACTCTCATTTTCAGAATTTTTTATTATCCTGAAGAAACACTTTACCCATTAAACAATAACTCCCCATTCCTCCCTCACCCCACCCCTGGTAACCTCTTTTTTACTTTCTGTCTCTGAATTTGCCTACTCTGGGTACCACATATAAGTGAAGTCATACAATATTTGTCCTTTTGTGTCTGGCTTATTTCACTTGGCATAATGTTCTCAGGGTTCATAGCAAGTATCAAAATTTCCTTCCTTTTTAAGGCTTAATAATGATGTGTATGTATATGCCACATTTTGTTTGTCCATTTACCCGTCAATAGACATTCTGGGTTGTTTCCACCTTTCACCTATTACAAACGATACTGCTATGAACAGTGGTGTACAAGTATCTGTTTGAGTCCCTGCTTTCAATTCTTTGGAGTATTTACCCAGAAGTGGAATTGCTGCATCATATGATAATTCTGTTTAACTTTTTGAGGAACCACCAAACTCTTTTCCCAAAGTGCTCCACTATTTTACATTCCCATCAGCAATGCACAAGGGTTCCTATCTCTCCACATCCTCACCAAGACTTATCTTCTATTTTTTTTCATAATCACCTTCCTAATGGGTATGAGGTGGTATTTCACTGTGGTCTTAATTTGCACTTCCCTAATGATTAGTGACATTGAGCTTCTTTTCATGTGCTTATTGGCCATTTGTATATCTTCTATAGAGAAATGCTTATTCAAGCCCATTGTCCATTCTTTAATCAAGCTGTTTAGGTTTTTGGTTGTTGAGTTATAGGCTTTTTATATAACTGAATATTAACTTTTTATCAGATATGTGAGTTACAAATTTTTTCTGTCACTCTATGAATTGTCTTTTCACTTGCATGCTTGAAAAGTATGCTGCTTCCTTTGCCTTTGTGTACCTCAAAGTAACCTTTAGGATGTACTCGTCTTCACTTTACAAATAAGAAAACTGCACTCCAATCAAAGCATATCTTAACACATTTCCGGGTACCTAATAACAGTTCACAAGTTTCAGTTATTGTTAATGCTACTGTTATTGCTTCATAGATAATAATTATCTATGAAGAGTTACAGAAGCTGTTTCAAAAAGGTCTAAGATCGGTGGGACAATCAGCGTAAGTCCACGGAGGCCTTAGCAGTGCCAGGGTTCACCAACTCATACGTGCTGCTGATACGTGGGTTTCCGAGAGCCGCGTATGCCACTGAGCTCCACCACAATCCGCTCCCAACTCAACCTGACCCGCCCCCAATCCAACCCCAAATCCACTTCCGGCCACTTCCGCCCCGCCCAAGCCAGTTAGCGCATGCGCAGTGGGGATGTTTGCGCGCCTTCTTCTAGCGCAGGGCGACACACCCAGCTTCCGGCGCCCAAATAAGATTCCACAAGGCCCGGCGCCTTGTCATGACGTTAGCTCCGGTTGCCGTGCTGAGTCGGAAGTGGGAACGCTTCGGCCGCTGAGATTCTGTCGCGTCGTCGCTGCTGGCCCTCAGGCTCTGGTAAGAGAGGATATAGCTGGAGGGGAGGGGATCGTTGAGTCTCCAATGGGATTTTTTTTCTCCTAGTCGAATGCCAGTCCAAACGTCTGCACTCTTACCTCCTCCAAATGCCTTCTCCTGTGCTTTCCTAAACACTGTCTCTCTCCTTCATGAACTTCGACCCTGTCTGCCTTGGGAACCCCTTACAGTGCTCCAGCTACTGGCATCTCTGCCCCTCTTTGCCATTTCCCTCCTGGAAAAGGCCGAATCCTGGCCTTGCATTATCTTTGGTTTTCTTTCTCTAGAACGTGCCCCGAGTGGGTGGGTCTCCCTCTGTGCCGCGAATCCCTTATGGAACCTGGAGGGACAAAATATAAAGAGTAGACAACAAATAGCTAGGTGCAAAAGAAGAGAAAATTAAGCACGAGTCGCAGTAGTCAAACCAGTCGAATCCGTAT
Source organism: Pseudorca crassidens (assembly GCF_039906515.1). Taxonomy (NCBI): domain Eukaryota; kingdom Metazoa; phylum Chordata; class Mammalia; order Artiodactyla; family Delphinidae; genus Pseudorca; species Pseudorca crassidens. The sequence continues at coordinate 95,600,384 of NC_090304.1, forward strand.
GGCAAGGTGTTGATATTTCTAAAGGCAAGTGATCAGTTCACCACTCAAAACTCCCCCGGCACTCTGCTTCTTGCTCCATCAGCAGTTGGGTTTAGAAGACATTTCTAAAATTGAGTAACCAGAGCTCAGGAGCTTATACTTGATGGGTCTTCTCTTTGGATTCAGTTTTTCACTCCCAGAACAAGGATATGTTTAGTCTCACTGCCTTGGTCTGTTTTGGTCTCACATGGGAGCCGTCCTGAGATAAAATGGGGCCCAGGAAGGAATGCTGTGTGCTTTGCGACTTGATGAGATCCTTCTAGCTTGCTGATGTGATGGAAGGATCTGTTGCCACAACGAAGGCCTGAACGTGTAACAATGAAAACATTTTTTAAATTCCTTTTTTTGGTTTGATCTATGTATTACTCACCAGGAAAGAGACCTTATGGAGTATAATTTAATAAAGCTTGATTTTTTAATAGATTTATTTATTTCATTTTGGGCTACATTGGGTCCTCATTGCTGCACGTGGGCTTCCTCTAGTTGTGGCGAGTGGTGGCTACTCTTCGCTGCAGTGCGCGAGCCTCTCATTGCAGTGGCCTCCCCTGTTGTGGAGCACGGGCTCTAGGTGCACGGGCTCAGTAGTTGTGGCTCACGGGCTCTAGAATACAAACTCAGTAGTTGAAGCGCACGGGCTTAGTTGCTCCGTGGCATGTGGGATCCTCCCAGACCAGGGCTCGAACCCATGTCCCCTGCATTGACAGGCAGATTCTCAACCACTGCGCCACCAGGGAAACCCTAAAGCTTGATTTTGACAATCCTAGTTTTGTGAAGTATTCCAAGTATTTCTGTTTAAAAGGAATACCAAATCTGATGTTAAAACGTTTATGTGCTCACCTCTTAAAAAGCTGACAGTGCCCCTTAAGGGATTAGCAGTACTCTTTATAAACAAAAGAGTGAATCAGGGGAGGGTGAGAGGATTTTGTAGGACTGGAGATAGACAGCATCTATAAATGTAGAGTCTTGCAGCATACGTATAAGAGGGAAACATGGGGCTTCCCTGGTGGCGCAGTGGTTGAGAGTCCGCCTGCCGATGCAGGGGACACGGGTTCATGCCCCGGTCCGGGAAGATCCCACATGCCACAGAGTGGCTGGGCCCATGAGCCATGGCCGCTGAGCCTGCGCGTCCGGAGCCTGTGCTCCGCGGCGGGAGAGGCCACAGCAGTGAGAGGCCCGCGTACCGCAAAAAAAAGAAAGAGGGAAACGTGTTTTTAAAGGGGACATATTTGGGGAATTCCCTGGCGGTCCAGTGGTTAGGACCACGGTGCTTTCACTGCAGAGGGCTCAGGTTCAATCGCTGGTCGAGGAACTAAGATCCTGCAAGCCGTGCAGCCAAAAGTAAATAAATAAATAAAGAGGACGTCTTTTAAAAATCAAATCCAAAAACATCTAAGGATTGGTGGTTATATTGATTGGTTATTTGCCAAAGGCTGACAACAGGATAGTACTTTATCTTTGTATGGCAGTTGAAAGTAGGAGATTATAAATTCCTGATGACATTGAATACTAAACAAAATATCAAGGTTCCATTTTATCAGACCTTTCTTTTGGAGTGGGTACTCTTTTTACATTTGTGTGATCATTGAACAAATCTAAACTGACATCTCCACAAAGGTTCCCATCAAGTGATCAGTCCTCCTTTTTCCTGTAAAATTTTCCTGGTTGCACAGTGTTAGCTATTTTTCTATGAAAATAGTTTTTGCACTATTACTTCAAATAGATTTTAAGTACATATGAGAAAGTTGAGCTTAGTGAGGTCGGCAAAGCTCTTTTTGTTTTTCAAAAAGACAGCATAGATGACAACAGAGATTTATTTCCATTCTCTATTCTACACGTTCTGAGATATCAAAGAGCCACAAGTGTCTGGCCCAATAGTTTGACCTTCCACTGCAACCCAGGACAAACAGTAAAACCCTTACCTTGAAGTAGGATTATGGGTGCTGCTATTGATTACAAAAAGGTCAGGAGTAATTACATGTAAGATTGAATCATTCAATACATATTTGTTTGGGATTTTGTGATTACGGACTATGCCAGGTACAGAAGAAAAAAATAATCAGATATGAACCTGTGTTCAAATTGCTTACCTTCTAGTAAGATAGAAGATCTACGTTAGGAATACAGTGTAGAAAGTTATAAATCCTGTTAATATAGGTAAAACATAGTGGGAAGCTGGCTTTATATACTGCAACAGTATATTATTGAAAGGAGGAAATAATGCCGTTTGTGATGATAAATCCTCTTTATCTCTCTTGGTAGTCTTAAGAGCCTGTGTCCTATGTTCTGATTTTTAGCTTTCAACTCACTTCCTTTCTGCATTGATGGTACAAGTGATGCATTTCCTTTGTACTAATCTGCACTCTTTTCAGTTGTATTGGCTTCCACGATGTAGGGAAATCTACTGGCTTTTTTATAACTGAGGAGACTCTTTCCATCTCACATCTCTCTTCCTACATGTTGGCTTAGTTTTAGGCTAGGCCTTCTCTAGATGGTAGAAAGATGGCAACTCCAGTTTCCTATCTTACTAGCCTAACAACCCAAGCAGGAAAAAAGAGTCCCCTTTTCTGTAGATTTAGCCAAAGGCCTGTAGCTGGTGTTCATTGATTCTGTTAGGCCTTGCTAGGGTCTTGTGCCCACTCCTAAATCAGTCACTTTGGGCAGAGAATACTGTGTTCTTGTGGGCCAGGCCAGATTCATATGCCCATTTCTAGAGCTAATGGGTAAGGTCATCCCCTTCTGTACACATGGACCAGGAATGGGTTGGATCCCCAAAAGAAAAATGTGGGTGTCATGTTGAAAAAAGAGGTTGATATTTTGCAGAAAGAAAAATAACTAGAGCTCACTACACTTTTTGCATTCCTCTGGGTACCTTAGAATAGAGGTAGGGTGGTGGTCAGCTAACAGTGACACAATTCTTGGTGCCTCTACATGAATTAGGGGTAATAATTAAGCTTGTGCAATGTTTAAATGGGAGGAAAGACCTCTCAGGGATTGTTAATTCCAACACTAAATATGCTGTCTTTCTTTTCTGCATTATTAAGCTCAACTAAACTATACATAGTAGAAAGTAAAATACACAGAGCAACATCTAACAGTTCAGTTCCTTGAAGCAGTAAAGCCCAGCACCATGCTGAGACGAGATTAGACTGTCTGCCTGAGTCATTACAGCTCAGTAGCCATTAGCTCTTATGCAGAAAGCACGACAGAGGAGCGTGAAGCAACTGGTAGAGATGCCTCAGAAGTGTCAAAAAGTGATAGTCTCTCTTCCTCCAAAAAATAAGGGTAACTTTTCTGACTTGCATTAGCTTTTGTTAATAGGATTCTGTAAGGAGTCTTAACTCAATTAATTAAAGGTAGACCGAACGTTCTTTTTTTTCTCCCACATTTGTGTCCCTGACCCCAACTCCTTCTAAGGCCTCTGTCCTTGTAGCAGTTCAGCATCCTTGTAAGCAGAATATTCATACCCTTTGTCTCTTCTCACCCTTTTCAGGGTTGTATTTCTGTGCTTTGGCCTTAAAATTTCAGAAAGGGGAGAAAGCCTTTCAGGGAGCTCTGCTCATCCCGTTGTGCCACTGAGTCCCCTTGGCGCTTGGATGAGGAAATGTAATCAGAAGAGTGCAAATGCAGGCTCAGTCAGCTCCTTTAAATACCTTTGAGGTATATATCTATTTCATATTATACATTAGGAATTTGTGTTTCTTCAGTATTGTAAAGTCAGATAAATAGGGAAAGTTAAATATAGAATTAAGCAGAGACCATTTAGTTTTTAGAGGAAAAAATATCAGTAGTCATAAGCCTAGAAGTAGAGATAGATTGCTTAATATAGATTTAAAACCCACGATATGCTGCTAGTCTGATTCCTGTCCTGGTTTGCAATTCCACATCTGACATACAGACTTACATTTAGTTTCTGTGTAGCTGAGGAATTCCCAGCTCCAACTCTTAAGTCACAAAAGCCTGTGCAAGCACCACCTTATGCTCGTGGTGAATGAGAACTAGCCGACCAGCCTAGGGATTTATGGGAGATCCATAGTTTTTGTCATATTATTTTTAAGTGCCACATTGTTGTTACAATTAGTAGCTGAGTTTCCTCTTTGACTTCAATAATTCTTTCCCCGCGTACCGCAAAAAAAAAAAAAAAAAAAAGTTACACAATAATTCTTTCTATTTAATCTATTTTTTAAAGGTATAGTAAATAGAAACATGTCAATAGATAAATGCATTCCAGCTGAACATTTTTTAAGCTTTTTGGTTTTAGCCACCCCCAAATCAAGTCAACTTGTCCAGTTGGTAGGTTTTTAACCATTTTGCCAAAAATTGTCTTGAATCTTGGAATAGGAGTTGGCAAGTCTTACCCAAACCCTTTTAAAATGTATTCAAGAAATGAGAGAAGAAACAACTATGATAATATCATAACTGTTGTGTTATCTGCCCTTCGGCGTCTAATACCTGTCCTTTCTATAGCCCCTCCCCCTAGGTCTGGATGGAGGATACTTTAAAGTGAAATGACAGACCAGGAGAATAACAACAACATCTCAAGTAACCCCTTTGCTGCTCTTTTTGGCTCCCTGGCTGATGCCAAGCAGTTTGCAGCAATCCAAAAAGAGCAGCTGAAGCAGCAATCTGGTAAGTGGACGAGCCAGTAGCAGCAGATGAGATGACCTAGAATGGGGTCTTCCCAACTTAAGTATTCTTTGGGTCCTTAATTGCAACTAGAATTTAAGTTTAGGGCAGAAGGGGTTTTTTTGTTCACATTTGTTGTTTGTTTTGTTTTGGGTTCTTCTCCCTGTCCTATCCCCTGCATAAAGAAGAGACCAGATGACAGGTGGTTCCAGAGTGACAGATGCCAGTCATGATCCCAAAGCTGTGAAGCTCTTTTATTTTAAACATCACCTAGTGAAAGATACTTAACCAGGATACTAATTTGTTTTAACATAGGAAACTGAGGTTATAGGCGAAGGGTGGAAAGCAAGTCACACGCAGCTGTAGAAAGCAGATTTGTTGAAGGAAGAATTATAAAAGCTTTTTGGCCTGTAGAGAAATAAATGAGATTTGTTCTTAAGCCAAGTGCTTCAGAGTCTATCTCAAGCAGAACGCTTCTTTCACTCCATAGAGTGGCCAACTTTCATAACTTACTGCTTTCAGAACAGACATCTAGGAAAATCTGATCCTTAACCTTAATGTGAAAAAAATTAGGATAATATCTTACTAATCAGAAAAATGATTTTCCTCATCTGGGACCAAAATTAACATCAAGTCTACCTCCCTCCTATAAGGTAACATATGGACTAAAAGAAGTAGGATGCTGTTTCTCAAATATATTAGTCTTCTGAGGGTATTCACAATCTTACAAGCCAGAAATTGCTCCCCTTCTCCTTCCTCCAAAAAGAATAATAGTGTTATTGTTTTTAGGAAAGGAGAAATGTTTATATTTTCCCTTTATTTTGTTTATTTCAGAAGTATTCAGATATGTAGCTAAGTTGTGGCCTTACTCTTTGATTAGGATTGGATAAAAAGGAGGTCAGGGGACTTCCCTGGTGGCACAGTGGTTAAGAATCTGCCTGCCAATGCAGGGGACACAGGTTCAAGCCCTGGTCCAGGAAGATCCCACATGTCGCGTAGCAACTAAGCCCGTGCACCACAACTACTGAGCCTGTGCTCTGGAGTCTGTGAGCCACAACTACTGAGGCTGCGTGCTGCAACTACTGAAACCTGCACGCCTAGAGCCCATGCTCTGCAACAAGAGAAGCCACCGCGATGAGAAGCCTGCGCACCACAATGAAGAGTAGCCCCTGCTCACCACAGGTAGAGAAAGCCCACGCACAGCAAGGAAGACCCAACACAGCCAAAAATAAATTTTTAAAAATTTTTTAAAAAAGAAGAAAAAGAAAAAGGAGGTCAGGGGAAGACACATGAGTAGTAGACAAAGTGATGGATGAAACAAGGGAGAAATACATGTAATGCTGACTTTTTTAATGTGATAGAAATAGGCAGCTCTGAGTCTCCATCTCTGAAAACTTTCCCAGATTTCTAAAATACAGGATGAGAATGGGAAACCTTGGATTAAGAGATTGTAGGAGAGAATGGAGAGTGAGGAGTTGGAAAAATAGGAAATGAGAAAATAAAGTTTTTAAGTATGTGGTTGAGGGAAATTTTGCTAATCAGCACCTATTACTCTTGGAATTTAAAAGGGAATAGAGTGGTATAGGAATAGAGTGACAGAATGCTCATCCTTCTGGCTATAAACAGACATAAGGCTGGCTAGGGTTGGGAGCATTGCAGCCACCAAGCAGTGGGGACAAATCAGGTGCATGCCCTTCTGTTACTATTTTGGCACCTCATCATCTTTGTTTACAGTGAATTTGTCAGGCCACCTGATCTAACCTGTTTTCCACCAGCAGTTAGTACTCTACCAAAACCTTTGGCCTCTTTTATTGAGCTTCACTTTTACAAAAGTCACCACAGTGAAGCAACTCTTGCTTCTTTTTGTTTTTAAGATATTTTATTTTATTTTTTATTTATTATTATTTTTAAAAAATAATTTATTTGGCAGCGTCAGGTCTTAGTTGCGGCATACCGGATCTTCATTGCAGTGTGAGGGCTTCTCTCTAGTTGTGGTACACAGGCTCCAGAGCGCACAGACCTCAGTAGTTGCGGCACACAGGCTCTCTAGTTGTGGGGCACAGGCTCTAGAGCATGGGCTTAGTTGCCCCGCAGCATGTGGGATCTTAGTTCCCTGAACAGGGATCGAACCAGTGTCCCCTGCATTCAAAGGAGGATTCTTTTTTTTTTTTTTTTTTTAATAAATTTATTTTATTTATTTATTTTTGTCTGCGTTGGGTCTCCGTTGCTGCGCACAGTCTTTCTCTAGTTGTGGCAAGCGGGGGCTACTCTTCATTGCGGTGCGCAGGCTTCTCATTGCAGTGGCTTCCCTTGTTGTGGAGCACGGGCTCTAGGCTCTTGGGCTTCAGTAGTTGCAGCACGCGGGCTCAGTAGTTGTGGCTCACGGGCTTAGTTGCTCCACGGCATGTGGGATCTTCCCGGACCAGGGTTCGAACCCGTGTCCCCTTCATTGGCAGGCAGATTCTCAACCACTGCGCCACCAGGGAAGCCCCTCGAAGGCAGATTCTTAACCACTGGACCACCAGGGAAATCCCACAACTCTTGCTTCTGCGAGTTTTGCCTGGACTTTTAGAGTTAACTGCTTTGTCAGTAGAGGAGAAAAGCAGATGCAGACTTGTGTGTAGCTTTTAATGAACAAAACCTACTTATATACCCCTTTAGCATGAGTGCCATTCTGAGAAGCTCTTGTAAGTTGCTTTATAAAAAATAAAAGGATACAATCAATAAGAAAAAAGTAACTCATTGGAAAAACAACAAAAGTTAGGAACAGGGACTTCCCTAGTGGTCCAGTGGTTAAGACTCCACATGCTCCCAGTGAAGGGGGCATGGGTTCAGTGCCTGGTTGGGGAACTAAGATCCCACATGCCATGCCACACAGTACAACCAAAAATAAGTTAGAAATGATTTATATATGATAATAAGTTACTTTAAAAATCCAGTCTCGGGTTTCTCAGGTGGTACAGTGATTAAGAATCCGCCTGCCAATACAGGGGACACGGGTTCGAGCCCTGGTCTGGGAAGATCCCACATGCTGCAGAGCAACTAAGCCTGTGTGCCACAACTACTGAGCCTGCGCTCTAGCGCCCTTGAGCCACAACTACTAAAGCCCATGCGCCTAGAGCCCATGCTCCACAACAAGAGAAGCCACCACAGTGAGAAGCCTGTGCACCGCAACGAAGAGTAGCCCCTGCTCACCTCAACTAGAGAAAAACCTGCGTGCAGCAACAAAGACCCAATGCAGCCAAAAAAAATGAATCCAGTCTCACTAATAATTAGAGAAATGCTCATTAAAAGAACAATTAGGGTAGTTTTTAGTCTATGAAGTTTTGTTTTTTGTTTTTTTGGCTGCGTTGGGTCTTCTTCGTTGCTGTGCGCAGTCAGTCTTTCTTTAGTTGCGGTGAGCGGGGACTACTCTTCATTGCAGTGCGTGGGCTTCTCATCACGGTGGCTTCTCTTGTTGTAGAGCACGGGCTCTAGGCGCACAGGCTTCAGTAGCTGTGGCTTGTGGGCTCTAGCGCGCAGGCTCAGTAGTTGTGGCGCACGGACTTAGTTGCTTCGTGGCACGTGGGATCTTCCCAGACCAGGGCTTGAATCCGTGTCCCCTGCATTGGCAGGTGGATTCTTAACCACTGCACCACCAGGGGAGCCCCAAGCCATATTTAATATAATTAAAGGCATACTGATCTATTGGGTAATTCTTTGCCCACTAGGATTCTGTAGGGAAGATAGTGTTGCTACTATTGGCATTTTGGAATACAATTAATTATGAGTACAAAGAATAAAACTTTTGGTTTTTAAAATGTGGTAGATTTTATAGCCAGGGATTTCAGAATTCTGTATTTAAAATGTTCCTGATATAACTCAATAGCAGAAAATATAAACAGTCCAATTTAAAAATGGGCACAGGATCTGAATAAACATTTTTCCAAAGACAACATACAGATGGCCAACAGGTACATTAAAAGGTGCCCTAATCTATGAAAAAAAAACCATCACTAATTGGGGAAATGTAAATCAAAACCACCTCACACCTCTTAGAATGGCTATTATCAAAAAGACAAGAAATAACAAGTGTTGGCAAGGATGTGGAGAAAAGGGAATTCTTCTGCATTGTTGCTGGGATTGTAAATTGGTGCAGGCACTATGGAAACTAGAATGGAGATTCCTAAAAAAAATAAATATAGAACTACCATATGATTCAGCAATTCCACTTCTGGGTATTTATCCAAAGAAAACAAAAACACTAATTCAAGAAGATATATGCACCCCCATGTTCATTGCATCAGTATACAATAACCAAGATGTGAAAACATCCTAAGTGTCCATCAACGGATGAATAAAGAAACGGATGTAATTACACACAGGCACACACATACGTGCACACACACACGAATATTATTCAGCCATAAATAAAAAAGAAATATTGCCATTTGCAACAACAGGTGGACAGTGGTTGGACCTTGAGGGCGTTATGCTGAGGGATATAAGTCAGAAAGACGAATACCATATGATCTCACTTATGTGGAATATTTTTTAAAAAAAAAAAACAAGCTGATAGATACAGAGAATAGATTGGTGGTTGCCAGAGGCAGGGGGTGGGGGGGATGGACAAAATAGGTGAAGGGTTTCAAAAGGTACAAATTTCCAGTTATAAAATAAAGAATCTATGGGGATGCAATGAACAGCATGGTGACCGTAATTAACAGTACTGTATTGTATATTTCAAAGTTGTTAAGAAAGTCGATCTTAATAATTCTTATCACAAGAAAAAAATTTGTAGCTATGTATGGTGACAGACGTTAACTAGATTTATTGTAGTGATCATATAACAATGACAATATATAACATATATATAATATATACATAGTTATATAACAATAACTATATATATATATATATATAAATATCGAATCATTATGTTGTGCACCTGAAACTAATATGTCAATGATACCTTAATTTAAAAAAAAAAGATGTTGCCTGACTTGAGATGTTCACTAATTAGATAGTTAACTTGTTTAACACCCCAAATTATCCTCCTCTTGGTTACATTTATCATGTGTACTTGGTTTTCTCTTAAAGAGAGCATTGTAACTGTTAACGACTTACATCTTCTGGCAGATGAACTCCCAGCCAGCCCAGATGACTCAGATAATAGTGTGTCAGAGAGCCTGGATGAATTTGATTACTCTGTGGCTGAGATTAGCCGCTCATTCCGTTCACAGCAGGAAATATGTGAGCAACTCAACATCAATCACATGATCCAAAGGATCTTTCTCATCACTCTGGACAACAGTGAGTTACATCTTTGCAGCTAGTGTATTTATTACTCTGCCCTTCCTGCTTGGGCTAGGGACTTGCTCTTAGAAACTTACTGTATCTGATGGTTAAACAAACCCATCATACTCCCTGGGACACAGGGTTTATATTTCAAGGAAGCTTTTAATGTGACCTAAAGCAGAATTTTGACACAGATACAACTTTCATTTCTATTTTGATACTGACTGGGCCATGTAGCTACTGCCTTTACTACCTTAAAAGGGAAATGGGAATGGTAGCTAAATCCATTTTCTACTCAGAGGTGACCTAAACATTTAGATGAAAGCCCCAAGAAGGGTCAGATAGTGTTTCCCCTCTGTGCCCTATCTGTAGTTAAACCCCAGAATTAGTGCTGATGTCTGGGGTTTACTCTTCAAATGTCATGGTGTTAGGTTTATAACAAAGCACATACTCTTCGAGGGGTAAAAATGATTTAAATCTTTAGATACTGCTGTGTGTGGCAAGATCATTCTGATATTACCTGAGTCAAACTTGGGGTTCAAGAGAAATGCCATCAAGATCAGTTGTCTGTATAAGACAGAAGCATTATCCTTAACTTACCAGATTAAAACCATTTCCCAGGTGACCCAAGCCTGAAAAGTGGGAATGGCATCCCCAGCCGTTGTGTGTATTTGGAAGAAATGGCAGTAGACCTGGAAGATCAAGACTGGCTTGATATGAACAACGTAGAGCAGGTACCATTCTTACATTCCTTACATGTGGCTTCAGGAAAAATTAGCCTTGCAGCTGAACTCCGCTCACCTTTCTCCAACCATTGCTTTGCTTAGCTCCATCTCTTACATTGTTTGTGGTGTTCCTCTTTTGGAATCTTCTCATCTACCATGGTCCCATGTCCAAATCTACCCATCCTTTAAGACCTAGTTAAAATGCCATCCTGTTTACAAAGTTTTGCCAAGTAGGAGTTATTTTCTCCTCTGGGCTCTGGCAGTAATCTCCATGCATCTCTTATGGGAATTGTCTCTTTCTGTCTCATGTCTTGGCTTCTTTATGAACCTGTCTTCTCTCTCCCGTAGACACTAGTATTTATCAAGGCCAAGGTCCATCTCTTTTTTTATTTCTTTTCCAAAATCAAAACAATGCATTTTACCTTACAGGTGCCTAATTAACATTAAAGGAATAAAAGTTTGATAGGGAAGACCTGACAACTTGTAGTTTAACTTCATAATTGGGTTGGCCAAAAAGTTTATTCGGGTTTTTCTGGACAGTGGTGTGGGAAAACCCAAACGAACTTTTTGGCCAACCCAGTACATTTAAACTGTGTTTATATAAGTCTGAGTGAGGTCAGCAATGATGCAGAGTAGTAGATTTCACATATGAGTTTAATCTCCAATTCTCCACACCATTCAACAAATATTCTTTTAATGCTTACTCTGTGCCAGGGGCTATGCTAGACACTTAAGCTTGCTTTAGGATAACTACATAAACGATTAAATTTGTATATGTAATATTTTCTAAAGTAATGATACACTGAGCCCTTTTTTCCCCATTTGTTCTACGTTCTGTGATTCTTATAATAACCTGTGTCAAAATTATCTTTTTTATCTTGATGTTGTAAAATAAACTTCGCAGTGGTCAGGGGAGATAAATTAGGAGTTTGGGATTAAGAGATACACACTGCTACATATAAAATAGATAAACAACAGGGACCAACTATATAGCACAGGGAACTATATTCAATGTCTTATAATAACCTATAATGGAAAAGAATCTGAAAAAGAATAGCTATATATGTGTGTGTAACTGAATCACTTTGCTGAACACTTGAAACTAACACAACATTGTAAATCAACTATACTTCAATAAAAAATACATCAAAAAAATTTAAAAATAAATTAACTTTGCAATGATTTAGTATTTTTGTTTATTTGTTTTTCTTAATAGGCCGTCTTCACGCGCTTATTACTTCAAGATCCAGGCAACCACTTGATTAACATGACCTCTTCTACAACGTTGAATCTCTCTGCTGACCGAGATGCAGGGGAGAGGCACATTTTTTGTTACCTTTATTCCTGTTTCCAAAGAGCCAAGGAAGAGGTAAAAGAATAATCCGTATTGAGTACTCTATTGTCCTCTTGGGTATGACTTTAACACATAAGCCAGAGAGTTGGATCAATGTCTTTTTTTTTTTTTGGCTGTGCTGTGCAGCATGCGGGATCTTCCCCAACCAAGGATCGAACCCACACCCCCTGCAGTGGAAGCACAGAGTCTTAACCACTGGACCACCTGGGAAGTCCCAAGATCAGTGTCTATTATATCAATTTATATACATCATATTATATCTGGAACTGGATATCAGAGGCACTGTTAGTTTATCTTCTAAAGTTTTAGTCTCTCCTTTCTGTGGCTTGGGGTCTACCCCTTTCCCCAATTAACAAGTGCCTCCTGTTATTCTCTCTACAAACGTCTTAATATATCACACCCTTATTAAAAAAAGGTCTGATAAATTCATTTCCACTAAGGTATATATAACAGTAGATTAAGCTTGATCACTTCCAGCATTAGAATTTCTAACAGTTAGGTGATTCCTTAAACCAAAGAATGAACTCTCATGGCTTTTCAAGCATCCACAGGAAAGCACTACTGTTTTGGGACACAATGTCTTTTCCCTTCTATTTGCTATATCTGTCCTTGTGCCAGATCACAGAGCTAGACTCTTCCCTCTCTTCATTGCTGTTTCCAGATTACCAAAGTTCCAGAGAACCTGCTACCCTTTGCAGTGCAGTGCAGGAACCTCACTGTGTCCAATACCCGAACAGTTCTCCTCACCCCCGAGATCTATGTTGACCAAAACATCCACGAGCAACTGGTAGATTTGATGTTGGAAGCCATCCTAGGAGGCCGTGAGTACATAAGCAACATCCGTGAGCTTCTACATTTGATTTCCAAGTGTAACATTCCTCTAATTGTATTAGAAAGCCTCAGAGCCACTATGGTTCCAGCGTAAATTAAGGAAGAGAGCTCACACCGTGACCTTTGAGGTTGAATACCAATAGAATTATCAAAAGTATCAGAAGAGTAAAGAGCTGTGTGTAAAGGCGTCTAAAAATTCTTATGGCCTCCTCTCTCTCTTGTCTTCTGTCAGATTTTGAAGGTGTAGCTGAGTTTCTGGATGAGGTCATCGAAGCCTTGATACTGGATGAGGAAGTTCGAACATTTCCAGAAGTCATGATTCCAGTGTTTGATATTTTATTGGGCCGAATAAAAGATCTAGAACTCTGCCAGATCCTGTTGTACGCGTATCTGGACATTCTTCTGTATTTCACTAGGCAAAAGGATATGGCAAAGGTAGGTCTGAAAGCTCATACATATTCAGTTGAGTTGGAAGCTTAATACTCTATGCTTCCCTATCCTGAGGGCAGTGTAATATTACCTATGGAATAAGAGAAAGATACATTGGTTGTATAATCTTAATTCTTTGAGGCCCTCTCATCCCATCATTTATCTCATCATACAGACAAATAACTAGGCTTGTCTTTTCCTACAGGTTTTTGTAGAATACATTCAGCCCAAGGATCCTAGTAATGGGCAGATGTACCAGAAGACCTTGCTGGGAGTAATCCTGAATATCTCGTGCTTATTAAAGACTCCGGGTGTAGTAGAAAATCATGGCTACTTCCTGAATCCATCTCGTTCCAGTCCCCAGGAGATCAAAGTACAAGAGGCCAACATTCACCAGGTGGAGCTGTTAACCGGTGTATCCCGGCCCCCTGGTCTTAGATTAAGTATCGTTTCCTCAGAAAGCAGATGCAGATAAGGCTGCCTGAGCCTCTTTGGGAAAGCAGATCAATCTGGTTGGCTGTCTACCATAATCATGTACAGAAATGGCCCTCTTTTTAGCAGGCGCTAAGAGCAGAGCACAAACCTTTGTGTGGTTTAAGAGTGAGCTGCTGCTCGTCTTTGCCCTGTGCTGTAGCACAGCTACCTGCTCTCAATCCTCATTTTTCTCACCAAGCTATTTCTTATAACTTTAGCTCCTAAAATCTTCTGACTGAACTCCAGCTTAAAAGCCAAATTATTTTCCTTTTCCTCCTTCTGCTTATGTCCTCTCTTTTTGGGCTTAGCATAAATTATGGTAGAAGTCTGGCCAACATATGACAATAAATGGTTGAATTGGGGGCAGTTTAAATCTCCCATCATCACAACTTTCTAAAGCAGGGGTTGGCAAATTATACCAGTGGCCAAATCCAGCCTGCCGCCCATTTTTGTAAATAGTTTTATTGAACCCAGCCATGCCCATGTGTATATGTATTGTTCATGGCTTGATTTCATGCCACAGTGGTAGAGTTGAATAGTTGCTACAGAGACCATATGGCATGCAAAGCCAAAAATATTTATCATCTGGCCCTCTGCAGAAAAAGTTTACCATCCCCTACTCTAAAGCTATGTGAATGCTACCTGCAGTTTGGCAGCTCATCAGGAAATCTCTTAAAAGTTCCCAGAAAAAAAAAAAATTTTTTTTTTAATCAGAAATGGTGGCGTAAGGCACAGGGAAAGTGAGGGAGAAGATTAGGATTCATGTATTTTTGGAAATTGCCAGTGGCTAAGATTTGAGAGTAACAAATATTAGGATTGTGAAACTGGAATGTTCTGTGGTTGTGTTTTCTGGTTAAACAGTTCATGGCTCGGTTCCATGAAAAGATCTACCAGATGTTGAAGAACTTACTCCAGCTCTCTCCAGAAACCAAACACTGTATCTTGTCCTGGCTTGGAAACTGTTTGCATGCAAATGCAGGCCGCACCAAGATTTGGGCCAATCAGATGCCAGAAATCTTCTTCCAAATGTATGCCTCGGATGCCTTCTTTCTGAATTTGGGTGCTGCTCTCCTGAAGTTATGCCAGCCATTTTGCAAACCCAGATCCTCTCGGCTCCTCACCTTTAATCCCACTTACTGTGCCCTGAAGGAGTTGAATGATGAAGAACGAAAAATAAAAAATGTACACATGAGAGGTAAGGGGGAGCTGGTCTTCTCAAAACTGTGTGCGTAACATCTAAGCCATTCACTTCTATATCCTTTTTCACAGAGGTCCCTCTTTCTCAAAGAAGATGAGGCAAAAAGAAAAGCTATTATGAGTTTTAAAAAGGCAAGCTTTTTAAAACTGTTATTTTTTAGATGTTGTCCTTTAATGAGACCTTCTCTCTGAATTTGGCAGACTTGGATATTCGCTCATTCATTCATTCATTATGAAAATGAATAAAGTACATTCCCTGTCCTTTTTGAACTCAAAGTCTCCACAGGAAGGCAGATATGTTAACAGATGATCATAATATGGTCTAGGGCTAATCTACAGGAGCACAGAGGAGGGAGTAAATGATTAATTCTACAGAAGCTGGAGGTCTTCGTAGCTGAGTCCTGAAAAATGAGCTGGGTTTATCAAGCAAAGGAGCAAAGGAAGCCCTTTATATAGAGGGAAAAACAAGTATGAAGGTACACAGCTGTGAAATGTCTTAACTAAGGAACAGTGAGAAGCTCAATGTGGCTGGAACAAGGGGTAGATGGGGGAAGGGGTATGGGAATTGGCAGGAAATATTAGCCTAGGGAGGAAGAATATTGGGGAAAACTCAAATAATACAGAGAAGTGAAAAGAAGAAGATAAATCACTCTTAATTCTACCACTCAAAATGAATCGCTCAATCTTGATGTATTTCCTCCCAGTTGTATAACTCTTCTAATTATAAAAGTAACATGCTCAAAATCAAATAATCTTAAATACAGAAAAGCACAGAATAGATACAAATGATCCATTATCTATCCCCTGGAAAAATCTACAGTGCTATCATTCCTTTTAATTGTTGGTGATTTCATGATCAAGCTAAAGAGATTTAACTGCATTTCTATAGACTGAGAAGCCAAATTACATTTTTAGACAAGAGATTAGGAATGTGAGAAGATGTGTTTTTAAGAAGATATTACTTAATTCACTAATAGCAGGATGGAAGTTGAACTAGAATAAGGGGACACTGGAGCCAAGATAGATGTCTGTGGCAAGCCATTTACTCTTCCTTTTAATTTCTTTGAGGTTTGGACAAAGAAACCTGTTTGATCCCAGCTGTACAGGAGCCAAAGTTTCCCCAGAACTACAACCTTGTAACAGAAAACCTTGTCCTGACAGAGTACACCTTGTACTTGGGATTTCACAGGTAACTCCTCTGATGTCATTAGGAAAGAACTGCTTGGTTGTGTTGATAACCAGAAGGTTGAAAGTGCGTCTTACAGATAACAATCTCACTTTATTCTGAAGGCTGACATTAGGATCTAGTAGGAAAAGGGCATTATATGCATTTATTTGTGTCTACATGAAGTGGCTTTATCCATATAACTTGAATTTATTTTTAATTTTTGACCTGTTAAACTTTTTAAAATTAAAGATACACCTAGTATTTTTCTCTAAACTTGCAAATTTTTAAATCACTATCTTCCTTTTGTCATCTGCTAAAGTGGAATTGTTTTCATTTAACATTTCACATTCTGCTCTTGAATTTTCATTACTTATTACTCCTGATGAAAAAAGAGAAAGCTTTATTCTATGGTTTAGAGACAAAATTGACAAAATTAAATGTTTATAAGGTATTTCAATAAGATCAGTAGGAACATAAAAATCTATGTATCAAAGATAAGGAGGATTCTGGAAGTGTGAAGACTTGAGAGCTAAAGTGTATGACTTCCAAAAATTGTCTGGTTCTGCCTAACCGTATGTTATTCTATGATTTTTTTTTCCCTCTGATTTAGCTGACTGTGACAAGTATAAATAAGGGGAGCAAATAGCTACTCACTCACAGTCTATAGGAAGGTATATTGAGGACAGCAGTTTTTAATGCCTTTTCAGGATACTTAAACTGACACAGCATTTTTCAAAACTCAGCAAATTTTTGGAAAAATGAAATTATATCTTTATTAGAGGCATTTTCTATCCCTATCATTGACATTTTAAGTGAGACAATAGATAACAATTTAGCATGTGTTTAACCTGTTCAACCACCTAGATTTAAACACAAAAATGAACGTCATCTAGTTTCCCAGTATTGGCTAGCTAACCCTAGACGTTATCCACAAGGCCAAGAATGACTTTGGACTGTACACATAGACACAACTATCTATAACATTGAATTATGGGTCTTCCTTTCATTAGAGAACATTTGGCTGACCCTTTGTGAAGAATCATTTAATTTTATATTGAGCATCAGAGGACTGGGAGCTGCTCTTAGGCTGCATCATAGGTGGCTACTGGTTGATATGTGGTCATTAGTAATCTAGACTCCTTTCTCACCAGCTTTAGTTCTCTACTAACCATGGAAAGACTGTCCATATAACCACATCCAGGTACAATCATTGCACTTGTGTGGTGTCAAACTACCCTGCTGGGCTTCTTGTACTTTGCCTGATCGTTATATATTGTACATAATAAAAGCCCAATCTACACCCTGCTCAACCGAGCCATTCTATGGATGGTGCATTTCAGCCGAAGACAACTAATCTATATAATTAGATTCAATTCTTGAATACTTGGTAACATTTTCCCGGTGCTATGCTCCCACCTCTGTCCTGTCAGTAACTTTTGTGATTGCTTTCTGTGTCATCACAACTGCAGCTCCCTACATCCTAAAAGGGAATAATAGAATAAATAAGTGAGGATTTGGTTTTCAAAAATGGTCTGTAAGGAAGGATGGGAGGGAGGTGCAAGAGGGAGGGGTTATGGGGATATATGTATACGTATAGCTGATTCACTTTGCTATACAGCAGAAATTAACACAACATTGTAAAGCAATTATACTCCAATAAAGATGTTAAAATTTTTTTTTAAAAAAATGGTCTGTACTCAACTGTCCCTATATGAGCCTCCTGACCCAGTCTTTTCTGCTTTCTTGGGGGCAGGTTGCATGATCAGATGGTAAAAATCAACCAAAATCTGCATCGGCTGCAGGTAGCCTGGCGGGATGCTCAGCAAAGTTCTAGCCCAGCTGCTGACAACCTCCGTGAGCAGTTTGAACGACTGATGACCATCTATCTTTCTACTAAGACTGCCATGACTGAGCCGCAAATGCTGCAAAACTGCCTAAATTTGCAGGTGTCCATGGCTGTCCTCCTAGTTCAACTGGCCATAGGCAATGAAGGCTCACAGCCGATAGAGCTAACTTTTCCTTTGCCAGATGGCTACAGTTCTTTGGCTTACGTGCCAGGTAAGCAGGCTCTCCCTTGGGAGCTTCCTATTTATAGCCATCTAAGTTTAACTGGGTCACGTTGGAAGTTTAATCCTCAAAATATCCTTCCTTAGTTATCATTCAGCTGTTTTTGGAGAAACAACTCAAACTTGTAGGTAATGTCTGTTGGCTGAAGCCTGGGGGAACTGATACCTTGTTCCTCAGCATTGTGTCGCCACTGCTGTGCAGATAAGAAAATAGTCTTCAAAGGACGAAGTGCAGTCAGGGTTTTCAGAGCTGTTAGTTTCTATCATTACTGTTGTTTGTCATTCAACTTACAAATTTATTTGTCTAACCCACCCCACTGTGCTATTCTTTAGGAAAAAAAAAATTGTCTCCTCTTGGTTAACCCAGAAGTGAGATTGTGTGTGTATGTATGTTGGTGAGGGGCCGGCAGAAACTGTCCATCAAAATCAAGTTACATGTTCTTGATCACTGTACTGGTCATCTATTGTTGAGTCACAGATTACCCCAAAATATAGCAACTTAACACAACAGACATTATCACACACAGTTTCCACGGGTCAGTGATCCAGGAGTAGCTTAGCTGCATGGTTCTGACTCTGGTCCTTCGTGAGGTTGCAGCCAGACTGTCCACCAGTGCCATGGGAATCTGAAGACTCGATCAGAGCTGGAGGATCTGCTTACAAGCCTAGTCGTGTGGTTGTGGCAAACCTCAGTTGCTTACTGGCTTCTTTTCCAGGCCACACAGGACTCTCCTTAGTACTGCTAATGGTATGGCAGGTGGCTTCCCTCAGAGCAGGGAACCAAAATGGAAGCTGTAGGCTTCTATAACCTAATTATGGAAATGACATGCCATCACTTCTATGTGCCCCATAGTGTGTCTTCTACCGTGGAATAGTGTAGGAGGAGATATACAAGGGCATAAATACTAGAAGGCAAAGACCAGTGGAGGACCCCAGAGAGTGAAGACCATAGTCATCTAATGTATTCATTACTATTCAAGATTCTTTTTCATCTAAAGGGTTATTTTAACACACTGTTAACCTTGAGTGTGGAAGTATATGTCTATCAGTATACTTTCTTAAACTGCACTGGTGTGTTAACATTTTATGTCTCTACTATTCTGTTTACTTGGATAAAAATAAAAATTGACTTACATTCAAAGGAGATTCTATATTAATTTATCGTCATTTCTAGTACCTACAAGATATTTGGGGTTTTTTTAACCTTCACTAAGTAGAGTAAAAGGGAGGAATTTAAATATTGCATAATACAAAGAGTCAGATGTTTGGCTAATTCCAGTGAATATTTTCTTTCTCAGAATTTTTTGCAGATAACTTGGGTGATTTCCTCATTTTTCTCCGCCGCTTTGCCGATGACATCTTGGAGACATCAGCAGATTCCCTGGAACATGTCCTTCATTTTATCACCATTTTCACTGGAAGCATAGAAAGGTGAAGTGCTGAAAGCGTGGCTCTGTCACAGTTTAGAGCTGCAAAACATTCAGAAGACTTCTAAACCAAGAAATAAACAAGCCTGAATCATAAGGGGTTGCCTTCAGAAGTTGTGTTAACATTAATGAATCACCTGACTATCCTTATGGGTAGCCCAAAATCCCACACTTGAGAGGCATAATAAACAAAGGACTTTGCCCACAGAGAATTTGAACCTGCATATAAGGTACCTGATGGGAATTTCACTGCTAGTCCCTGGTTAAAATAGTTACCTTAATGCCAGAGACCTTGCCAGGTGCTAATGATCTTCTAATGTATGATAACAAAGTTTGCTCTTAAAATTCTGAGTTGGATGAGCAGTAAACTTGGGTAAATGCTCTCTGATCTCAAGTCTTAGCATTCATAGCTTCTAGTCCTCCTTCCCAAAGGAAGATGCTCATTGACCTGTAGAGTTGCTTCTCTGATTTTTTGTGGTAGGCCAAAGGGAACAGTATGTATGTAAGTGAGAATTTGCTGCACGAAGAAGAGATCCACAATCCCCTGAGCCGTGTCAGTGAGACATAGGTAGAAGCCAGTCCTTCACTGAACTGAGCAGACCTAATGAAAAATCATAAGTCAACAAGTATTAGGCGCACATGGTATGCATTACAAGTAACGTGGAATAATTATATCCTGGCCCTTAGCCTCAGAAAGCTTGGAAAGGCAAGTTTATCCCAGATGAAGCTGTCAGAGAATAGTAAATAGTAAGTCGTGCATTGTTATAGTGAAGTAAACAGAATGGCAGAGCATTAAATAGAAACGTAAGTACTCATCCTCGTAATTGGTAAGCTGTGATCTTAAAGAGCTGAATGGTACACTGCGTATCCCCCAGAAATTGACCGACTTAAAACTGTGGAGTCGTGTTTTCTCCTGTAATTCTCTGTACAGATGATATGTGATGTTTTGACTCCTCGTATGGAGAGAATAGTTATAAATTTGGGAGTTAAATTTTCTGCCTGCTCAGTTTGATTTCTGCCCTATTCATAGGATGAAGAATCCCCACCTAAGGGCCAAACTCGCTGAGGTGTTGGAAGCAGTGATGCCCCACATGGATCAGACCCCAAATCCCTTGGTATCCAGTGTGTTCCACCGGAAACGTGTGTTCTGCAGCTTTCCCTATGCATCGCACCTTGCAGAAGCTCTAATCAAGGTCTTTGTGGACATTGAGTTTACAGGTAAAGCAGTCTAGAACCAAGAAACTGATCGCTGATCAGTTTTTAAATGTCAGGAAAATAATCATAAGCCATTATTTATTGAATACCTACCATGTGCTACCCTTGATGCTAAGTGCTTTTTTCACATTGTTTCCTTAATCTGTCACCATCTGGAAAGTTTTACTCTATTATCCCCATTTACCTATGAAGACATGGATGCTCAAAAAGATTAAATTATTTGTTTATGTCATACAATTAAGTGGTAGAATCAGGTCTCTCTCACCTTAAAAAAGAAAAATGCATACTGTTAACAACTTTACTATAATTTTTGATAGAATCATACTCAAATAAATTAGGCTGTCCAGTTAAAACCCCAGGTCTTTATTTTTCTCTGCCTCAAAATTACAGAATGGTGGATAATGAGACAGTGTGCTGATTGGGATATTCTTTTGTCTTATCCAGACGGTCTAACTCTCATACAGTTTCATTGTTAGATTAAGAATAACAGCAGGCAACATTCCCTTTCTCTCATGCCCTTTTGAGCTGTAACCCTGAGATGCTATGTCTGAGTAAACAGTACCCCCTCTCAACCAGTAAACAAGATCAGTTACTTAAGACCCCTTTTAAAGGGGATGTCCTACCAGCCAGTGATAAATACAATTAACATTAAAGAGACATTTAACACTTTACTGACTGTTTTTCCATATTTGAATTTTGACTTTGTTACTTGCTTACCTCTGAGACTTAGTTTCCTCATTTGTAAAAGGGGTTGAAGTGATGGTTGAGGCAGTGTATGTAAATCTTTATAATATATAAGAAGTTGCACAATAAATCATTGCAGTTATCTCATTATACAGCCACTATGACCCTCTGGTTGTAATATTAGAGGGTGTATTATAATTCCTGTTTTATTTTCTGAGGAAGTGGGAGTTGAGAAAGAGTAAGAGACTTGCATTAAGTGGAGCCAGAAGGAAAACCTAAGTCTCCTGACTCCAAATCCCATGCCCCTCCCTTATTATATGACCCAACCTGTAGAGCTCTGGTGGTACCTGTGGCATGTCAAAAGCAGTATAAGCCTCAGATTTTTAGCTCCTGGCCTGATTTTTCAGAGTAATCAAGAACCAGTTAGCCACACAGTTGGGATGTTATCCATAAAGAATGTGGGGATTACTTTTAGTAGCCCATCCTGCACGTGGCTGGCACTGCCACAATGGCCAGCTCAGAGGCCTCATTCAAAGTCTGATAAGTAGTCTACGTTTGGATGTGGAAGCATTTGTTTCCCTTGGCTTTTATTTTGCAGCTCAGTCCTTGTCCTTTTCTGAGTACTGTATCGTTTATATGTCCCCCTCTTGTTCTGTTGGTAAGGAGATAAACAAACACTTGATTATGACTCTAGGCCTTCATAAACTCCCGCGGCAGGTCTTGCCGGTAGCCTTGACACATTCAGAATTTTTATAAAATGGCTACACGTAAACATAAGCCCTTGCCTTTTCTCTGATAGCACCACCTTTGTTGATGTTTTGCTCTTGCCTTACTCCAGGAGACCCCCATCAGTTTGAGCAGAAGTTTAATTACCGCCGCCCCATGTATCCCATCCTCAGGTACATGTGGGGAACAGATACCTATCGAGAGAGCATTAAGGTGAGAATGTTTTTGGTGAAACCAAAATTGAGTTATCTGAGTTTTGCTCCACATAAGCCCCAATGGGTTGTGATTCAGTACTAAAATGTTTTTTTCTTGGGCTGGGACTTACAGGATTTGGCTGACTATGCCTCTAAGAATTTAGAAGCCATGAATCCCCCACTTTTCCTCCGCTTTCTTAACCTGCTAATGAACGATGCCATCTTCCTTTTGGATGAAGCCATACAGGTAAAAAAAACAAACAAACAAACAGATTTAACTGCCCTTATACCATCATACATACTTTTTACCTCTTAGCCATAATAGAGCAATCCTTATGCTAGCAATCCCCTAGTACCAGTCTTGGACACCAAAAATTTGCAAGTAGTAATGTACCACCAACCTTGCCCTTGTAGAGTTTGATAGGTATTGTTCCATTAGAGACCAAGACCAAGGGCCTTATGAGCTAGGATGATATTCTGGCAGACAGTGGAAAAGAAAGTGTGAAAGGCCAAACTAAGGTACCCTGGCAGAACTAATCAGTCTAGCACTACAGAAAGAAATCAGAGGATCTTCATTCAGTTAGTGACTTTCAGCTTTCTTCCATCCCTAGACATCAGTAACAGTGACTGACCAAGGCAATGATTCTTAGCCCTCTTTCCTAAAAGATTCTGACTTTTATACCACTATTTGGAAAAAAATCTCTGGTTTGGGTTATTTTTTCACATAAAGACTCCAAGTCATCAGTACTCTTCATCTGTCCACTGCCTCCCAAATCTTTAGCTATATCTGAAACATGAGTTTTACAAAGTATACACCTGGGGGTCTCTCAGTTCCTTCAGCTTAACCCTCCCTTGTGGAGCTGCTTATTGCTGCTATAAAAACTTCCCTTATCTGCGACAGGTGTAAGATAGGGCAGTGACCCAAAGGGAGACAAAGCAGGTAAATCATGAGGGTAGCCTGTTGGATAACCCACACACTCCTCGTATTGATTAGCAATCTCCCAGTAACTTGTATTTAATTTGTGAGCAAATGTTCCTGCTTTGTTCATAATCCCATACTTGAAGATTTTAGATCTGTTGCCTTAGCAAACAAGTCCTGTAATAAATAGACGTTTCTAAGGAACAGTTATGTGACAGAATGACACAGACGGCTTTCATGGGACTGTAAGTTTAACATGCTTGCTACAACAGCAAGAATGGTGAGAGGCAGAGGGTTTTAAATATTTATGGTTCTCCTTCCAGACATTTTGCATATGTGATAGAGCTTTGTTTTTTGATAAGCAGTTTTGGGGGGTGGTTTTTTTTTTTCATCTTTCATCTTTTTTTTCCCATCTTTCATCTTTTTTTTCCCTGTAGCCTGTTTGCTTTTACCAATATTTCATATACTATTTATCCTCGTTTCTATTTCATAGACTATAATATTTCCAGGGGAATTACCCATAAGTCTACCCAGGCTGAAACAATTTTTCCCACAATTTCTTTTTTATCTTTTTTTGTCTTTTTTTCATCTTTTTTTTTTTTTTTTTTTTTTTTAAGTCTGTGCCTTGTGGCATGCAGGATTCTTAGTTCCCCGACCAGGGATCGAACCCATGTCCCCTGCTTTGGGAGCATGGAGTCTTAGCCACTGGACCGCCAGGGAAATCTCCCCACAGTTTCTTTTTAAACTTCAGCCCTGTGCTGAGAAATAAAGCCTCATGTCTCTTAGGTAATCTGTGGTTTTCCCAGCTTAGTAGACTAGATTTTAAATAGGACCTCTTAAATATCATCTTCCCTTCAATACACTTTGTTCTCTGATATCTTCCACCTCTGGTTTCTATAGTATTTGAGCAAGATAAAAATTCAACAAATTGAGAAGGACCGAGGTGAATGGGACAGTCTGACTCCAGAAGCCCGCCGAGAGAAGGAGGCTGGCCTACAGATGTTTGGACAGCTGGCACGTTTCCATAACATCATGTCCAATGAAACAATTGGTACCCTTGCCTTTCTGACATCAGGTAAGGATACAACACACTGCTTTCCCAAAACATGCAGTGGTTAAGATCTGCTTCATTTGAGGGATCAGCCCACTGAGACTCTGGTGACAGTATCCTCCTCCACAGTCTGAGAGGAACTGAATCACTAGAAAAGCTTCAAAAAGAATGATGTTGTCCATTGTTGACATGGGAATGAGGAAATGGTCATCCTCACACAGCTGCCAGAAAGCATAAGTTAGTATCATTTTTCTTGAGGACACAACTTACCCGTATCAGTATAGCTGGGGGTGTTTGTGTTACCTGAAAAAAATATTCTTGAATCTGGTTAAATGTGGTAGATCAAACAGAGATATTTATCTCTACTCCCTCTAGAGCTGCACTGTCCAGTTCAGTAGTCACTCGCCACATGTGGCTCTCAAGCATTTAAACTTTGGCTAGTCGGAATTGAGATGTGATATAAGTAGAAAATACACACTGCAGGACTTGGTATTTAAAAACAAAGTAAAACCTTTCATTAATAATTTTTATATTGATTATATATGAAATGACAACCAAGGATCACCAGACATTTGAGGAAATCCTCTAATGTGAAACACAGATAATAGATGAAAACTCTTTAAAACAGGGGTCCCCAACCCCCAGGCCGCGGACCAGTATCGGTCCACAGCCTGTTAGGAACAGGGCCGCACAGCAGGAGGTGAGCGGCGGGCGAGTGAGTGAAGCGTCATCTGCCGCTCCCCATTGCTCCCCATCACTCGCATTACCACCTGAACCATCACCCCACCCCCACCCCCGGTCCATGGAAAAATTGTCTTACACGAAACTGGTCCCTAGTGCCAAAAATGTTGGGGACTGCTGCTTTAAAATATCTTTATAAACTCAGAGGTATGAGAGAAGATACAGCATACATAAAACAGAAACAAAGAGGCAACACAAGGGATTATGCAAAGAACAAGAAGGAGCTCTTGGATATTGAAAATGTAACTTCAGAAATTTTGAAAAGTCAGTAGAAGGGTTAGAAGATAAATTCAAGGAACTCTTCCATGAAAGTAGAACAGAAAAAGAGATAGAAATTAGAAGAGAAAACAAGAAAATAAAGGATCAATCTAGGAAGTATCAAAAGAGAAAAATGAAAGGACGTTATCAAAGAAATAATACCCCCCAAATTCCCCAAAACTAAGTCAAAATTAAAAGGAGCCACCAAGTACCCAGTGCAGGGAATTTTTAAACCCCCACACTAAGGTATATCATTGTGGCATTTCAGAAAATCAGGGTACCTAAAAGGTTCCAGAGAAAAATCAGGTCATGTACAATGGTTTAAACATCTTTGAATTTCACAGCACTGACGTTTGAAGCTGGAACACAGTCCTGATGGAAAATATCTTTTCAGCCTAGAATCTTATTGCCCACCAAACCATTTTACCCTGTTTGAGGGTAAAATGTAAGGACATCTTCAGACGTGAAGGTATCAGATTTACTTCTGGTGTACCCTTTTTTGAGAAGCTACAAAAGGATAAATATACTCCATCAAAATGAAGGAGGAAAGTGGAATCCTGTAAGAGAGATGCAAAGGAAGTTCCCAGGCTGATGATAGAGGTAGCTTGTATGACCACCACACCATAGGCCTATAAAACAAGGAGTCCAAATTGGAGTGAGGAATGGAAGCTTCCAGAAAGAACATCTCCAAAAACTATTTTTGAGAGTTTTACATTTCTGGTGGAGAGTTTAGAAAGATTTAATGATAGGTACTCTGAAAATAAGCAGGAAAAAAAAGTATTAAAAAGTATATATAGGGGCTTCCCTGGTGGCACAGTGGTTGAGAGTCTGCCTGCCGATGCAGGGGATGTGGGTTCGTGCCCCGGTCCGGGAGGATCCCACATGCCGTGGAGTGGCTGAGCCCGTGAGCCATGGCCGCTGAGCCTGTGTGTCTGGAGCCTGTGCTCCGCAACGGGAGAGGCCACAACAGTGAGAGGCCCGTGTACCGCAAAAAAAAAAAAAAAAAAGGTATGAATCATCACTATCCTATAGAACTTTATTTGATGGAAATGTTCTATAAATCTAGACTGTCCAATACTATAGATACTAGCCACATGTGGCCATTGAACACTTGAAATGTGCATAGTGTATCTGAAAAACTGAATTTTTTACTTAATTTTAATTAATTTAAATAGTCACATGTAGCCAGTGGCTACCATGTTGGACAGCACAGGAACCTATATTTACTGAAATGGTAAGGTATTTACGATATCATTAATGAAAAAAGTAAGTTACAGAATATGTACAACATGATAATCATTTTGTTTTATAAATGTATATGTATGTAAATATGGACAGGAAAACTAGAAGGATATATTAGCAAAATGTTAACAGTGTTTACATCTGAGTAGTAGTTTTTATATTTTGTTTGTTTGCTGTTCCTTGCCTAATATTTTCTAATATTACTGCAATGAAAATGTATTTTAAAAAATAGCAGTCCCCAGAGGTCTCCAAGTAAAACTCTAAGACATTGTAAGTTGAAGATTGCTAATGGATTGAGTTTTCACAGACTTTGGCTTTTTTTCCAGAGATCAAATCCCTCTTTGTGCATCCTTTCCTGGCTGAGCGCATCATCTCCATGTTGAACTACTTCCTGCAGCACCTGGTTGGCCCCAAAATGGGGGCCTTAAAAGTCAAGGACTTCAGTGAATTTGACTTCAAACCCCAGCAGCTCGTTTCAGATATCTGCACCATCTACTTAAATCTTGGGTACCTGAGATTTAATTGGGCAGGCCAGAGGCCTTGCTCGTGTTTTAACTGGGGGTTTTGACAATGGAATGACTAGCTGGTAATTATGTGGAAATAGAAAGGAAATGGTTTGTTTCTAGTTGGCTGATGAAGGAATCTTCTATAGTTTTAAATAATGAGATTTTGTACGACCTGTGGGACGTTATTTGGAATTTCCAACATTCTGCCTTGATCTGTGCAAAGATAAACTTTACTGATCCATTGTTTGGAAAAGCAGTATATTTTTAAGGTCATGGGATAGTTCATAAGACTTCCTTCCTAAAAATTAGAAGAAATCATTCTATATCAAAAGAACATTCATGGTATATAAGTGATGGGGAACTTTGTTCCTCAACCCATCCGTTATTGCCCTCTTTGACCTATCCTCTGATGCTCAGTTTCTTTCTGATGCTGACCTTCTAGGGATGAGGAGAATTTCTGTGCCACTGTGCCCAAGGATGGACGTTCCTATTCCCCAACTCTCTTTGCACAGACAGTCCGAGTGCTGAAGAAAATAAATAAGCCTGGGAATATGATTGTGGCTTTCAGCAACTTAGCGGAGAGAATCAAGGTAAGGAGGAGGATAATTTGCTTATTAACATGTTCAATAAAAACTATGTCAACTCAGCCGTTCTGCTTTTTTACCCAATTTGAGGGGGGAAAAGAGTATTGCATTGAGAAAATATAAATAGCTGATTCTTCCTGATTAGTCAATAGCTAAAACTACCATATTCTTTAATAGTACTACTCTTTTCAATATGAGGGTGAGAACAGAAAAATAATTTAAGAAGCTTCTACTAAAAAGAATTTACAGATTTTTAATAGGCCGTTTTTATGAAAACTTCTCTGTACAGTGTTACCAATAGACTTGAAAATCTACGATATTTATACAGAACTTTTTAGAATACAATTCAAGATTAGTAGCTTTTAGTCATTGATTTTTATTGATTTTTCTCTGTTCTCTCTATTTGTAGTTGGTAGTTGGCTTATATAGGAATGGCCATACATTTTAAAGATTAAAATACTGTATTGTACTCAGCTAATCCCCTTCGTTGGAGCAGCTGCATTTGCATTTATGAAGAAGGAAAAATTATGGCACGGAGTCTAATGGAAAACCTTCCTAATTGATAACAGTCTTCCCTTCATTGAGTTATTTATTGAATTGGGCTTCATCTTTGCCTAGAGCTTAGGCAGATGGATCGCTGAGGAACTAAAGTTCAAGCAGATGTTGAAGCCACTTTTAAATTCCCATACCTGTTTGTTCCTAAAACCGGAAACTGCTTTTCATACACAGACTGCATGGGTAACTCTGTAATTATACAAATAATAACCCCCTCCAACCCCCACCCCTTACAGCCGGGTTGTTGTCAGAAGGATGGATGTTGAGTGTGGTGTGGTTTTTTTCCCCTGTTAACATTTAGATCCATTTCTGGTCATGGCTGCTAGCAGCTGAGCCAAACTGAAGATTCAGAGTTGGGGCTGAATGTTAAATTTGCTCCTATAGTATCCATATTGGCTTGTTTAGAACATAAAGCTGAGAATTGTTACTGTCGCCATAAAGGGTTACTAACAATAACCCTTGAAGGTTAAGGTATAGTCATTGAGCATTTTGAGTTCAGCTGCTTCTGTGATTTCCCCATAACTGCCCGGTATTTGTGCTCAGTCTCTAGCAGACCTCCAGCAACAGGAAGAGGAGACCTATGCAGATGCCTGTGATGAGTTTCTGGATCCCATCATGAGCACACTGATGTCTGACCCTGTGGTGCTGCCGTCTTCCAGAGTCACTGTGGATAGATCCACCATTGCCAGACATTTGCTCAGGTAAGCCAGCCCCCAAAAGCAGCCTCAAGAGTACAGGTGTACATTTGTCTGCTATCATCTTTTTCTCCCAGTACAATGCACCCAATAGGTACTCCACATTGTTGATTTATTAACGTATTGTGTTGAGGAGGCATGTTGGTAGAAGTATATCACTTGATTGTTAAGGATTTCAACATCCAAAACAAGACACCTGTTGAGAAATGCTGGAGCTAACTTTACCTCTTCCTTCCTCAAGGAAATAATTTCTATCAATTATAAAATATGTCAACCTTGGGCTTCCCTGGTGGCGTAGTGGTTGAGAGTCTGCCTGCCGATGCAGGGGACACGGGTTCGTGCCCCGGTCCGGGAAGATCCCACATGCCGCGGGGCGGCTGGGCCCGTGAGCCATGGCCGCTGAGCCTGCGCGTCCGGAGCCTGTGCTCCGCAACGGGAGAGGCCACAACAGTGAGAGGCCCGCGTACCGCAAAAAAAAAAAAAAAAGTCAACCTGGAGTATAAGTTGACTTGAAATTGTCTTAATTTTACTTTAGTTGTAAAAATATAAAAGACAGATTGAAAAAAAAAATTCAGGTTTTACACTCATCGTATGGGTTTACCCACATTCTGCTGCAGCTGTTGGACTCAGCCATGGTGACTACAAGTTTTCCCCAGCCTGCCTACTCTAAGTGCAGCATTAGAAAGAAATGGGTACTGAGAAACTCTGCCTATTTAAAATGAAGTTATATAAGTTGACCCAGATCTAGGGAAATAATGTTTTTTAAATATTGGAAAAAAGGATGTTCTACTTGATGGTATTTGGTATTAAGCACTCGCTATATGCATGATGCTGTGCTGGGTAGTATGTCTTTTCCAAAGTGTCAGTGAGAGTTTATATTTTTATCGTGGCTTGAGAGTACAGAGAGAAGGTATATCATTTTACCTATGAGGAAGCCATAATCTGCATTTATTTGAAGAGCAATCAGCTAGCTAAATCGAGTGTCAGCCTACAAAGCTTTATCCCTTAATACCTTATACTGTTTCAAGAGTCTGTCACTAAAACTACAAACAGCTCTTTATGCCGACATGATTGTTACAGGGTCTCTGTCTTGGGGAAATGGAATCAAATACCATCTGAAGAGCAATGTTGAGATAAAGTTTGTTAAGCGGAGAGACAAAGTAGCTAAAAAATCTGCAAAAACAAAAAACAAAAAACAAAACCTCCCAAATCACTCTCTGTCATCCCATTCTTTCTAACCTCAAGTCAGCACTTGATTCAGAATCATAATACACTCTAGCTTCAGTCTCAAGGTGGGATGCCTAGGTATTCTCTTTTTGGCTGAAGATGTTAGAACTTACGGAAATAACCCCATTTCTCTTTTTCTCTTTGTCTCAGTGACCAAACAGATCCCTTTAACCGTAGTCCCCTCACCATGGACCAGATCCGGCCAAACACAGAACTAAAAGAAAAAATCCAACGGTGGCTTGCAGAGAGGAAACAACAACAAAAGGAGCAACTTGAATAAATACTGTGACCTAAACAAACCAAAAACCAACCCCAGAGTGTAGATAAACAATTGTTTGTGGTTTCTCTCTTTCTGGTTCTGTTCCTTTCCTTTTCCTTGCTTTCTTTTTTATTCTTCACCCTTTAGTAAATTAGAGAACTGCTCTTTCTCAAATTATGATAATTAAAATTCCTAAGAACTTTACAGTGCTCCTGGCTTGCAGGAAATTATACTTATAGCATCACCATGTTTGGAAATCATCACTAATTTTTACCCTTTGTTATATCTCTTCCTGTTCGTTCTTCTTCCTTTTCTTACCTTAAATTACATTAACTTCAACTACTAAAACCTCCTGCCACCCTACTATTTCTCTTCCAAGAACTGCTCAGACATCTTTGGTGAGCACTGCTTTTAAGTATATGATGTCATGTATTGACAGCTGATATCAGAAAGTCCTGTGTTATCAAGGTATTTACTAGACTTTATGACCCAGACTTCAGCCCTTTTCCTTGTTACAGCTCTGCAATGTTACAGAATAACATTTTGTATAAAAGCAGATACCTTGATGTTTGAGTAGATTTTTGAATAAGATGAAAGATGACATGAAAAAAAGGAATCTTATGCAACTTCAGTTGGTAGCTCTTAGTTTTGTGTTACATTGTAACTCAAAGATATCTTGGAGGCCAAACACTCCCCCATGGAGTTGTCATTACCACAGAAAATTTAGCCCTATAATATTTTTAGGAGGATTGGTAGAACAAATTTGCAGTTTTGACACTTTATTCAGAAAATTCTGAGGTGAAAAAAGAAGGCTGTTGGGCCCTTTTCATCTGCTGGAAATCAAGGATTAGGCTTGAGTAGAAAAGTTAGGCAACAAATATTGTAACTATGAAAAATGTCATTTTAAGACACTAATATCAGCAGTATATCTCAGTGTATATATATATATATACACACCTACATACACACACCATGTACATTTTTATATTGGTCTAGTGTAAACAGAGTACCAATTTATATTGTCTCTTCCATGGTAAGATGTATGCAGTGTGTGGCCATGTTTACTAACATTATTCTAGACAAAATTCTGAGACTGTAAAATGTATATAGTTAACGTTTGTTTGGGCTTAAGACCTGACTTCTAAGAGCTGCTTCTAACTCAGCCTTAGGTCATCAATTACCAGAGCAGGAATTTGAGCACAACCTTGTCCACAAACCATTTTAAATACCCACTTAGGTCTATGTAGTTAGTAGATGGATGGGCCCCACTTTTACAGGTTGAGCTTGAGTTCCCTACTCAGTTGTGCAGCTTAACATGCTGAGTGAGGCACATTCCCCTATGGACTGTCTATATCACTATCCCTCTAAGCCCAAAAATATAACTAACAAGAAAAGTGGTATGATCTAGAAACAGGGGTCATTGCTTCATTTAGAGGATATTATTGTTAACCACGGCCTCTTTCAAATAAGATGGTAGTTTTACGGTAATCCAACACAAGTTGTTATAAGCAGTCCTTGATGTGTTTTTGATGGTATCAGCTGGAAACCCTCAAGTCAGAGGGCATCCCACACTAGATATAAAGTAGATGTTGCCTGTTGCTGTGCTTATAAATGAAAAAGGCAGTCTAGGACTCTCGCAAATGCCAGAATGTAAGATAGTAATTCAGTATGCTCCCTGGGTCTTTAAGGCATGGGTTGACAGGATGTGTTTATTTTCTTAAAATGAGCTTCTTTTCATATTTATTATCCTCCTTTACTTCTCTGAGAATGAACTGTATAAAATAAGCTTCAATTTATTTGCATTTATCTTCCAAACCCAATGTAGAAGGATATTTTCATTTTTAAAAGAAGTGGGGGAAAGACCAGAGTTTTATAGGAGAAAATTGGAGGAAAAAACGGGCACAAAACCTCAGAAGGCAGCTGTTCCCAGCAGCTTTCTAGTTAACAACCTCTATGCTGCCTCTTGTATCTGTGTCTGTATTCTACTTCTGTATTAAGTTAAGTCTTCAGATTGTAAGCCTTTTCTGGCAAGGTTTTTTGTTTTTGTTTTTCTTTTTTAAAAATCTCTTTTCCTGAAACTTTTTATGAATGGCTATGGCACCATTAATGCTGCTGAATATCTATAAACATCACAAAGGCAAGTGCGTAGCTTAAGGCCACTATTGGTAAGGAAACCAAGTGTCCTCTGTGCCTTTTTCCTTTCCTTGAAGTAATTTAAGACATCCCAAAAATGCGACTAAAAAATTATGATCGTGGTACAACATGGTGCGTATGTGCACTCAGAAGCTTAAAGAGGGCTTGTGTTTTCTGGAACTCAGCAAGCTCTAAATCTATCAGAGCAGACTTTCTGACATACCTAGTTTTATGTGTTGGCTTTGCTAGCGTATGATAGGAAAGTGAAGACTCTAATCAGCTCTAGTATTGCTTACTAAGAGGGTAATACTAAACTTGGAAAATTAAGTAGGTTTTATCAAGCAATCTGGGTTTGTTTGTTTTTAATATGGTTTTTAATGGATATGTGAAAACTGAAAGAAATGTCGAAGGTTTTTTAATGGTGCAGGTGAAGGTGCCAGTTGCTATTTGGTATCACACTCTACAAAAGCTTCATTACTTTATTTGATGCTGGTTACTAAGCAGCCATTGCACAGAGCATAAGTCTACTGGGTGCCTTTACAAGCCAGAGGCTGATGCTGCACTGTTGATGTCATGTGAGGAAATAATGCACATGCTCTAACTGCTTGGAAAAGAAAAAGAACCTAGAAACAAAGAAAATGAACAAAACGACAAAAAAAGTTTGATTGAAATAAAACTTGATCAACGTAACTGTATTTTGGAACATTCCAGGAAGGTTACTTCTTGTCATACTTGCCTGGGGGTGTTTGTTCAAAGCTTGTATTTAATAAATGAACATCTGACTTAACCTTTGTTATCACTGCTTTATTACAGTATCAAAAGCTAGTGGCAGTTCCAGAAATCCCTCTGAAAACTTAGAGGGCTCTGAACTTTACTTTTTTTTTAAGGTCGTATCAAATGTGTGGCCTGGCTGACCTAACCTGCCTTACCAGGCTTTTGGACCCTGGAGTTATCTTCAGATGAGTCTCAGGGCATGTTTCTTCCTAAGCAGTTCACTTTTGGCTTCACTTTTCTTCATCTGGCCTAAACCCCAGGTCTTTCACTTTAATCATTCACTATCAAGTTCCCCTTTCTTGCCCCTTGTTTCTGCACCTCTGCTATGCAAAACCTCAGCCCAGATTAACCCAACCATTTCCCTCTGCTCCAATATCCCAGCTACAGGCTACTGTTGGAGAAAAATGACACAAACTTTAGAGTGGTGTGACGAACAACCCTTCTGTGTGTCCTTAACTTCAACAGCTACTCCAAACTTTTAACTTCTTTCCTTAGATTTTCTCCCACCCTCCCACTTAACCCTCACACTCAGATGACCTTGCCTTCTACTTCACAGATTTCAGAATTTCCACTTTCAAACTTCTCTTCCATCATCGCATCTGTGGAAAAGGCCCCACAGTTTCAAGGCTAATTCCTCCAACCTTATTTCCAGCCTCATCAGGAATCTTGTCAATCCCGCTTCTCGATCTTCAATCTCCCCTTTGAGTTTCGTATCTCACATTTGGTTTTCTGGCTGGTCTTCCTTTATAGCCATATTTCTTCACTCTGGCTTCTATCCTAATTGAAACTCCTCTAGCTAATGTTTCTATATTGCTACATTAACTTCCTCATCCTTAATTTTACTTCTCTGGAGTATCAGGCAACTGAATCACTCCTTCACTGAAGCGCTGTTATTGACTCCTTGATATCACTCCTAATTTTTCATTCCACCTCTAACCATTCCATCAATCAGAGTTTTACTTCTACTCAGGCTTCCCCGGGTCCATTACTTATTGTTTTTTCTCATCAAATGCCACATCCCTACGTATATCTTTCCTTCCAGTCATATTAACTATAAAGTTCAACTCCGTAGGACACAGCTGTTCTGTTATGCATCAACCCAAGGATCTCCTTCTCTAGGAAGTCTTCCCAGATCAGCAACACGCCTAATCCGATACTAATGCCTCTTCTCTGTTTACATTGCAACCTCATCAGATTCCCAACTCTGCCACTCACTAGCCACTGTGGCCATTTACCAATGCCAGTCTTAAATGGGCACACTACCTAACAAAGGCTTTCTTTAAATTCCAAAATGCCTGACAGACTGAAGGCCCTCAGTAAATGTGATTTTGTTCCTTATATCCCCATAGTTCCTTGCGGCTGGATAGGGAATTAGGGGAATTGGATTCCAATCCTAATACAGGATGCGGGGGAGACCAGGATTACACCTAACTGTCCGTGTTTGGCCTAGGACCCACCCTCTCTGCCTTTGTAAGGCGATCATGTTGGCCTAGAAAAGTCGCAGCGGTGCCTTCCAGCCCTAACTTGCCTCGTTCTCTCTGAAAAGCTGCAAAATCACCCTGCGCAAAAAATAAAAAAGTGGAGGTCTGCGCCACCGCAGAGCGCATGCGGCATCCCTCCTCGCGCCGGCCTTTCGGACTTCCCTGAGCGGCTGCCCCAAGAAATGCCTGTTTCTCTGCGGAATTCCGTTGTATTTTACGTGATCTCTGGTCTCATCTTCTCGTACCCACTTTCTCATCTGTGACTGAAGAAAATGAATTGGCCCACTGAATTCCGGAAAAATACTAGGACACCTAAATATCTTGGACCGGCGCGGAAAGGAGAGGCCTGACCTTGGAAGCGGAACGGGGTCCTGCGGCAGGTCCTTCCGGGAGGGTGACATTCAGCCGGCCCGTCGGCGCGACGGGCTTTCCGTCCTAGAACCATGGCCCAGTTTGTCCGTAACCTCGCGGAGAAGGCCCCGGCGCTGGTCAGCGGTGAGCGCGGCATCAGCCCGGCTACGCGGGTAGCCGGGCGGGCGGAAAGGCCTGCGAGGGCCCGAGGGGAGGACGCGGGAGGCGGTCACCCGAGCGGCCGGCGGGAGCCGCGGCGGGCACGGCCTGAACGTGGAGGCGGGGGGGGGGGGCAGGAGGCGGATTGGCGGCTCTTCTCTAGCTTTTCGCTGGCCAGGCCTGCGGCTTGGGTTCTGTCTACAATCTAGAGATTCTGAATTCTGACCGCAACAGCGAGTGGAGGGAGTGTGTAGGCAGCCGGGGTTGCCCGGCAGCCGCCGCCATGACGCCCTTCGACCTCCAGGAGGAGGAATAGAGAGGGGATGGCTCCGCTAGGAGAGCGTGGGAGACGGCAGGCAGAGGTACATGAAAGCACAGAAATGCGGCCGCATCAGCTTGTCTGCTTCTCAGTGGAGTATGTGAAAGTCTGCAGAATTTTTAAGGATGGGTGACCTTTGGAACGTTGCCTTTGTATTTTGTCCTGGCCAGATCCTGAGATACTTCGCCTTTAATCTAAGGGAATTTTTAGGTGAAATTAAGCTTTACGAACGAATATTCCTGCCCCGGTAAGCATAGGAAGGGATATTGGTAAGCAGCAATGTTTATTACCATACGTTAGCGTTCGTGGGGATTTTCTGTTCGAAAAAGCTGGATGTATCCTTACTGGTAGAACGCTGTATTTCAGAACAACCCTGAGTAGTCACAGCCCAGGGTAGTAATCTTATGTCAGTAAATATTTCATTTGTCTCCTGTAGCAAGCTATTCATTTTATCCCCATAGTGAGATCAGTTAAGTAGACGGAAGCTTCTTCGCTAGATGTGCTATATTCTAGTAAGTGGTTGAAGCGCAGGTCTCTGAACGGCTTTCGCTCAAATTTTGTTCGTTGTCTCCTCCCTTTTCTCCATCAGCAGTCGAACAATGAGTTACTAAATGCCTGACAGTGTCAGATACTTTAAATACTTGATCCTCTTCTCCTACAGAACCCCACAGTCCACTACTATTATAAGTTTACACACTTTACCAAAGAACTTAAGTTTACAACTTGACTAAGATAAAGCTCTACATTTTTACATAATGCAAGGAGAAGGAATAGTGGCTTGATTATTTGGACTTTGTGGATGATTTGAGGCAAATTTTTTTAAATTTCAGGTGGATTTTTTTCCTCCTACCAGGGCTTTCACATCTTTTCGGTGGTGCATCTTGGGGAATTGCAAACTAATTTTAATGATAATTTACAAAAAGAAAAGTAATGTGAAAATAATTATGAAATATATCAACCATTTCCTCTGCTACTATGAATAATTAAAAGATACAGGTTGTTATTCTTCCAGAAGTACTCAGAAAGGAGAACTCAACTGGGGCCAGAATGTTAAAATGGAGCTGTATTTTGCTTCGTAGCTTAACTCGGTGTATTAAATGTTAATGTTAAATATCTAAAATATTGCTAACTGTATCTGTTAATTCTCCTGGAGGACAAAGACACTTACAGAAATAAGTAATTTTAATTCATCAAACTTCCTCGGAAAGGTCATAGAGTCTGGGATTTTTTTTGGTTTTTGTTTTTTTTCCTATTAACTAAACTTGAGACTTTATTTGGATTTCACCAGCTTTTTGAGTTAATCTCTGTCTGTTCCAGGAACCAATCCAGGGTACCACAGTGCAATGAGTTGTCTCTCTCTCTAGTCTCCTGTGTGACAGTTTCCCAACCTTTCCTTACCTTTCATGACCTTGACAGTCTCAAGATGTCTGTGTAGGTATCTGTCTAGGTATCCTTTAGATGTTCCCCATTTTGAATTTGTCTGGTGTCTTTGTCATGATTAGTCTGGAGCTATGGGGCTGTTGTTTTTTTTTCTTTTTTTTTTCTTTGGCCGCACCTAGCGGCATGGGGGTTTGAACCCGTGCCCCCTGCAGTGCAAGTGCAGGGTCTTAACCACTGGACCGCCAGGGAAGTCCCTGGAGCTATGGATTTTGAGAAAGAATACCACAAAAGTGAAGTCCCCTAATCACATATCATGATGTAAGTGATATCCATATAACATCACTAGTGAAGTTAGCTTTCATCACTTGGTTAAGGTAGTTTCTCTAGGTTTCTCCTAAAGTTACTGTTTTTTCCTTTCCATACTGTATTCTTTAGAAGCAAGTAACTAAATTGGGGGAGGCAGGGGCAGGATTCTTATCTCCTGTAAGAGGGAATATTTACATATATTTAAATAGAATTCTTCTGTGAGAAAGATTTGTCTCTTCTTCCCCATTTTTTTATTCAGTCATTTATTGTATGGACTCACGTACATTCATTTCAAACTTTGTACCTCCAGTAGTACAGTAGTATGTTATTTATTTTGTTGCTCACATTGTTCCAGCTTTGGTCATTGAGAACTGTCACTTTGGCACCTCTGTCCCTTCGACATTCCCCTTTACTTTCTGGTACTACAAGATGCTTCAGACTTTTTTTTTTCTTCCCCTGCCATGCCACATGGCTTGCAGGATCTTAGTTCCCTGACCAGGGATTGAACCCCGGGCCCCGGCAGCGAAAACGCTGAGTCCTAACCACTGGACCGCCAGGGAATTCTCCAGTTTCATCTTATGTATCCTCTGCCCCAGCCTTAGAATTAGCCATTTCTCCAAGGAACCCTAGTTCCTTTTATTGGACAATTGTATTTTGAAACTAAGATCTAGGTACTGGATATGTTCCTTGCCACTAGACTATGCTAGTCACCCCTTATTCATGGAACGTAAGTTCCAAGACCTCCAGTGGATGCCTGAAACCACAGATAGTACTGAATCCTATATATGCTGTTTTTTTCCTATACATACATACCTATGATAAAGTTTAATCTATAGATTAGGCACAGTGGGCTTCCCTGGTGGTGCAGTGGTTGAGAGTCCGCCTGCCAATGCAGGGGACGTGGGTTCGTGCCCCGGTCCAGGAAGATCCCACATGCCGCGGAGCGGCTACGCCCGTGAGCCATGACCGCTGAGCCTGCGCGTCCGGAGCCTGTGCTCCGCAACGGGAGAGGCCACAACAGTGAGAGGCCCGCGTACCGCAAAAAAAAAAAAAAAAAATTAGGCACAGTAAAAGATTAACGACAATAACTAATAAAACAGAACAATTAAAATACTGCAGTAAAAGTTATGTGAGGGGGGCTCTCTCAGAATATCTTATTGTACTGTACTCACCCTTCTGATGAGTGAGATGTTATAATGCCTACATGATAGGATAAGGTGGGGCAGGTGATGTAGGCATTGTGACACAGCATTCGGATGGAACAGGGACAGCACGAAATTTCATCACACTACTCAGAAAGGCACACAATTTAAAACTTACGGATTGTTTAGTTCTGGAATTTTCCATTTAATATTTTCGGACAGTGGTTGACTGCAGGTAACTGAAACTATGGAAAGCAAAATCAGATATGGGGAGACTGTTGTACTAGAATATCATTGCCTCTAGGCCCTCTCAGTGGACAAGGAGGTGTGTGCGTATAGGTATTCCTCTACTTAGAATAAAATTACGTACCAGTAAACCTATCACAAGTTGAGAATATTGTAAGTCGAAAATGCATTTATTACACCTAGCCTACCAACATCATAACTTAGCCTAGCCTACCTTAATTGTGCTCAGAATACTTACATTAGCCTACGGTCGGGCAGAATCACCTACCACAAAGCCTATTTTAGAAAACAGTGTTGAATAGCTCACGTAATTTATTGAGTACTGTACTGAAAGTGAAAAACAGAATGGTTGTGTGTTGGTTGTTTACCCTCATATCACATGATAGACCAACTGCAGCTTGCTGGCACTGCCTAGCATTACAAAAAAGTATGGTACCCACTGTCGCTAGCCTGGGAAAAGATCAAAGTTCAAAGTATCATTTTTATTGAATGTATGTCACTTTCACACTGTAAAGTTGAAAAATTATAAGTTGAACCATCAAAAATTGGGGACCATAGGGCTTCCCTGGTGGTGCAGTGGTTGAGAGTCTGCCTGCTGATGCAGGGGACGTGGGTTCGTGCCCCGGTCCGGGAAGATCCCACATGCCGTGGAGCGGCTGGGCCCGTGAGCCATGGCCGCTGAGCCTGCGCATCTGGAGCCTGTGCTCCGCAACGGGAGAGGCCACAACAGTGAGAGGCCCGCGCACCGCCAAAAAAAAAAAAAAATTGGGGACCATCTGTATATTCACCCATGGGTGTGTGTACACACACACACATACACACACACACACACACACACGACCATTGGACAATGTGGGGATTAAGGACGCTGATCCCCATGCAGTTGAAAATCCAAATATAACTTTACAGTTGGCCCTCCATATCCACAGTTCCACGTCCACGCATGCAACCAGCCTCCGATCGTGAAGTACCATAGTACATATTTATTGAAAAACCTCCACATATAAGTGGACCTGTGCAGTTCAAAGGTCAACTATAGTTGTTTCTTATTGATCAATCTGTATATAAAACTAAACATGGGTTCATAATGAATGTCTCCAACTCTAATCCAGTACCACAAGGTTTGTTCTTTTCTTCCACATCTATAACTTCCCTCTCTTACAGTGAGAAACCTGGCTCCCATCATCCACCATTCATTTACTTATATTTTCTTCATCCCTTGTATACATGTAAAGCAGTTTCAAACTTTTTAACCTAAACTCCCTGAAACAAATTTACCAACTAAAGTACAGTGTTTGTGTACATTGTACTGATTTGTTTGTTTATAAAGAATAACATATCTGTATCTTGAAGATAATTTTAAAGTCTGTTGACTGTTAAACAAGACTTTGTTCTCTTTGATGGCGCCGTCTTACAGGCGTTGGCAGTTCTATTTAGAACTATCTGGTAGAGCTTTGGGTCTGCTTAAAGATTTACCCATGGCCCTAAGCCAGAGGATGATGGCGATACTAACTTTAAGAGTAGTGAAATACCTAAATACAGGCAGTTAATAATAGGGAAAGTACCAGGAGCTTTGGGTTATCTGTCTTTAAGCAGTAGACACTTTATGGATGTTCATGTATTTGTGCTGTTTTTGTCATGCTGTCTTGTAATTTTTTATATAAAATACCTTTTCTTTTGCTGAAATCACTACCATAGTCTCACATCTACCCTGGTCGTTAAAAATTTTTTTTCCTGAAATAGTAAATACCTTGAGGAATTTCAGCTTAATAACAGTTAAGTTTTGGCTGCTCTTAACAATACATGTAGGCTTTATTTTTATTATTTGTGGTATTTTGAAGGAGGCGCAGCTGTGCTTTTGTTAATCCAGCA
Organism: Pseudorca crassidens; assembly: GCF_039906515.1. Taxonomy (NCBI): domain Eukaryota; kingdom Metazoa; phylum Chordata; class Mammalia; order Artiodactyla; family Delphinidae; genus Pseudorca; species Pseudorca crassidens. The sequence goes on from NC_090304.1 coordinate 95,641,013, forward strand.
CATATTGATGAGGATACCAGAAATGGGTACTAATTGGTATAATTCTATCTGGATTTGTGGCCAATATAGTGACAAGTTTTAATCTTATTCTTAAGGATGCCATTCTACAGAGCTCCTTCCCTCCCCTTCTGCACCTCTTCCCTCCAAATTTTTTGGTGTCTACAAGACAATATGATTACATTGCTGCTGTTTTCTTGTTTTTGAACACAATTTCTGGTAACTTTATAGTTAACTAGATTTGCCATTCATAAATGAAGTACTAGTACTCTGGTACTGGCCACTAGTGAAGTCCTGGCATAATTGAATGTGCTTATAGCTTCCTGCCTGATTGAACGGTCCTGTGACACAGGTGTTTTGCATCTTTAAAAGCCTCTGGTTTCCAGGGAGCAGCTTTGACTTTTCACACCGGGTGCACATTTGGTACAAGCATTGAATGAATGTGATGCATGAATAAATATTTGTGTCCAGCCCACACATCTGCTTCTTTCGGTCTCTAGTGAGTTCATCCTGGTTTTTTGTTTTGTTTTGTTTTCCAGCTGCTGTGACTTACTCGAAGCCTCGATTGGCCACATTTTGGCACTATGCCAAGGTTGAGCTGGTTCCTCCAACCCCTGCTGAGATCCCTACAGCTATTCAGAGCTTGAAAAAAATTATCAATAGTGCTCAAACTGGTAGCTTCAAACAGCTTACAGTTAAGGTAACTATGGGCTAAATGAAAACGTATGTGCATAAAAGAAAATGTCTCCCCTTGGGATTTTTCTGATTGTTTTGATTAATATATGTATTTTTCAGTGAGGCTGAAACGAACATAATGAGAGATAATCTCTTTTTTGACTGTGGAGAAAGATACTTTGTAATTTTGTCATCTGGGTTGAAATAATTGGGCTGTTTTATGTCTTAGTTTCCTATTAATCTTATGACAAAGAAGTGATCACTTTTACTGGGCAGCTTTTTTTTTTCCTTTCCTATTTGTTTAGTGTACTAAATAGAATGGCTTGCTTTGCTGATTCTGTACTTTTTTTGTCTGTAGTCCTAAAACTATCCCCGATTTGGCTAAAAGCTCTTGGTCTATATCACAGTCAAGCAGCTAACACTCATGGAGGGTAAAAATACCAAAACCTAGAAGCATATAATATGATGTGAAGGGTGGAGATAAAATCTAAAGACTTAAGAATTCTAAAGAATTGGAACTTGAGGACTTCCCTGGTGGTCCAGTGGTTAAGACTCCTCTGTGCTCCCAGTGCAGGGGGCACAGGTTCTGTCCCTGGTCAGGGAACTAAGATCCCACATGCCGCTCAGCACATCCAAAAAAAAAAGGAAAAAGAATTGGAACAAATTCACTTCCAGGTGCTAAAAGGAAAAGGCCCAGTTTTGTTGTGGAAAGGTATTTTTTTCAACTGGAGTTTCAAGATCCATATTTGTGCTTGTGTGAACGCCGTTTTCTGGAACTGTGTGTGTGTACTTTTTAGGGCAATAAAACATTGATCTGTGAAACTAATTACTGAATACTTGGAAAGAATTAAACCAAATAATAAATGAATAAAAATTATGTCTAAAGGGAATGATAGAGCCCTTCAACTTTCAACAGATTTTCTTTGGCCAGACAGAAATGTCTGTTCAGAGACTTGCCTTCCTGTAGCCATCCTTTCATATGGATGCCCTGTCTAAATGTGGCAGCTATTTCCAGGATGTGGGTTGTTTTAGGGCTCATAAAGTGTCTCATAAACTAATAATGAAAGGGTTAAGTCAGTTCAGGTCTTTAAAGAATGCTTTGAAAGAATTTATAAGCTCTGGCCTACTTACCTTACATAATTGAAAGTTCAAGGGTTCTCAGCAGTTAAAGTTAACATCAGTAATTCTTGACTTTGACTAAAACTCCCCTTTAATTTGAATAGCATCCTTATATTCTCTGTCACTTAATCCTGGAAAAGAATAGTTTTAAATATATAAGAAAAAATGTACATTAAAATTTGTGCTTCTTTTTTCAGGAAGCTCTACTGAATGGTTTGGTGGCCACTGAGGTGTGGATGTGGTTTTATGTTGGCGAGATCATAGGCAAGCGTGGCATCATTGGCTATAATGTTTGAAGACCAGTCTTTGCTTTATTATTTGGGTGTTCTTGGACCATGTGTGAGCAGACTGCTATTTGAATAAAATAAGACAATGTGTCAAAATCAGTGTTTTCTCTGTCAAGCACTACATGGAAGGTCACAATTTCTCTTGATATTAAGTTGGGTTGTCTTTTGCTTTAATACATTAATACAGCTCTAAATGCATGTCTTTGCTTAGCCTGAAATTGGAAAGGATAGATATGAATATACCAACCTGGTACATGTATATATGAGGATAGCATTTTACTTTGAAGTCTTGAAATAAATGATATTTAAGCTTAATTTTAGAAAAGTTGCGGAAAGGCTTTGAGAAAACAAGAACTTGTTCCAGTAGGAGAAAAATAATACCGTGTGCCAAACATGGTATATACTAGTTAAATCACCTAGTATAAAGAATACAATTTGGACTGTTTTTCTTTGCTAAAATCAGAGAAAGACCCCTTTGACAACAGCTGTGTCTGTAAATGTAGGGGTACTTTTTGTCAATTTGAATATAGCTTCCCCAAAAGAGACCAGCTGGGTGATATTCTGTGTGTCTTTGTAACATCTTTAACACTAGGACAGAGAATGAAAGCAATGACCTATGTTTTCAGTTTAATTTTGATATGTTATTAACCTGTCTTTTTTTTTTAAAGACCTACCTTTACAAAAATAAAATATCCTATAGATATTTAACAGGATTATAGTTTAGTATCGTCCATGGGTCAAAATAATATATTATGTCCTGAAATAAATACAAGTGATTGGTATCAGTCTGTCATCTTGAGCCACTTTATTGAGGATTTGGGAGCGACTTAATCATTCATTGGCCTTTCCTGGGGTTCTTACCGTCTATGAATGTCTCATTGGTATGTTTCTAAATCTGTTGTAACTCTCTTTGCAGCCACTGCACAACATGGAATCCCAGCTGATGATAAGCAAAAGATGATTGCATATTGGAAAAGCATCATGGCTCACAATATAGTATTAATTCTTTAATAGTATTGAACCTTTATCCAGTCAATCCCAAATTTACCAGCTGGTTTTGAACACTGCTGCTTTAGCCAATAAAGGGCACAGCTTTTCTTTGTGATAGGCAAGAACTCACCAAGGAGAGACTGCTACTCTCTGAACTGTGAAGTAATGCCTAACTTACTGCAGGTGGTCAAAACTGAAACTACCTCTTTTCAGAAGGCATTCAGTAACTTAAAATATGCATAGCAACAGACAGAAAAGACACTACTACAATAATGGTGATTTTCATGAATTTTTCTATTGCATATGTGAGTGAGCAGTGCAATTAATTTTTAAAAAATTTAAAGGTATGAGATAGCTAGCACTAGTAAGAACCTACAGAGGCCAAGTTGATTCATGATATGTAATGTGATTTTACTTTAACTACATGGTCACAACAGAAAGTCCTCAAAATAAATGTTTACTACTCACTCCACTGCTACTTCCTCCTCCTTTGCCATATGGCACACCTCTGGTGTAGGGTGGCTAATAGTGTATGTACAGAATTTCCTTGGTTAAAATAGCAGTGGACTCTGAAGCGGCCACTTGACTTCTGCAGGCCTGTTACTTTTTGTCCTCCTAAACCCCAAATGTCTTGCCTCCTAGCAGAGAACTGTTCAGACTGTCTTTCACTGAATTTTTGCGTGCCAGGTGTTTGCCACTAGCAACATAAGTGAAGTTAAGTTTGAAGTCAGATATTTTTGGTGCACCTTCTAAATTCAGGTATGCTAAATGGTAGAAACATTCATGAACAAGACTGTTACCTGTTTCACAGAGCTTGATCTGGTGAGACGGGTAACTAAGCATGCAGCTAGAGTACCATGTGGCTTGTGAATGGAAACCCATTGAAGGACTTAGACAAGGCACAATCCCTGCCTTCGCTTTGTATAGTCTAGCAGCAGCGGGCAATTTCAAATCCATTAACAAAAGCTAGGGTAGAAATATGCATGGGGTGCATGTGGTCTTAAAGTTATTATACATAAATTGTCAATAACAGCAAAGCCTTCCTGAGGCTTGCATTTCAAGACCACATTGAATGTGATTCTGTCCACGTTGCATACTTAATCCTCTGTTGTATATGCCTCAGCATTACTCTCCTTGGATAAGCTTCTTTTTTCTTTTCCACTTATCTTTTATATACCTAAGTACATATTCTGCCCTGATTTCTAAGGATAGCTCAATATAATTTACTTTTTTAACATCTCATGTTTGTTTAGCACTTTACATTTTCACTATCTCATTTAGCGCTCAACTTCCCTCTGAGGCATGTGGCACAAATGATAGACCCACTTAAGACATTTTTGGTCAGAGGCATACTACAGCCACAGGAGTTAGTTTCTGCAAAAAATCCCCTGGTCAGTAATGTGTTAAGAAGTCAGGAACTAAGCTGCAGAAACACTCAGTGATTTGGCTAGGATCCCATGAGTAATCCGTAGAATCGCAAGTTGGGCCCAGGTCGTGATCCCATGTGTAGCCTCTGCCCTGCCTTCACTCCTTGTAGACTCCCTCACGTTTTTCTTGGTTCCATTCTGCAGTGCTTTCTGTATATCCTCAGTCCTTTGCCCTACTGTCAAGCTGTTTAAGCTTTCTTGGCAAATCAGATGTCAGCCTACCTAATCTTATATAAAGTGATATCTAGCTTTGTGAGACTTAAGTATTTCCTAATTAATATGGTTTTCATTTCTACTGGAATACGAATTGGTATGATCAGGATGACTCTTGAGATAAATACAGTAGCAATTCCACCAGAGATTCCCTTACCAGGGAACTTAACAGTAGGCCTGCTTACCAAATGAAAGGCCCCGATATTATTAAAATACTGATAAATACATGCAAGGCCCTTGACAACATGCCTTCAGCCTTGGTGTAATCACATTTTGCTACCAACCAGGGTTTCAGCCACACAGCTTCTAACCAGTCCCCGTAAAAACTCAAAAGCTTTAAATCTAGTTTTCAGATTATGTACCCACTGCCCCTGATGGTTGCAGTTTTTTACCAGTCACCAGGCCACTCTTCTTTATTTCTTGATAAATATTTTTTCTCCTGGCTTTCTGTCAGTCTACAAAACGGGTTCCGTCTTAATTCTTGGCCATTTCAACATACACGTGGATCAGTAGTTTTCAAAGTAAGGAAACTTAGTAATGAAAATTCTCAGGTTCTACCTACGAACGGGGGGTGGGATCTGGCAATCTCTGTTTGAATTGGCTCTCCGTTTAATTCTGATGCATGCTAAAGTTTGAGAACTATTGACATAAATTGTCCTTCCAACAGACTGGGCTCAGTTCCCTTAAAAAGTCCAATGATTATGTCGCACCTTCCCTGGGCATTCATTCCTGTCGTTACCAAGGAATTTCAGCCACTCCATAGTTTCAGTTTCACACATCCCTCTCTCTGACCACCTATAATCTTTCCAGCCCATTCCCTGTAATATCCCAGCTATATTAATTTGGAGTCACCATGACCATCAATAAATTGATGCTGCCATCTCCTTCACCACCTCGATGTCCCCTCTTCTCCCGGCTTATTTATATTCCATGGTCAATCGGGATCACTCTTTTGAATAAACCCTGAACTTCTTTACCTCTCACTCATTTTGTTGTCCTCATTTGCGAAAACCACATCCTCGGCTAAGTCTGTGCAGTCTGTACTTGCACCCGTGTAGCTGAATGTAGCTGGGGGAAACAGCCAAGGTGGCTAATCTCACTTTATATTCATGATCAGAATCTTCAGATGGTACCTAGTACTACCTGACAACCACACTGTGTTTCCTTGGGCCACGATTATTTCTGTGAGCAGGTGACCTTGCTTACTACTTAACTAAGAAAACTAAAGCAATTGGAGAACTTCCATGGGCTCCCACAGCATCATTCTCACAAACTGTCTGCACCCATAAATATTCTCCACCTTGCCTATACTAGATAGTTCATGTGCCTTTTTTTTTTTTCTCTTTCCTTTTGTTTGTTTTGGCCCTGCGGCTTGTGGGATCTTAGTTCCCTGACCAGGGATCGGACTCAGCCCCTCGGCAGTGAAAGTGCAGAGTCCTAACCGTCGGACCACCAGGGAATTCCCAATTCATGCTCCTTTTTAAAGCCAATCCCTCCATTCAATGTCTTTGTGCTATCATTTCTCCCCTTTTCCTGTTGTTTTGTCTGTTGTTCCTGTGAGTGTATACACATCCCGTCTTTTACAAAATTAGCCCCCTTTTGCACCAAAACACCTCAAAAGTTGTCAATATTCAGGGCCTTCCCTGGTGGTCCAGTGGTTAAGACTCCACGCTCCCAATGCAGGGGGCCCGGGTTTGATCCCTGGTCGGGAACTAGATCCCACATGCCACAACTAAAGATCCCTCATGCTGCAACTAAAGATCCCACATGCCACAGCGAAGATCCCGCGTGCAGCAACGAAGACCTGGTGCAGCCTAAATAAATAAATAAAATATTTTTTGAAAGTTACCGATATTCAGTGTCTCCAAATCCTGTTCTCCCTTCAACCCATTCCAATCCAGCGTTCATTCCTACCACTCCACTGAAACTGCTCTCTGACACTTTAAATGGGTCACTTCTCAATCTTCATTTTACTTGCTCTTTCAGCAATATTTGACTCAGCTGACTCTTTCCTCCTGCTTGATGCACTTTCTGATAGACTTGACTTCCAGAACTTTCCTTTGGCCTTACTTCTTCCTTACCTTTTGTTCACTTCTCAGTTTCCTTTTCTGTTTCCTCCTTTCCCTGGCAGCCTGTCTTTGGAATATCCCAAACATAAGGCTCAGCTCTCTTGCTCTCTTTCTCCCTCTCTCTCTCATCATTCCACTGGAGATCTCATCCAGTCTCCTGTTTAAATGACGCCTCTTAACTGATGACTCTCAAATTTATAGCTGTAGTCCCTACCTCTCCTCTGAACTCTAGGCTTATATACCACTACACCTCCACTTGGGTGTTTAATAGACATCTCAAACTTAGTATATCCAAAGTGAACTCCTGATTTCCTTCCCCACCCCCATCCCAAACCTGTTCCATAGTTTTCTCCCTCTCAGCTGATGGCAACTCTATCCTTCCAGTTGCTCAGGCTAAAAACCTTTGGAGTCATCCTTGACTCCCTGTCTTTCATGTTCTATATCAATCCTTCAAAAAGTCCTATTGGTTCTACCTTCAAAATATGTCTATTTCTTACCACCTCCACCACTAACACCAAGGCGCTATCATCTCTCACTGGGATTGCTGAAATGCCCTCTTAAATGGCCTCCTGCTGGCAAGCTTGCCTGTCTGCAGTCTATTTACATCAGGCAGAGTGATTGTATCAAAGTGTAAGTCATAACCATGTCACTCCTCTGCTCAGAACCCTCAATGGCTCCCGCCTCACTCAGATTTGAAGCTAAAGTCCTTACTGTGGGCCACAAGGCCCACCCAACAAGATCTGGCTTTCCATTATATCTCCGACTTCATCCCCCTCTACCCTTCTTTCTCACCCTGCCCCACTGGCCCCCTTGCTGTTTCTCAAACTCACCAGGCAACTCCTGCCTTAGCACTGACTGGTTCCGCAGTTTGGAATACTCTACCCCCAAGATCTTCCCAGGGCTGGCTCCCTCACCTCATTCAGTATTTTCAGTGTGGGCTTCCCCAAACATCCTAATTATAATTGCAAGAAACCTTCCTCCAAATACTCTTTTCTCCTAGCCTGCTTTTTTATCCAAAAATTTCAACTTCTAATATTCCACATGATTTACTGGATTATTATGTTTATTGTTTTACCTTGCTAAAATAAATGCAAGCCCCACAAAGGCAGAAATGTTTAAAAATCTATTTTGTTCACTGATACTATCCCAAGCTCCAAGCACATAATCACTCAATACAGATATGATGAATAAATTAATTTATCCATTAATGAATCTATACCTTTATAAATGCTGTTCTCTCGGCCTTTACCCTGTCTCTTTCTACCTGTACATCTCTGTTCCACTTTGAGAAGTCTTTTCTGATTTTCCCAAACGCTTCCCTTTCCCCTCCTGTTGGGCCTCTTCTAGCACACATCACTGTACCCTAATGACACATTTACATTTGTTTATTCCCCTTGCTAAGCTTTTTAAGGAAGGTACAGTATCTAATTCACCTTTGTAATCCTAGCCTATCCCATTATATATCTGACTTGTCTATAGTAGGTTTTCAAACAGTAAAACAGCCAACTCTAGCTTACCGTGTTTGGTGCTAGGTTGATAAAACAGAGTTTAGTGGCAGTTTGCCACAGAGGGAGATGCAGGCCTAGGGGACTCATTTCCTGAAGGCCTGCAGTCTGAGACTGCTACAAAGCTGATGCCAGCTGAGTCACTCCTGCATCTCAACCTCTAACTCTGAAACTCAGAGATCTCGATCCCTGATTATCAGCCCTTCTCTACTAAGCAAGGTTAGTGCAGTGCTACTTTCACATAAGGCCTAGGAGGGAAGAATGAGAGGGTGGGTAGCAGAAGATCCTTGACAGAAGACCTAGCCTGAAATCTGAAAATCCCAGAAATCCCTTAGGAACTGATCATCTTAGCTTCCTCTTTCTTTGCCACACCTGCCTTTCAGGAATTATACCCTTCAGAGAGATGAAAGAAGCACATCATATATAAGTTTATAGCACCACGCTATTCCTCATAGGATTTACACATGCAGCCTATGGGTGGATTTTTTTTTTAACATTTTTATTGGAGTATAATTGCTTTACAATGGTGTGTTAGTTTCTGCTTTATAACAAAGTGAATCAGCTATACATTTACATATATCCCCATATCTCCTCCCTCTTGTGTCTCCCTCCCACCCTCCCTATCCCACCACTCTAGGTGGTCACAAAGCACCGAGCTGATCACCCTATGCTATGCTTCCCACTAGCTATCTATTTTACATTTGGTAGTATATATAAGTCCATGCCACTCTTTCACTTCGTCCCAGCTTACCTTTCCCCCTCACCATGTCCTCAAGTCCCTTCTCTACATCTGCATCTGCGTCTTTATTCCTGTCCTGCCCCCAAGGTTCTTCAGAACCATTTTTTTTTTTAGATTCCACATATATGTGTTAGCATACAGCATTTGTTTTTCTCTTTCTGATTTACTTCACTTTGACTCTAGGTCCACCCACCTCACTACAAATAACTTAATTTCGTTTCTTTTTATGGCTGAGTAATATTCCATTGTATATGTGTGCCACATCTTCTGTATCCATTCATCTGTCGATGAACACTTAGGTTGCTTCCATGTCCTGGCTATTGTAAATAGATATGAATTTATATAAGAATTATATAAATTTTTTATAAGAATTATAAAAAGAATTCTTATAAGAATTATATGAATTTTTATAAGAATTTTTTTATAAGAATTATATGTTGTACTTCTTGCACAAAGTAAAAAAGGTTATCTTTAGAGCCTCGAAGTTTTAATGCATTCCAGTGTTGTCAAATCCAAAAGCAATTCAAACACTGTTGTGTGGTTTTGAATTATAGACTACTTGTTAAAATAGCTATTGTTTCCCCTAAGGATTGCCTGCATTTTTACCTTGATGTCATCTCACTTTGGGTCTCAAGAGTTTAGGGAAGTTAATAGAACAAGTGAATAACTATAGTTCTGAGATAACAGTGAATTCTAACATGATGGTAGAAAAGTGATTACCACTTTTTTTTAAAGTGATTACCACTTTTGATGACCTTCAGGTGGAGTAATGGAAAGAAAACCATGTAAGCCCAGGATTGTTGTTTTGGGGAGTTTTTTTAAAGTAATGTGAGCCAAATAAATATTGTCAGGAGTGATATTTTGATCATCATTACTTTGCTTTGTTTGTTTGTTTTTTAATATTTAGTTAGTTAGTTGCACTGGGTCTTAGCTGCAGCACGTGGGCTCCTTAGTTGTGGCATGCAAGCTCTTAGTTGCAGCATACACGTGGGATCTAGTTCCCCGACCAGGGATTGAACCCGGGCCCTCTGCATTGCCAGTGTTGAGTCTTATCCACTGCGCCACCAGGGAAGTCCCTGCTTTACTTTGAATTCTGTTATGGTTTCATCTGCCTTGAATATTGAGAGCAGAAGAATGCTTTATTATGTGATACCCACGTTACTGCTACATTAGGGAAACTGATTTCCACTTCTGTGCAGGCTCCAAATTTCACCCTCACTGCACTAAGGGTAAACACTGAAGCCAAATGGCCCTGGATTTGAGACCCTTGAGTTTGTTTGCTCTACCTTCACCGTCTGACACCACCCCCCCCCACCGCCTGCCACCGCGAGCCACCCATCCCAGAAGAAGGCTGCCTCTAAACACTGAGTAGCAAGCCTCTCAAAGTTGTCTGTGGAAAGGCCCACCTAAAGAACACATCAGCAACGAAACCCTTTTTCTTTTTTCTCCTAAAATGGTATCCGTAGCTGCATGTTTTCCTTATTGCCAGTCTCAGCTAAGGCAAAGGCCTGGTGCAGGTTAGCAGAAGCCACTCCGCTTAGACGTTTTGAAACAAAATGTTACTCTCCTCACTGTTCAGTGCAGAATGAAATGATGTGGAACCATTCGCGGTGAGGTGAGTGAGTCAGGGTTCAAGGACTGGAATGCAGGACTTGATTCCTGGTTTCCTAACTCTAACTACATCCTCTATATGCTTGGATATTTAACCTGGTCATTGCACCGTTAGGGGCAGGAATGGGGAAGGGGGATGGTTTGCTTTTTATGTGTTTATTCAGAAACTTACATCTGAACTCTAACCTAACCCACATGTAAGACACTTCATTTCAACTCTAGCAGGAGCAAGTGATGATTCATAACGTATTCTTTGTGTCTGAGTCCCATGATTTTTCCTGGGTCTTAAGCAATAGGATTGTCTATATGTTAATAGAGAGGACTCAGAACAGAGAAGAGAATGCGGCTGAAAAGGCTAAACCCTAATCCTAATTATCTTAAAAGTCAAGTTAACCAGTGATCCTTTAACAACCTAGTCTCTACCCATAATGTTTCAAAATAAATTCTCAGTTTTTAAACTTGGTATCAGAAGCTCATGTAACTTCACCTGTTAGAGACATTAATAAGCGTAGCTTTTAAAACAGGTTTACTTTTTTTTTTTTTTTTTTTTTTTTTGGGGTACGCAGGCCTGTCACTGTTGTGGCCTCTCCCGTTGCGGAGCACAGGCTCCGGACGCACAGGCTCAGCGGCCATGGCTCACGGGCCCAGCCGCTCTGCGGCATGTGGGATCTTCCCGGACCGGGGCACGAACCCGTGTCCCCTGCATCGGCAGGCGGACTCTCAACCACTGCGCCACCAGGGAAGCCCTAGGCTTACATTTTTGTATCAGATTATGAGGTCTGCCTTGTGCAATGATGGCCATGCTCTCATGGTTTTGTTTGTTTGGTTTTTTACTTCAGTTATCTTCCAAAAGATATACAGTATTTTTTTTTTAAAGATGTTGGGGGCAGGAGTTTATTAATTTATTTATTTTTACTGTGTTGCGTCTTCGTTTCTGTGCGACGGCTTTCTCTCGTTGTGGCAAGCGGGAGCCACTCTTCACCGCGGTGCGCGGGCCTCTCACTATGGCGGCCTCTCTTGTTGCGGAGCACAGGCTCCAGACGTGCAGGCTCAGTAGTTGTGGCTCACGGGCCTAGTTGCTCCGCGGCATGTGTGATCCTCCCAGACCAGGGCTCGAACCCGTGTCCCCTGCATCGGCAGGCAGATTCTCAACCACTGCGCCACCAGGGAAGCCCCTACAGTGAGTTTTTTTAAGTCTAGGAATAAACTAAACACAATGCATGCGTTGTATTATAGATTCAAAAACATGTCAAAACAAGCTTATTCATCTAGCCTTGAAAAAGATAACCTTTAGGAAAACTTCCAGGCCAGTCATGATTGCTGGAGAGAAAATAACCAAATGCTTATTACTCAAAAGGCTTCTTCAAGTGACCATAAAGTCTAGTCTTTCAATGCTAACATCTTCACTTGTGGAAATTCATCTCAGAATCAGGAATTGGTAGCTTCCAGTTCCTCTGAGAATATTCCTCAATCAACAAGTTGTCCATCTAGCTAAGGGACAGCTTCCTGGAATTAAGACTGAAGAACCTAGGTTATAATTAACTCAGACTTCCTCCTCCTCTTGTACCTTGGCCATGACCTTAATCCTCACCTAGAGTTTCCACCCCATCTATGGATAAAAATTTGTTCTAATTTAGACCAACTGAACTCTAGTCTTATTAGCCTAAGGTGAGTTAGCATTGGTGGCTGAAAGGAATCCTAAACCAATTTCAGACCATTTAGTTAGACTTTAAGCATGACTCAAAAAAATCTAGACATATCGGTGGGAGGATAACATTGCTCAGTATTACCCTTTTTCTGTCTGTAGTTTAAAAAATTATTTTTATTTGGTAATGTTAGGTCTAGTGAATTTTTTCAAAGTAATTTGGAGGCAAACAAAATGTTTCCAGTTCTAGGAACTGCAGCATTGACAATACACAGAAGTAATTAAAAGGAGTGTTAAAATGGGAAGGGCTTTGGAATTTAGCAGCTTTCAGCGACATGGATTTAAAGTCATATTTAAGTGAGAATCAGTAGGTCCATTGACTTATCTAAAGATCCCAAAGCCTTATATTATATGATCTCCTTGGCTCTTAAAGTTTCACAAGAGATAAGGTTTATGGGATAAAGAATATAGAATCAAGTGTTTGGCAGGCATGGAATTTGAGATTCAAAGAAGCCATTATACACCTTCGTTCACATGACAGTCTTTGAGAAAAGAGGAGTGCCTTACCTATTACATTAAGGAAAAATAGAAACTATCTAGCAAGGACTCCTTCAATTTCCTCCCCGACCTCAAACTGATCTATTTCTTCCCTCCTTTCTCCTGTCCTAGAGGAAAACATTTAGAACACTCTTTCCGAAATTATCCTTCTACATTTGCTCTTGCTTCTCTGCCTTTCCACTCTTCAGTGATCTGAAGACACCTACCCATTCCCCATTTTCCTTTGTTCATTTATTTATTTGTTCAACAAACATGTATTACACTCTTGTTATAGGGCATATTAAGTGCTTGGGATACTGAAAATAAAAGACACATATCCTACCTTCAAAGGGCTCAAAGGGAAGGGGTAGCAAAATAAACAATTACAAATCACACAATTATGATACATCATGTAAAGATCAACAAGAGAAGTCTGCATATTATGCTATGGCTGTATACACAGGAGAGGTTGAAGAATGCTGGGGTAGAGGGGCTGGTGCCTGAGATGGGTCTAGAAGTTAGCCAAGAGAACAAAAGGGGAAAGAAGGACTTTTTAGACAGAGGGAATAGCATATGCACCAAAGCAGGACCGTAGGAGAAATTCAAATTTAATAAGGCAGGAACACAAGGAATAGATGTGTGTTGGAGGAAGGGGTGAGGGAGAGTTAGACCAAATAACACAGGATCTTCAAGATGATAAGGAATTATTAAAGTATTTTAAGGATGGAAGTAATATGGTCAGATTTGCATTTTAGGAAGATCAGTCTTCTATCAGAGGATGATTAGACTGGGAACTATAGCAGTTATCCTGAAAAGAAATGAGCAATTGGAAGTGCACAGTGGTGTAATTAGAGGAGGCTGTACAGAAAGAGGCAAACTTTGGTGTAAACAGGAATTTAGTTTAAGGACATACAAGTGAAGATGCCCAACAAAGTGTTGGTTCTGTGTGTCTGAAATTGGAAAGAGCGGTTAGTGCTGAAGATGTAAATTTGGAAGTAACAAGCACACTGCAGGGACTGGGGCCTGGCTTCTGAGATGAGATTGCTTAGGAAGAATGGGAAAGCTCCAGGAGGGGACAGTAGGTGTTTCTGTAGGTTTTGTTTATTGCTGTATCCCCAGCACCTACAGCTGTGCCTGGTATATAGTCAGCACTCAGTAAGTATTTGAATACATGAATGAAATAATGAAAAGAAAAGAGGATTAAGAACATAACTCTGAGAAACATCAACATTTAGGGATGGACACAGAAAAGAAGCCACTGAAGGGATCTGAGAAAGATTAGAGAGGTGGGTAGAAAAGCAAGAAGGAGAGAGTGGGGTCACGGAAACCAAGGGAAGAGAGCTTCCAGAAGTTCAACCATGCTGCAAAAAGACTAGGTATAACAAGAACTAAAAAGTCTCCATTAGTTTTAGCAACTAGAAAGTCATGGGAGTTTTTTAGTGGAAGCAGTTTCAGTCGGGGTAGTGGGTGGCCGGATGATAGTGTTTGAAGAGTATGTGGAAAATGGGAAGGAAGTGGAGGCTCTGAAGGTAGATGATTCTTTTCAGAAACTTGGCTGCATCTTCATTAAGCAATTTTTTCTTTCCTTTTTCATTGAAACTTTCCCTGAAGCTATAGATAGGCTCAAGTCTCCCTCTCTTAAAAACAAACAAAAACACCACCTTCCCTTTAATTCATTCTCAAGCTATTGACCTATCTTTCATTACCCTTCTTCTCAAGCGAATGGAAGTATGTGAGTGTATCTTGAATCCTCTTTCTTCTGTTAACTTTCCCTTTCATTTATTTTCTGACCTAGGCAGCCCTTGTAATGTATCACTCTGTAATGACTATATATATACCATTAACTTGTTCATTTACTTATCCATTCATCCTTGCCTCTTTTCTTTCTCTCCCTACATTTAGTACATCAACAAATCCTTACTCTATCTTCAAAATATATCCTGAATCTGTCCATTTCTCATCACCTCCGCATTACCACCCAAGGCCAGGACATCCTCATCTCTCACCTGGACCACAGCAGTCACCTGCCAACAGATCTCCCCACCTTCACCCTTGCCTCTCTATTATCTATTCTTATACTAGCAGCCAAAGTTATCCTTTCAAGTATTAAGTATTTTGTCAGTCTTCTATTCAGAACCCTCCAGTGGCTCTTCATCTCATTTTAAGTCTCTGTATGAGCTGAAGCACCCCCTCCCCCATTGCTTGGCTCAAAACATTTCTACCACTGTTCCCGCCATTGACCTGACTGCAGCCACACTGGCCTCTTTGTTGTCCCCTAAACACACTCTGTCTCAGCCCATCTGCATTTGGTTTACTCTCTCACTTCCTCAGCACTCTGTTCAAATAGCCCCTTAACCCAAAGGTCTCCCCTGGCCAGCCTTCAAAAACAATTGCACCTTAGCCTCTCCCAGCTCTCTACCCTCTTCATCGTACCTACATAGCACTTGTCACCAGCTGACTTATAATAGTAACTTATTTGCTGTCTGTTTCCCTTCACTAGACTCTGAGCACCTACAAAGTGTCCCTACCAAGAGCACCTCCCTTGGAGAAGCAGAGACAAAGATAACTGAGGAACTATTCCTGCCCTTGAGGAACCCACACTTCAGTGAGTCATACAACCTAACAAGTAATTAGAATGGAAATGCTCAAAGCTGTCTGAATGCAAGAGTCAGGCCCCGGGGAACAGTGTGGTTTGGGGCAGCAGTTCAGGCACTCTTCCGCCTGGGTAGTAGTTACAACCATGAGTTCACTCTAAGAGAATGTGAGAAACGAAAAGCACTCGGGAGGCATCAGTGTCCAAGGGGTGAAGGACAGAGAAAGCAGCCAAGAAGAATCAAAGAGGTGAAGAAGGGCTGGAAGAATGGAAGAAAGACAAGACAGAAGCTCACTGAGGTTGAAGCTACTATGTTGTCTTTCTAGAATATTACTACTAATCATTGCAGTGAAAACATTTATTAACAGTTGGCTACGCGCTGTTACTGTTCTAAGCATGTTCCATATGTTCACACGTTAAACCTCACAATGACACAGGAAGTTAGGCACTAGTATGGCCCCATTTTACAGAGAGGAAATGGATTCACTTGCCCCAAGTGCACCCGCCTACTGAGAAATAAAGATTAGAACCCAAACAGTTTGAGCTTGCACTCTTAAACACTATGTTGTTATCCTTAATACAATACTATGCCAGCTCTATATGCATTTTCCTATTTTATTGAGGAGCTATTAAGGTCAGGTACTGTTCTAGCCTCTGGATACAGCACACTGCAGGGACTGGGGCCTGGCTTCAGTGGCCAAGTGGACCAAGTACCTCCCTTCATGGAGTGCATATCCTTGTGGGGGTGATTGACATGAAACAAGTCCGTAGATGCAGATACAAGTGCTATGAAGGAAAACGGAAGCAGGGTAAGGTATCACAAATGACAGTGGTGGCCTCTCTGAGGAGGTGACGTTGAAGTAGAGATCTGGAGGAAGTGAGAGAGTGAGCCAAGAGGATATCTGGGGGAAGAACATTCCAGGCAGAGGGAACAGTGAGTGCAGAAGCCTTAAAGTGTGAGTGTGCAGGTGTGTTCCAGGAACTGCAAGGAGGTCAAAGAGGTAGGAGCACAATGAACTCGGGAGAGAGAGGCGGGAGATAAGGTCAGAAAGGTACAGAAAGGCTTCCAGGACATATTGTTAAGTGAAAAGGATTAAGGGATAAGGCATAGTAGTTTGTATGGTATAATCACATTGAGTAAAGAAGTATGTGTGTGTCTGTGTGTACATCCATATAGATAGATGATAGATAGATAAATATAAATGTGTTTATATTCTGAAATAATAGACAACAAACTTAATAGTGATTATCTTTTGAGGGAAGGAAGGGATATTTAGACTCTTTATTTTATATTCTTCCCTACTATTTGGAAAATTTTACCTCGCATATGTGACTTGTATAATAACCAAAAAATACCTACTACTCTTAACCACATGTTAAGGGGCCCAAGCTAAAGTCCTCTTTCCCTTTATGGCTGAGCCTCTCCAAAGTTGCCTCCACTGGCTTCTTGCTCTCTCCCTGTCCTCCTCAACCAAATACAGTCCGACTCCAGACTTCATGTCTCCCCGGCCACCGCACTTACAGGGCTCACCTGCGACTTCCCTGGGACTACGAGGAACACTCCTCAGTCCTTTTTGCTTCTGGAACTCTCTGTTACATTTGACATTGTTTACAGCTCCTCTGGTTGAAACTCTTTTTCCTTTGGCTTCCTTCTTGCCCCCTTTTATCTCACTGAGCATTTTTTTAAAATAATTCATTAAAAAAATTTGGGGGGGGGCCATGCCATGTGGCACGCGGGATCTTAGTTCCCCGTCCAGGGATCCCGTGCCTCCTGCAGTGGAAGCTCGGAGCCTTAACCACTGGACCGCCAGGGAAGTCCCACACTGAGCGTTCTTTCTCAGTCTCCTTCCACTGGCTACTTTTTGTTAGCCTACTAGATAGAAAGATAAGTTTCTTCTGGTTCTATGCTTGACGCATTTGCTTCTGTGTGCCACACACAGTCTTTCTGTGTGGTCTCATCCCTGCCCATGGTTTCAGTGACCATCTTCATGCTTCAAGTCCCAGATCTGTATTTTTAGCCTTTTCTCCTGAGCTCTAGTCCAGGACATCCAACTGCCTATTAGACAGCTCCACCTGCAGATCTCACAGGATCTTAAACTCCAGTGTTCTAAAACCAAGCTCATCATCTCCAAGCAAAAACACCTTCCTTCTCCTGTTGTCCTTATCTTAGTTGGTGGTATTGCCATCTGCTTGATCGACTGCAGCTGGCAACCTGAGACAAGCCCCTCTTTTTCATCCCCCAGATCTAAATGGACACCAAAAGTCATTCTATCTGCTAAATACCTCTGGAATCTGTCCTCATTCCTACATCTTCACTGCCACTGCTCCCATCATCTGGACTACTGCATGTAGTAGTATTTCAGTGTACTTCAGACATGTGAGTCTGAAGGCGTGGGAAGAGGTCAGAAATATCCTCACTGCATTTTCTGCTTCTAGGCTCACCATCAGCCTGCTTCTTTACACCAGTTGCTACAGTAGTGTGGCACAAATTCCCTCATGTCAGTCTCTGTTTGGAATCTGTCCTTTCCCCCTAACCTTCCAGAATAAATCCCAAACTCCTTAATATGATCTGGCCAGTCTTTTTTTTTTTTTTTTTTTTTTTTTGCCCTGCTACGCAGCTTGTGGGATCTTAGTTCCCTGACTAAGGATTGAACCCTGGCCCTCAGCAGTGAAAGCATGGAGTCCTAACCACTGGACCACCAGGGAATCCCCTGGCCAGTCATTTTTTGACACTTTCCCTCGTGTACCTAGTGTTCGAGCAATACTGAAGTACTCTTTGTTTTTCAAAGACCTCTTTCCTTTTCATGTTTCTATGGAAGTTTTGTGACATAACATCTTTGTATCTCCAGATCTAACATAATATCTGGTACAAAGTAGATGTTCAATAAATGCTAGTTGAATAAATGAAAGAACAGAAAATCAGAAAGCACAGAGGTTGAAGGTAAGAACACCAATCAGAAGACTTACTATAAGAGTACAATTTAGGGACTTCCCTGGTGGTGCAGTGGATAAGACTCCACACTCCCAATGCAGGGGGCCCAGGTTCAATCCCTGGTCAGGGAACTAGATCCCACATGCATGCCACAACTAAGAGTTTGCATGCCACCACAACTAAGGAGCCCTGGAGCCACAACTAAGGAGCCTGCCTGCCGCAATGAAGAGCCGGTGCAACCAAATAAATATTTGTTTTTAAAATTTTTTTAAATTTTATTTATTTTTTGGCTGTGCTGCGTCTTCGTTGCTGCGTGTGGGCTTTCTCTAGTTGCGGTGAGCGGGGGCTACTCTTCGCTGCGGTGCATGAGCTTCTCATTGCGGTGGCTTCTCTTGTTGCAGAGCACAGGCTCCAGGTGCACGGGCTTCAGTAGTTGCGGCTCGCAGGGCCTGGAGTGCGCGGGCTCAGTAGTTATGGCACACGGGCTTAGTTGCTCCGGGGCATGTGGGATCTTCCTGGACCAGGGATCGAACCTATGTCCCCTGCATTGGCAGGCGGATTCTTTACCACTGTGCCACCAGGGAAGTCCCATAACTATTTAAAAAAACAAAAATGAGTACAATTTACAGGTAACCAGGAAGAGAGGGAAAGGAAATGCTTTCGTTCAACATTTCCTTCAAGCTTCTACAAGGTGAAGCAGTAATAATCAAATAATAATTATTCCTATTATTTTTTCTCTTTGAGAGATATAAACTTTGATCATCGGTACAGTTTCAAATGGAGACAACTTAACTGATTTTAAATAAAATGTATTTTTTTTAAACCCAGCACATGCGACTGCCTCTGACAAAATAAGACCCCTTGGGTATAAATCCCAAGGTCCAACAGTGCAGCTGGGAAGGGTCATTTATTCCACAAATATTAATTTAGCTGATACAGACACTGCTTGGCACAGGGGATACAAAGAAAAGCAATATACAGCTCCTGTTCTCAAGGAGCTCACGGCCCCCAAATTATCTAGTCTTTGCCTTTGGCCAGGACTACACCTAATCCTTTACAGAAAGCCAGCTGTTCATGCTGGGGTGATTATTTAAAGTCCTTTTAGTCACAGATATAGCTATACCTAATTCTTTTGGAATGGAAACTTATGGAAGGGGCAGTAGCAAAATGCAACCATTGCTTCCTTAATGGAAGGGTGCCTTCGTAGAAGAGTAATGGACTTGGCTCTTCCTTCTCCAGAAGAAAGCAGGGTCTAAGGATTCTGAACAGTCCTCTCTGTTCAGTGATGATCAAGCCTTCCTATGGGCAAGCTTAAATGACTCAGCCACCATTCTTTTCTTAGTTCCAGGACTTTGGGGACTACTAATGCAACGTTTTCCACTGGGGGCCTGTTTGGAAAAAGGAAATTGCTTATTTGAGAGGGGGTATCTTCACCAATGACTAAGGAAGTGTTTCTATCTGAATGCGAGAGAATGCACTTTACTTGGATTAGGTCATTGAGTCTTCATAATAATCCTGTGAAGTTGCTATTAATATCCTTATTTTTGCAGATTAGGAAACTGAGGCATCATGAGCCTAGGTGCCTGGTTCAAGATCACATAGTTACAATGACTGTATCTGAGTCCATGTTAGTTTCACCACAATACTGGTTTGCAACCAGAAATCTTTCCAGACAGGAGAAAAGGGAATGAACATCTAGAGGTCCCTTTAAACCAGAAGCAATTCATGAGTTTGCAGGAAGGGGCAAAATTTGGGGTGCCCTTCTTAAAAATTTCCTTATATCATTTGGAAAAAAATTTTAAATATGTGCGTGTCTATTAAGTTGGCAAAAATCAAGAAGTTAAAAAATCCTTTTCGGAAGGGTGTGGAGAAAGCACTCAGACATTGCTGGCGGGAGTATGATTAGTACAATCTTTACCGGGCGGCCACTCAATCTTTACAGCGGACAACATGGCATACATTTATCAAAATTATAGGTGCACATACCTTTTGACTTAGCAAATTCCACTTCTAGAAATGTATACAACAGATATATTTGCATGCTTGCAAAGTAACATATGTTCAAGGTTGTGCACTGCAGCCTTGTTTGAAATAGCAAAAATTTGGAAATAAATGCCCACTAACAGAGAACTGGTTAAATAAAGTATGCTACATCTATTCCATGCAGCCCCAAGAATGAGGAAATGCTGTCTACTGACCAGAATGATTTCCAAGATACAGATTTCTAAGCAAGATACAGGAAATGGGTTTGATATTTTTTCATTTGAGGAAAAACTTCTATACGCATTTGCTTGTAAAGGTACAGACTACCTCTGGAAGAATATACAAGAGACTGATAATCTTAGCTGCCCCTAAGAAAGGATAAGGTATGACTGCGGGGGGAGAGGGTAGTTAAAGTAAGAGTGGAGTGAAAACTTTATTTCTTTAAATTTTTAACCATATTAATATATATGTAGTCAGGAAAAATAAGCTGAATTAAAATTTAAAATAAAAGATTAAATAAAGCACATGCAGTTTAAGGTAACTTATGAGTAAGGCATAGAATGCCTTTTTTCAAAAATACATTCACATTGCTGTGAAGTTATTTCTACATCCATCCCCATAACTCTTTTCATCTTATAAATCTGAAACTCTATACCTATTAAACAATAACGCCCCATTCTCCCCTCACCCTGTCCGCTGGCAACCACCATTACTTTCTGTCTTTACAATTTTGACTACTCTGAGGACCTCAGATAAGTGGAATCATACAGTATTTGTCTTTTTGTGTCTGGCTTATTTCACTTAGCATAATGTCCTCAAGATTCATCCATGTTGTAACATATTACAGAATTTCGTTCCTTTTTTTAAGGCTGAATAATATTCTATTGTATGAGTATGCCACATTTTGGTAATCTGTTCACTGGTTGATGGACACTTGGTTTGCTTCCATGTTTTAGCCATTGTGAATAATGCTGCCATGAACATGGGTATACAAATATCTCCTCAAGATCCTGCTTTCAGTTCTTTTGGGTATATACCCAGAAGCGGAACTGCTGGATCATATAGTAATTTTTTTTTTCCCCCAAGGAACCACCATACTGTTTTCCACAATGGCTGCACCATTTTATATTCCTGCCAACTGTGCACAAAGGGTCCAATTTCTCCACATCTTCACCAACACTTGTTGTTTTCCTAATGGGAGTGAGGTGGCATAGTATATCTTTTGGGGAATCAGCAGTATGGTTAGTTGATAGTGGTGTCAGACCCCAATGAGATTTGGTCTTGCCACTTACTAGCTGTGTGACTTTGGACATTACGCCAGTTTCCCCACTGGTAAAATCAGAATTATCTCGGAGGGTTGGTGAGAATTGAATGTGCATAAAGCACTCAGGCTCACAGAAAGCACTCAAGAAATATCAGTTATTATTCTTTCCACCTTAAAAGCTCCAATAATAAACCAAATTCCGACTCGCTCTGGCTCCTTCTGGACGAGTCAGGAGGCAAAGAGACAAACTAGATGATTTTATCAAGGAGTTTTCTACTTAGAGGCTTGAGTCTGAGGACTTCACACAATCTTCACAGACATTCTTCCTTCCTGCTGTCCCCACTCAGCCTGCAGACCTCCCACCTGTGCCCAAAGAAGAGTGCTTGAAAGGAAGAGGTTACTCAGAACCCAGCCGGTTTATGTTTTCTCAGGGGCGGAGGTCGGGAAGAAATCCTGTTGACACAGTTTTGTAAAGCCTGTCACTCAGTCCCCTGCCTATTACCTCTGCAGACCGTTATGCATATTTAAGAAGGGGGGGGCGGCAAATACAAAAGAAAAATAAGCGAGAGTGAGTGAGAGAGGGAACAAATCAGGATGCTTGAGGGAATCCACGTGGTCGCCAATCTGTAACTGATCAGAGCAGCGACACTGAAGCAAAACCCCCAACGCCTAACGCTAAATATATTGCAATGGAGAAACCGTCCACAATGGGGTGTCTATGTCCTTAGCAGAGTCCTGGGGCTGCCGTTTAAGAGACTCTCCCCGTACTCCCACCCTTTTTGCACCTAGTAAACCACGCGATATAACAACGGAATCTGGTTCTGTGTGTGCGCTGTGGGAGTGTGAGCTTTGCAAACCATCTGGGCTCCATCCTGCGCGGTTGGAACCACGATCGATCCAGGACGAGTTGGGGGAGTTGGAGCTTGCCTGTGTCTCCTTCCTCTCCCTGCTCCTCTCTAGCCCCCACCCCATCGTTCGCTCTGCACAAACGTTCGCGGGTGGAGGGACGTAGGTTTTCAGCACCAGGAGGCCGTGGACCTTCTCTGGAGGCTGCAGTGCACCCTCCAGAGGGCCAGAGCTGATTGCAACCTGCTCACCACGACCCTCCCCCTCCTCCCCAAATTCGCTGCCCCAGGCTGTTATATTACAGGCGGGGCGCTGTACCGGTGCGGGAGTCCAGGAAGGCTGCGTGACCTTCCAGCGAACTCCACCTCGGCCAGGGGTGGGAGGGATGGAGGCTGCCCCGGGGCCTGCTGGCTGTGTATCGATCCCCCAGCCTCAGCCAACACAAGTTCTCCCGGTACAAACCCCTCCCTCCCTTCTGTGCTTTCCCAGCCTTGCAGGCTTCTAACGCCTAGCTTGTGGCGCCCTCCTCTCTTTCCCGCAATAAAGTGAACCGGGTGGGTATGCATCCCCCGCCCTAACCCTCCCCTTCCCCCTCCCCCCTCTGCCTACTAACCCCGCGCACAGAGCTCGCCGCCGGCGGGCCCCTTCCACCCAGTGTATCATAATGCCCAACGCTCTTCTCCTCCCCCTCTCTTAATCAGAAACGTGGTCGCGAGCCCCCCCGCTCTGCGTGCATACATTAGGGTCTGCTTTGCATGCAGCGGCAGGCAGAGAACTGAGGAAGAAGGGGCGGGGGCGCTTTTGCCCGCCTCTTCCCTCCAGGCCCCGTTAGCCACCCAGTTTCAGCTTCGTTGTAACGCCGCCTCGTTAGCGGAGCACGCCGCGGCCCCAGTGCCCGGGCTGGAGAAACACAACCCAACTCTGCAGAAGGGCACCAAAGCCAGAGGTTTCTCAGCCCCGAGCGCACAGTAGGGCGAGGAGGTGGCGAGAGGCCGACCACTCGGCGTGTGCATTTTGGAGAGAGCTCCAGCCTGAAAATGGGAGGGGCTCTTTTCTTATTATTTTTTAAAGCGCATTCATTGAGGCCCTTTCTATTTTGCATATAGTAAACTGGGCAACAATTCCGTCTTGCCTGTAGCACAATAAGGGCTCTTTTATTCTAGAAGCGTTAAATCCGGGCTAACCCCTCTCGTATCCGTGCCTCGAGGCGGAGAAGGCGCACTCGTCCCCGGCCCGGCAGCCGCGTTAGACTGGAAGCTGCTCTCCCGGGCGGTTCGATTCCCAGCGCATCCCGGGAACGTGTGTAATCGGCCTCTCGGCTCTAGAGGCTGCAGGCGGCCGGCCTCCCTCCGCCTCCATCCTTTCCGTAGTCCTCGCCCCTCCCCCTCTCCCCGGAACCCGCGCTCCGCGTCGGGCTCCTGGGCTTCCTTCCCCCCTCCTTTTCCCGAGTAATGCCGCTCCCGGAGGGCGGGGCACGCAGTTATCCAGGTTGCGGGGCGAGCGGGCGGGCGGCAGGCTGCGGCCCGGGCCTCGGGATGGCGTAGCAGCGGCCTGGCGTCGGCAGCGCGGGCCCGAGCCCGCTATACAGCTTGCTGGGCCGGCTGGCGCGGCCCGGCCCTCGGCATAGCGGCCACGGGGTGCAGGCGGCCGGGCGGCGCCGAGCGGGCCAGGCAGGTTCCGGGGCCCGCGGCCCCCCCCTCCGCCTCCCCGCCCCCCTGTGTTGTCGCCTCTCCCTCTCGCTGCTTCACTTCACGGGGCGAACATGGCGCACAGCTGTCGGTGGCGCTTCCCCGCCCGACCCGGGACCACCGGGGGCGGCGGCGGCGGGGGGCGCCGGGGCCTAGGGGGCGCCCCGCGGCAACGCGTCCCGGCCCTGCTGCTTCCCCCCGGGCCCCTGGTCGGCGGCGGCGGCCCCGGGGCGCCCCCCTCCCCCCCGGCTGTGGCGGCCGCGGCGGCGGCGGCGGCGGCGGCCGCGGCGGCGGCGGCGGCGGCGGCGGCGGCGGGAAGCGGCGGGGTTGGTGTTCCAGGGGGAGCGGCCGCCGCCTCAGCAGCCTCCTCGTCGTCCGCCTCGTCTTCGTCTTCGTCATCGTCCTCAGCCTCCTCTGGGCCGGCCCTGCTCCGGGTGGGCCCGGGCTTCGACGCGGCGCTGCAGGTCTCGGCCGCCATCGGCACCAACCTGCGCCGGTTCCGGGCCGTGTTTGGGGAGAGCGGCGGGGGAGGCGGCAGCGGAGAGGTAAGGGGGCGAGGAACCCCCAGGTCCGGGGTCTCGACCCTCTGCGGAGCCCCCTCCCCTCCCCCATCCGGGATTGTGGAGCATCCCAATTCGGGGACCATCCTGGGGTCCCTGACCCGGGGCAGATGGCCCTCCCATCTCGGGACCCCCATCCAGGGGTGCAGACCCCCAGGCGTCCCCACCCCGGGGTTCGGACCCATCTGGCCGAGGGCGTTTGACCCCCCACCCTCCTTCCCCTGACCCTTCCCCACATCCTCTGGCACAGACCCCTCGCCCGGGTTTCCCATCCCGGGACTGAACCCCTCCTCCCTTTCACAGATTACCTCATCCGAGCGAGATTCCTCCCTCCCTCCCTCCTAGAGACTTGATCCCGCCACATCCTCGCCTCCCTCTCTGGGCAGATGTTTTACTCCTGGGGCAGTTTTCCTCTTGGGCATCTCTCGGGGGATGGCCTCATCCAAAGCCACGTTCTTTTCCCACCCTTGGGGACCGATGTCCCTTCTAGCACCTTGCTTTCGAAAACCTGATGAACCCTCGCTCCGTCCCCGGGCCAGGTCCCTACACTACCAGCCACTCCCCCTTCCTTCACCTCCACCCGCACCCCCCCTACCCCCAGCGGAGAGGTTCTCCCCTCATCCCGCCCTTCCCCACCAGGAAAAAGCTACTTTCCTCTCCACCTTGCCTCCCTTCGCCTTCTTTCCCTCTGAAGATAACGGCGATCTCCTCCTACAGCAGTCTGTTTCCCCCATTTTACAGAGCTGCAGTTTCTAGCCTATTGGTAGCAGGGGATTACTCTACCTTCACTCCACCCTTTCCCTCCTTTAGAATGAAGGATTAGTGGCATCTTCGAGGGGAAAATTGTCCACTGTTCCCTAGGCTCAGAGAAGAGCAGCTTTCCACCATTCCCCCTGGAGAGGAGGCAGGTTTTCCCTCCAGCTCTGGGGAAGGGGGCCCCCGTGAGGGGCGGTGTTTGTGGGGTACTTGGGCAGCATCCTCCCAGGGGAAGCAGCTGCTCTCCTACCCCACCCACTGCGCCTGAGAGCACGCAGTCTTCAAACCTAGCTCCCTCCCGCCCTTCTCCTTTTCTCCGTCATTTCATTATTGATCCACCTTTTCCTAGGCCAATCCTGGGGCTTGGAAGGGGTGGAGGAAGCAGGGTTGGGGTGAGGAGAGTAGATAAGGGACAGTTTTACTGTAGTGCGGTGGTGGTGGCTGCTTCTGGTTGAGAGAAAGAGGGTTATGAAGAGGTTATGAAGCAAAGTTATTCCTTAGAAGGAGTTAGCATTCTCTCTCTGATTTGTTTGAGGGGGACCCAAGGTGGATGAAGGATCTCCAGCTTTGCCCCTTCTCCATTTAGTACTGGGGCGAGAATGGGGATGCTTTGATAGGCATTATTCAGCTCCCTTCAGCCAAAAGGAAAGTTGCCCTGGGAAGGGAAGTTGAGTTCAGGTTCAGCCAGTGGCGTTGCGCATTTGTTTTACATTGGATGCAGAAGGGGGAGTTTGAATCGTAGGGGAAGGGGGAGAATGGGATGGGGGATGCTAGGAGGAAGAGCAGCTGCTAGGGGCTGAAGCGGAGGCGGGTAGGGGGTTGCTGCTTTGGAGTGCTCTTGATTGAAACAGAAAGGGAAAGATAACAACCAGCCGTTTCCTGCGTGCTCTGCCGTTGGTGCACACAAAATATCCTGGGCAAACCCCTCGTCCCCTATTGTGCCCCGCACCCCTTTAGATCTACAGAAAGATCCTGGGCAGAAGGGGAGGGAGGAGATCCCAGGGACCCTGGCCCCTCCTTTCAAGGAGCTGGCATTTTTTAGTTGTTAGTCTTCCTGCCTCCTTTTTTAAATCGTTTCTAAGGCATCCTGATCAGGAGACTGACAACAACCCGCCTTCTGACAGAGCAAGGAGGACATGATGGGGGCGTGTTCCTTGCGATGTAGCTAGCTGCAGCGTCCCTTTTCCCTGCCTCTCTCTGCTCTCTCTCCACCTCCTTTTCCCAGCCTTCAGAAGGCAGCTGCAGTCAGCAGGGTTGTTTGAGACTATTTATTGGTTGCTGTAGATTATTATTTTTTTTTTGAAAGGCCAATTCTGTATTTTTTAAGCTAACAACACAGATCCCATGTAGTTGGAGAACCAAAGGCCTCATACATGACAAAAAGACTGAACCGTTCAGGTTACTTGCATGGAGTTGGTGCTTAAATGTGAGTTGATTTTGCTTTTTTAAAAGATACAGCAGCAAAAAAAAAAAATAGACTTACTGACATTTCATTTACCTGCTTGTTTTCAAAATTGAGACTTGCCTGGTTATATGTAGAATATTAGCCCCATGTATATTTGAGTATAATAAGAAAGTCTCTATTAGGAGAAGTTAGTCTATTTTTAAGGGGATCCTGAGAAGCATTTTCTTCTTGTTTAGCATGCTTATTTATTTTATACTGAAGGACCAAATGTTCACATTCCAAATGTTGTTATCACATATTCAAAAGCAAAGTTTTATGCTGACAGCTTCCAATCATAGCTTTTCAAGAGACTGGTTAGAAAGAGAGCCACCTGGATTCAGGGACCTAATGTCTGGGCACCAGAATATTTTATCTGTTGGTCTTTGACAAATCACCTTTAAAGTTTTAATCAGGTGCTAACATTTTCTTATCCACTGGCATTATTTTGCTTAGCAGTAGTATGTAGTGTAAAGCCTGTCAAGGAAATGCAGTAATTTCAAATAAGATCATATTAATACCTTTTTTCTTTAAAACTTTTGCCTGAACAGTAGTTGCTACTTCATCATGAGGAAAGTGGTTGACTCCTTACATTAAACTTCAGTATTTTTTCTGAATTAGGCTTGAATGAGCTGTTGTTCCATTGGTAAGCCTTTTAGGTGGTAGTTTGAGTTAATCTAGGATGGGTTAATGGTATGCATTCATGAGTGCTAACCCATGGTATGGCTTAGTACTAAACCATGTGATTATATCCTTTGACCTGGTTGTTTTCAAGGTGGAAACCAAGCATTTTGTTACAGAGTCTTACAAATCAATGATAAAGTTCCAACAAGGAGGTTTAGGGTTCCCACGGGCTGACATAGAGTTCTAAAGATTGTTTCTTAGAAGTTGCTCACAGATCTGTATCAAGGCTTGTGTGGATTCATGAAGACATGGTTTGTGATCCAAAAGGATTCTAGCCTCTTTAAATTCTGGTTCGCTTTCAGTGAATAATGACTATAACTTCATAACAAAACGTAAGTTAATACTTATTGAATACTAAGCTAAGGTGGTTGAAAGGTGACAGAACTTCCATATCAGTTCCCTGTTTAAACTCCTTTAGCTGTAGAAGATTTGTCCTTTACTGTCATAGGTTCTGAACTTCCCTCGGGATTGATATCTCTCTGAGTAATAACTACATGTAAGAGTTCTTCATGACCAAGGTTTGTCAGAATGGGATTATTTTAAAAAATATATAGATGTTGCTGAACTCCTATTTGGGCTTTCTGTGTGACAATTATGAAGTAGAATTAGAGTTTTATTTGATTGAGCACTGTGAGAAATCACGGAGGTCTGCTTTTCCGCCTTCCCTTTCCCCTGCATGGTGTCAGGGTCCCACTTTTCTGAGGATTGTTTCAGGTGGTATATATGTGACTCTACTTTGCCATCTAATTAAACACAGTACAGCATCCTCTCTGTTGACTAGAATTTGGGCTGTTTTAATGTGAACCCCAGAAGTGGTCTATTTATCAGCAAGTAATCTTTATTACTTTCATAATCCAGTTACCATTCCTACCACCTCACAAAATGTTAAAAGCAGAATTTCCACCCTGATCATAACATGGCGAACTTTGATTAGATATAAATGGAAACCGAATCACAACATTGGTATGTATTTGTCTGTATTTGAAATGGCAGTTTAGTTCGGGTGGACTAAGGTGGGCTCTTGGGTTGGTCTTAGAAAAGATGGTGGTCCTGGAGTGGGAGAGTGTCTGTGATTTTTTTTTTTTTTGGATGTTCGTTGGGCATATGTGCCAAGAGTGGGAGTTGCTCCTTCATTACCTTCACAGCTAATCCTGAGCTGGGCAGAAGGAAAGTGAAGCAGAGAACACAAGTAGACTAGAAGAAGCCCCTCCGCGTGAAAGTCGATGGACATGGGCTCTCCTCGCACTCGTCTCTGTCACTCACCAGTCTGGACAGTTTCACTTTTAACTTGAAATTTCCGATCAGTAAAATGAAAAGGTTGGGCTAAAATGTCAGCGCAGGAATCTTTTCTGCTCCAGTATTCTGATTCCTCTCTGTTATATTAATTATTTGCTCAGGTCAGAACTTCTTATTCTGAATTTATTTAAAAAGTCAGAGTCAGTGAGCTTGTTTGGTAATTTTTTTTTTTCTTTTTTGGCTGCATTGGGTCTTTGTTGCTGTGCGTGGGCTTTCTCTAGTTGTGGCGAACGGGGGCTACTCTTCGTTGCGGTGCGCAGTCTTCTCATTGTGGTGGCTTCCTTCTCTTCTCACGGAGCACGGGCTTTAGGTGCGCGGGCTTCAGTAGTTGTAGCACACGAGCTCAGTAGTTGTGGCTTGTGGGCTCTAGAGCGCAGGCTCGGTCGTTGTGGCGCACAGGCTTAGTTGCTCCACGGCATGTGGGATCTTCCCGGACCAGGGATGGAACCCGCGTCTCCTGCATTGGCAGGCGGATTCTCAACCACTGTGCCACCAGGGAAGCCCTGTTTGGTAATTTTTAATGTCAGAGTGTACATTTGCCATTAAACTGCCATTATTATTGGGAAGAGAAATTTGAACTTGGTGGGATAGTTTTCATTGTATGGAAAAAAATGTAAGGATTTTATGGAAAAAGTTCTTTGCTGAAGTTGACCAATTTCATTTATAAGAAAAGTGAAGATAAAATTTTAAGTATAACTCATTATCTGGTGTTGAGAGGCCGTCTTGTTTGGCTAAATTTGTTTTCATGTTTTCAATATTGTAGATTCCTGACTCTCCAAAAGGGAAGTTATTTTCAGTCTAGGTGGTATATTCCTTTAGATGTGTGAGCTTTTAAATGAAAAAAATCCAATACACTAATGTATTTACAAATCCAAAGTGATGGTACCTACATTGCAGGGAGTAGTTGTTAATACGCTCTAAAACGTAGTTTAGTTTGTACTGATCATCACAAGTGCAGTCTTTAGAACTTTTCTTCATCTTTCGCTGAAAGGCATATCACTTGTCCCCATCTTTACCTTCCATCTAATTATCTTAAGGCACATGCTCTTGTAGGAAATCATCGTTCACAAAATAGTGATTGATCTTTTGATTGGAAGTTGAGAAGAGAAAATACTCCCATCTTGACTCCCCTCCCATCTCTGCTCACCTGGGAGCTGGCCTTCCATAGAGCAGCTGTGCAGGCTTAATACCCGTTGCCTTCCTTGCCCTGTGGCTGGGGGGGGTGGCCAACACTTGTTTCGCTTGCTCTGAGGCATAACAGACTGCAGTGCCTCTCTCTCCTTTGGAGACTCACTGTTTTAATTGTAGGTCTCCTAATTAAGATCTCTTTGTGCCTGCCCACATTCCACTAGTGTTGGCACAGAACTTCAGCTTCCTTCTAGCACTTAACTGAAGGCCTTCAGTCCGGCCTCTTGTGAATATCTTGTCTCTTTCCATTCTTCCTCTGCCAAGGTGGAGAGCCCAGTGGCATAGACCTATGAGAAAGGGGGAAGCTTTGTGACTATCACTACTTTGGGAGGAATTTATTCTAGGATTGCTGGGATGGGACCTTCTTTTGTTTGCATACGTTATTTTCAGGAATTAAGAAAAGTTAAATTACTAATGAGTCTGACATGAGGTACCTACATTTTAGTCAGATTCTTAACCCTATAGGCACTAGTAGGAAGAAGGAAGCTAAAGAGTTTACTATTAAAAAGTGTTTGTTTGGGTCTTATCTAGATTGATTTAAAGCTTGATAAATAAAAGCTTATGGAGTAAATCACAGACTTCGGGGTTTTGTGGTTGCGAAGACAATCAATCAAATGAAATTACTGATTGTTCCTAAATTGTATCAGATTTTAAAGCATAGAGTTAACTTTGATATTTGAATTAACTTTTTTGATTAGAAAAGACTGCAGGAGGATCTAGAAATTATTGAGTTAATTAAGAAAACTCTTGTAGCCTCCAGTATTTCCTGAGAAGATCAAGAATTGGCTAGGTTTCTAGAGCAGTTTCAGAAGCAGGGAAAGTAATTTTTCTGGAAAATGTAGCTTCACTTTAGTTCGCGTTATGTTAGTGCTCAAAATACAGCATGTCCTTTAGCGGATCTATATGTGCCATGCTAGAGGAAATGCAGTCTTTATTAAGAAGAAGGAATCTTGAGTCCTTCACCTGGACCCAGATGATTTCATTGATCACATCAGTATGAGGCGGACAAAGGGCTACTTTTTTGTTGTTGTTGTTGTCATTTCCTTGGTTGTGAAGAAGGCCTGAAAGAAGGAAGTTTATGGCATGCATGAAATAAAGCTGGAGGCCTGCGCTCTTATACCTGAGTGGGTGGTTTTATGGCCTAATTCTCTAATTGCTGGCATTTATGACAGTGTGGATGCAACTGGCCCTGTGGCTGAGGTGGATTATGTTGGGAATAGGGAGAGAAAAGGGGTCCTTTTGTTAGCCTTTTCATTTTCCCCCTCAATAACTTCTCTGAGAAAGCCCTGAGGAAATACAGAGACACTTGGACTGAGGGAATGGCATCCCATAAAATGGTTCTTTATGTTTTTAAAAAGGATGAGCTGCTTTTCTTGATCTATCCAAAGAAATCCATACCACCACTGTTAAATATTTCAATGAGCTTTGTACCTTGTCAGGTTACACACCAGGGGAAGCCAACCAGGAGGCTGGAGGTGCTGCTAGGCGTTTGCTTTTAAAGACTAAGACATTTGAAAGAAGAATGCTGCTGTGTGACTTGCAGTTGTTTTGGATGATATAAATCCCCTTGTAGGATTCGTATGAAACTTCTTAGAGTTCAAACTTGGTTTAACTTTTTAGATTTTGAATGCAACTATTCTAATGAGTTTTAGTTTTAAGGAAACAAAGATATAAATGTAAGAGTTAGTTGGCAGTTTTCTGTGCAGTGTATGAAAATTCCCCTTTCTTTGAAATGAGTAGTTGTTTTTCTGTTGGACAAATAGACTAAAGGGATTTCCCCAGCTGTTTTACCTTTAATTATCGCTTCAGCAGTGCCTTGTGGGGCACCAGTGGGTAGGAGCTATTCAACTGCCATTTATTTCTGGAGTTGGAGTTTTTTCCATATATTTTATCTGTTTTCTTGCATTTCTGTGTTTTGGGTTTGGTTGGAATGTTTGGGTGTAGATGTTTTGATGTCTCTCATCATTGAGAGCTATGAAGCTTTCTAACATTCGAATTGTTTTAGAGAGATCCAACCCTTATGGTCCACGCTTTGCTGAAGCATCATTGTTTCATTCTCATTTTACAGCATCAAAGTAATTGTGGCTTTCTGTCTTGAATTAGGGGAGTAACATTACTTGTGAGGAGTGTTTTTGGAGAAATTTTTTTTCACTAAGCTCTCCTTTGTACTATCTCAGTTCTAAAAACTGGGGAGTAGTTAATCACACGTATCTGTAATAAATATCTACACCTAAAGGAATAAATATTTACACGTGCTTGTATTCAACTTCTGTCCATCCATGAGTATTGACTGATTTTTAGATCAAACACAAGCATACAACATTGTCCCTAGATTATTATTGCCTTTAATTATAAGCAGTAAAACCATGTGGATAACATCTCTTTAAGCTTAGTTAATGAGGAAATCCTTTTGTAATCTCTCCAGCAAGGATTTTTTATTTGTGCATATGTAAATACCTTTACAAAGGAAGGACAGAATCTCATTATGTAATCTGTAATAGTGTGAGATAGTACAGCACAGTAATTAAGAGTTTATTAAGACCATGGGCTCTGGGTTCAGACTGCCTGGGTTCAAATCTTGGCTCCACTATTTATTAGCTGAATGACCTTGAAAAACTTTCTTAACCTCTCTGTGCTTCAGTTTCTTCATTTGTAAATCAGTGGTAATTGTGCTTCATAAGATTATTGTGAGGCTTAATTGAAATTATGCATGCAAAGTACTTAGCACTTTGCCTGGTACAGAGGGATCCCTAATTATTATTAGGACTCAGTAGGACTCAGATTGTAAGGACAGGAGTGCTTAATCTTTTTTTTTTTTTTCCCCCACCGAGGTAACAGGTTTTTTTTACTTGGAGGTATACATATATATGTGTACACATATATACCTATTCGAGTGCTATAATCTTGACTTTAGAATGTTCTTGATTTTGGTATGGGTGTCAAGTTCATCAGTAAGCTAGGTGGAACCAAACTGAAGCCAGTCACACATCTTGGTAACAGTGGGTACCGTTGGTATCCAACTAGAATGTTATTAGCGATAAGGCATAAAAGGGAATAAAAAGAACAGGACAGTAAATAGGCAGGTAGGTAACCAAGGAAGGCAGTGCCTTCATGAGTTGCATAACTGTCAAGCCAAGACAGCTATATTGGGGTTGCTACCCTTGGTCCCTGTAACTAGTGTTCCTTATCTTTTTGAGTATGAGTACTTGGTGATTTCCTAAAACAACTCGGAGGTTCTTCAGGCTTCTTGGCCCCCAAGTTCAGATTCATTAGTCTATACTTGGTAGCTATTTGACATTTGTTCTCAAGTTTTAGCTTAGGGCGAGTGGAGAGTAAGTGTTGGTCTGTGGAGATCAATGCAGCTAACAATTTAATTACAGAAGAAATGCTAAGTTGTAGGTTGGAACTTAACTTGAGAAATAAAAATAACCACGAGCAGAATAGTCAAAAACAAGTTAAACTTCACCTAGTAGAGGATAATATGCTTAAGGAGGAAAAATATAGTTCTCTTTTATCTCACTTAAAAAAAAAAAAGGGTTTGGGCTTCCCTGGTGGCGCAGTGGTTGGGAGTCCGCCTGCCGATGCAGGGGACGCGGGTTCGGGCCCCGGTCCGGAAGGATCCCGCATGCCGCGGAGCGGCTGGGCCCGTGAGCCATGGCCGTTGAGCCTGCGCGTCCGGGGCCTGTGCTCCGCGGCGGGAGAGGCCGCGGCAGTGAGAGGCCCGCGTACTGCAAAAAAAAAAAAAAAAAAAAGGTTTGCTGAAATACTTAATACACTGCCTTTTACAGATGAAGAAACCGAAATACAGACACGTTAAATAGGTTTCCTTAAGTCATATGGCTAGTAAGTGGCAGAGCTAGAATTCAAATCCAAATCTGTAACTATTCGAAGGCTTGTTCACGCTCTCTGCACTGTGGTACCTTCAGTCCCTTTCTCTTCTCAGCCCATCCAATAAATTTCTGAGGCTTGTCTGTGATACTATTGTATTGTTTCTTTAATGTGTCCCTGTTTTTCTGTTTTTACCATCCTACTTTAAATTTCCATTACCTTTGCATGGATTAAAACCATAAGCTCCTAACCGGTCTCACTGCCTTCCTTTTCACTGTATAGTGGTGCCAGTGGTTTTCTTAAATACAGATCTGATTCTGTCACTTTATTCCTAAAACCCTTTGACTACTCACTGAATGTAAAATAAGATTTAGAATTCCCAGCCCTTTATAATCTAGCTGGCCTACATTTCTACATTTTGAACATTATCTCCTGAACACACATTTTCACTTAAAGTGCTTCAACCATATTGAACTACCAGTCTATTAGATGTTCTCCACAGTCTGTGTGTACCTGCCTTTACACCTTTGCTAATGCCTTTCCTTTGCCTTAAAATGTTTCCCATCTTGACCTGCCTCTGACTTATTCATCTTTCATGGCTCAGTTCAGATCCCCAGATCCCAACTCTTCCGTGAAGCTTTCGAGATACCACTACTAGCTGAAATTCAACTTCTTTCCTGTTTTCTTACTGTACTTTACCTACCCTTAAAGAATTTACTCCAGAATACTTTGTGTTGTAAATACTTTTGATTGTGTCTGTCTTTCCCCCAATAGATTATGATTTCCTTAAGACACAGACCATTTCTGAGTCATCATTTGTGTTTTATATTGTTTACAGTGGTGACTTTTCATATAGAAGGTGATCAGTGAATGTTTGTTGAACTGAAAATTTGGTATACATACAACTTCTAGGAACACTTTGCAAGGACATATTGCATAAGCTATTATGTTGTTGAAGACTATTAGCAGGATAATTTTGAGTAATTTTGAAAAATAGTAAGCTAACTTAAGTACCGCAGAGGAAAGTCTTAAGAGCCATCAAAGGACATTTTTGTAAAAGTACCGATTAGGGCTTTAAAAGTGATGTTGAGTGTTATAAAGCAGAAACTAACACACCATTGTAAAGCAATTATACTCTAATAAAGATGTTAAAAAAAAAAAAGTGTTGAGGAATCCTGATGGGATGGCATCATCTTTTTTTTTTGCGGTACGCGGGCCTCTCACTGTTGTGGCCTCTCCCGTTGCAGAGCACAGGCTCCGGATGCACAGGCTCAGCGGCCGGCTCACGGGCCCAGCCGCTCCGCGGCATGTGGGATCTTCCCGGACCGGGGCACGAACCCGTGTCCCCTGCATCAGCAGGCAGACTCTCAACCACCGCGCCACCAGGGAAGCCCGGCATCATCTTTTATATAGATAATGCTGGCACTGATCACCCACTTACTTGAGTGTTGTTTCCACTTCTAGGTTCCTCAACTTAGAGGGGATGAGGGTACCTTGGAGAGGTTTCTGAGGAGACTCAAAAGATGATTATATGATTGGAAGTCAGACCTATGAGGAAAGGTTGGGAGAATGAAAAGTTAAGAGGCAACTTAATAACTCTTCAAAAAACATGAATGGATCCATTATTAGGAATGATAACCAGCTGTTTTCCAGCTCTACTGATGCTAAAATAAGAGAAAAATAGGTTTAAATTGAAGCAAAGGGTAGTTGTGTAAGGAACTTGTTGCTAATGATGGTTTTCATTATAGTGATGGCGAAAAGATTACCGAAATAATTTTATGATCTTCTCTGGAGGTGAATTTTAAAGGACAGGAGTCCTGCCTATGTATGTGTAAAATGACTTCTCAAGCTACCTTCTCATTCTCTGAATCAATAAGTATATTTCTGTTTAGATCCTAGAGGGCATGGATCATGTTTTATACTTTTTAATATTCCCCAAGGGGTCCTAGGGTCTCACTGGCTCCCTAAGAAGTATTTGAATTGTCAGTTTATGGCAATAATTAACTTTCAGTAGTAAGCTCCAAAGAAATGTCTTTATGAAATGATTTTTTTGTGTGTGAAATGATTTTATAGTGGTTTTATAGGAGAATAAAAACTTAGAAAATGAGCTAAGAGGGAGCTAAGAGGGAAACCTTAAACATCAAGAGAAACCAGGGAAAGTAGTAGATGTGGTCTCAATATAGGAAACAAATAAATATTTGTAGCTTTTATGTCCATTTTCAGTTGTAGTCTAAAGAGCTGTGCTTCAGAATATCACTTGTTAAGGGTATCACTGCTTGTGGATGCATTATAACAAGTGCTTTGTAAATCCTTTCCAGTCTAATAAGTTGGCTTCATGTGAATGAGGATTATAAAGGCCTCTGACCCTTGGCTTTTGAGGCCATGAGGAGGGCTTACATTACTTAGAATGAAACCTTTTTAGATATGTTGGGTTGCGAAAAGCATTTCCGGTACAGTCAGAATGAAAACTGTGAATTGGGATTATTCATATAGATTACCAAAAGTCTGGGCAGAGCTGATATTAACACCAGCTCATTTTCCTACTAGCTCTTAGTCGCAAAACCTTGAGTGGGTTATTGAAGCTTTAGGACTTCGGAATTTAGTACTGGAATTGTGTATAATTTCCTTCTTGTAGATAAATGGATACTAGGCTTATTTAAGGTTATTTGGCTTTAAATATTAAAAATATAATGAATATTTTCTAAGTTTCGTATAGTAAATGCTGTCTACTGTTAACCAGATCATCTCATAAAATGACTGGAGTTCAAAGGTGAAGCTGGATTGTTGCAGGGATTCTGCAAGTGGTGGCAAAGTGAAGGGCAGCTTGATTCCCTAATTGTAAAATTGGTGTCATTTGAGAAACTGGGAATTGGAAATATAAGGGAGGCATACTTTTCCCGTAACTTTTTTTTTTTAAATTTTTATTTATTTTCTTTATTTATTTTTGGCTGCATTGGGTCTTTGTTGCTGTGCGCGGGCTTTCTCTACTTGCAGTGAGCCGGGCTACTCTTCATTGCGGTGCAGCGGGCTTCTCCTTGCAGTGGCTTCTCTTGTTGCAGAGCACAGGCTCTAGGCGCCTGGGCTTCAGTAGTTGTGGCTCGCAGGCTCAGTAGTTGTGGTGCACAGGCTTAGTTGCTCCGCGGCATGTGGGATCTTCCTGGGCCAGGGCTCGAACCCGTGTCCCCTGCATTGGCAGTTGGATTCTTTTTTTAAAAAAAAAAAATAATAAATTTATTTATTTATTTATTTATTTATTGGCTGAGTAGGGTCTTTGTTGCTGCACGCAGGCTTTCTCTAGTTGTGGCGAGCAGGGGCTGAGTGGGGGCTACTGTTCATTGCAGTGCGCGGGCTTCTCATTGCGTTGGCTTCTCTTGTTGTGGAGTACGGGCTCTAGGAGCGCGGGTTTCAGTAGTTGCAGCATGCAGGCTCAGTAGTTGTGGCTCACGGGCTCTAGAGCACAGGCTCAGTAGTTGTGGCACATGGGCTTAGTTGCTCCACGGCATGTGGGATCTTCCTGGACCAGGGATCGAACCCGTGTCCCCTGCTTTGGCAGGCGGATACTTAACCACTGCGCCACCAGGGAAGCCCTGGCAGGTGGATTCTTAACCACTGCGCCACCAGGGAAGCCCCTTTTCCCGTAACTTTCAATTGCTCCTCATACAAGTAGAAATTCAGAAAACAAAAGATTATAAAACGGCAAAGAATAATTCTCATGATTCTTTTTTTTTTTTTTCGGTACGCGGGCCTCCCACCGCCGCAGCCTCCCCCGTTGTGGGGCGCAGGCTCCGGACACGCAGGCCCAGCGGCCACGGTCCACGGGCCCAGCCGCTCCGCGGCACGCGGCATCCCCCCGGACTGGTGCACGAACCCACGTCCCCCGCATCGGCAGGCAGACTCCCAACCACCGCGCCACCAGAGAAGCCCTCTCCTGATTCTTTATTCTACTTGAGAGATTCCAGTGTTGACTAATAAAATACCAGGGACTTTTTTTTTTAAGTAAGTTAATGCCACCTAATGTGTGCTTCTCAGAATGTGGTGATGAAACTTCCAAATATGATGTAGTAGTCAGAAGAGTCAGTTGGTTTTTTATGTTAGTAAGAACACAACTTCCCAACTCATATATTGTACATTAATTCCTCAAAAATGTTAGGTCAAAATGGTGTTGGCTGACTTAGTAGCTTTGTTGTTTTGCCAAAGGGATTATTTACTTTTGTCATGTAACTTCACTTTGCTCCTTCAGAAAACTGGCTTTTTGGAGAGATAACTCTTTTTACCTTTAGAGGAAAGAAAGTTGTGAATTTCTCAATGTTACTTTAGTTGCTGTTGATCATTCGACAGCCCAGAAGGAAAGATGCAACCTGACTTTTGCAGCAAGATCAGAACAAGCTGGAAGAAAGAACTACAAATTTTATAATAGAAACTTGTAGTTGAATGAACATATAGCTCAAAATGAAGTTAACTGCTGAAAGTTGGCATATGGAGGACCAAAACCTCTTGTAATAAAAAGAACCATCTCTGAAAACAGTGTTGGTGTTTGTTTAATTTTTCCAGCCTATTCAAGTGGATCTGGTCATTTTGTGGTACTTTCCTGTTAAACAGAGACGAATAAACCCTGTCATTGTGCTGATTAATTTAATTTCTACAGTATATAAGTGGGCTTATTTCTTTTGCTTCAGCAAGTAGATAAACCAGTTCAGACTTGGAACCTAGGAGTTTGGAAGTCCTGATTTTTGTTTGTTTGTTTGTTTTTTAAGGTCGTGTGAAGTGATTTGGGGCATTGCCAAGAATCTGTATAGCTTACTATCTGATGTAGTGCATTCATTTTGCCTTTTTTTTTTTTTTTTTTAAAGACAATGAGCTTCTTTTTGTCGACCGCTTTTTCCGGAGCAGGATGGGTGGAGTTCACCTGTCTCATTTGTTTAGCTGTTTTGAGCATCTTTGCTTCTTGCTCTTGTTGATAATGGAGTGAGGATGAGGAACTACTTCTTTCTTTAATTACAAAGTGGGTATCATTTGTATTTCTTAGGTGAGAGTTGCTAGGTAGAATTGAATTAAATATTTGAAAACAATTTCATTCTTGTGTGGGTGAAAATTTTACCAACTATTGTTATTGAAGAACATTGTGTTACTGTCTTTGCACTCTTTAATCCTAGGTGGCTTTGGGGGTTAACATTTCTCAGTATCAGGCAGAGGTCATATTTAAAACAGTGTAAATCTCTTCCTATCTGTTTTGCATTCAAACAGCCACAGTTCTCTTTGAGGCACCAGTAGCCAGAGAGAATCTGGCCTTGGCCCTGTCCCTGCCATTCTGTTGACAAGAGACTATGATGTCAGTTCAGTAACTGTGTACATTTCTAGACTGCTTGGATTTCAGAAACCATCTTGGCTTAAGAAGTTTGTCTCCTGATATCTGTGTAATTGACTATGCTTGAGTATTTTATTCTTTTCCCTTCTTATAAATTCAAAAACACCATTGTTAAATTCACTTTTTGGAAATGATTTACAGGTGTCACTATCTTTTTTTCTTTTACAAATGGTGAAAAACTGCTTGCAAAGAGGCTCATCTTCCTCCTAAATGGCATTCATAAACATAGCACTCTACAGAGTAAGAAACGGTGACTGGAAATCTAATCTGTTTTTCAAAGAACATCTTTTATGTACCAGGCAGATGACCAAGTATTGGGGCATTAGCATTGAACAGGTCCCTTCCCCCCTTCCCTCATGGAACTTACTGTCTGATTTCTCTTTACTGAGCTCGGCTTAAAATATAGCATGAATATAAATACTAAAATTATAATACCTTGCAAGATACTTTGGAAGTTGGTAATTTGAAGGCCAAAGAAAGCTCTCAAAACTAATATTAACAGAACTGTTCTTGGGAGCAATTCAAATAGTAGTCTTCATTTACTGATTTACTGATTCTTGAGAGTCAGTTATACCAGGTGTAATATGTGAATCAAGATATGAATCAAGATATTTAAAGTACGCCCAGGGTATTTTTTTTTTTTTTTTTGCGGTACGCGGGCCTCTCACGGTTGTGGCCTCTCCCGTTGCGGAGCACAGGCTCTGGATGCGCAGGCTCAGCGGCCATGGCTCACGGGCCCAGCCGCTCCGCGGCATGTGGAATCTTCCCGGACCGGGGCACGAACCCGCGTCCCCTGCATTGGCAGGCGGACTCTCAAGCACTGCGCCACCAGGGAAGCCCACTCCCAGGGTATTTAATAGCTTTCCCCTTCCTGTTAAAAGGGAACTTAAGCACTAGCACATCCTTTACTGCCTTCTACAACTGAAGAAGTGCCACTCTCCACTTGTACTCTGGATTCCATCCCCTCTCATCTACTCAGGGTCATTCCTGCAGTTATTCCCCCTCTCTCCTGCATCACCAGTTTCTCTCTCATCAACATATAAAACTGTCTTAATATAATCCTTGTTTTAAAAAACCCTTGACCCCAGGTCCTCCCCCAGCTACTACCCAATTTTCTGCTCCCTTTCACAACAGAACTCCTTGAAAGTGCAGTATGTAATTGCAGGTGCCACTTTCTCACCGCTCAGCCACTCCTCAACCCCTGCAATTGGGCTTTTATCCCCATGACTCTAGGAAATTGCTCTTATCAAAATCCTCAAGGGCCTCTCTCTTGCCAGATTGAATAGATAATTCTCAGTCCTCCTCCTGTTCAACCTTTGGGCAGCATTTGAACCAGGTGACCACTCCCTTCTTGAAACACTCTTTTCTTGGATTCTGTAACACTACACTCATCTGCTTTTTTCTTAACTCATTGGTTATTAATTTTCAGTATTCTGTATGGCTTCCTTCCTCTGCTTAACTCCCCTGAATGCTGGCGTCACCTAAGAGTCTGCCTTTGGCCACCTTCTCTATCTGTGCACTTGTCCTTGGTGACCTCATCCAGGCCTCATCTGTATGCTGAGGACTCCTAAATCTTTGTCTCTAAACCTTGACTACTTCTTTGAGTCCCAGGCTTGTATTTCCAGCTGCCTATTTGACGTTCCATTTGCGTAATAATAATAAGCATGTTGAGTGTTTATCGAGTGTTGTGGGTCAGGCAGTATTCTCAGTGCTTCTCATGTATCATCTCACCTAATCTTGCCCACCTGCTGAGGTAGCCACTGCTATTCCCAGACAAGGAAACAGATATGCATTGAAGCACTTGGATATTTAGTAGGTATCTTACACTTCCCATGTCCAGAAAGTCTTGATTTTCTCCTTTCTCCTTGTTTCAGAATGACTCTGCCCTTTACCCAATAGCTCAGGCCTAAAATTTGAGAGTTATCCTTGATTTCTCTCTATATTCACATTCCAAATAACCCATCAGCAAATTCTGTCTGTACTACCTCCA
Source organism: Pseudorca crassidens (assembly GCF_039906515.1). NCBI lineage: Eukaryota > Metazoa > Chordata > Mammalia > Artiodactyla > Delphinidae > Pseudorca > Pseudorca crassidens. Next base: position 95,682,241 of record NC_090304.1, read on the forward strand.
GAATACCTTAAATCCAACTTCCTCTTATTAATTCTCCTACCAAAACCCCACACTTGCCCATTATAATCTTTTGGTTGGACTATTCCCTTATCTCCCTGCTTGTGTTCTTACCTCAGTGAAGTTTGTTCTTCACAGAGCAACTGTAGATTCCATGTGTAAATCAGTCAGATCTTACCATTCCCTCACTTTAAACATGTTGGTATCTCTCCCGCATCTCCATTCTCCCCACTGCTTGGATAAATCCAGATTTCTTACCCTGTCTGGCAAAGCCGTACATGATCTGGCCTCTGGTCAGGTCTGCTTCTTCCAGCACCACCTCTTCTCATCTCACTCATTCTGCTGCACGGCCACACTGGCCTTTTGGTCTGTCATACATGCCATGCTCGTTGCTGTCTCTGGGCCTTTGTACTTACTATCTAGCTAGAATACTGTGCCACCTAGATCTTTATATGTCTGTCTTTTTCTCATCATTTAGGTCTAAATCTGGGTTCAGCCACTTTTTTTCTGCAAAGGGCCAGATGGTCTCTGTCGCAACGACTCCCCCCTGCTGTTGTGGTCCAGGAGCAGCCATAGACAATACAGAAATGATGACACATGGGGCTGTGTGCCAATAAAACTTTATTTATGCACACTGAAATTTGAATTTCTTATAACTTTCATGTGCATAAAATATTCTTCTTTGGATTTTTTTAACCATTTAAAAATGTTAAAAACCATTCTTAGTTCATGGACTGAACAAACCAGGTGGCAGTCCAGATTTGGCCTGTGGCCCACAGTTTGCCAAGGTCAGAAGCCTTTTCTGACCACCCTAGTGAAAACAGCCCTCACAGGTAACCCCCATCAATCCTTCACGCCCTCATTGCGTTCTTTATTTGTTACATGGTTATTTTCTCATGGGGCAGGAATTCTGTCAGTTCTTCACCTGTGTAGTCTAAAACAGTGCCTGGCAACACTCAGTAAATACTTGCTGGAGTGATTGAATGCCAGTCCCATTTGAATTTTGGCTGTAGGCTGCTATCTGCTCTCCAGTTATTCAGTCTCTTTCCTACTCTAATTTCATATGTATGTATCTAGAATAAACTTCAAACTTCAGAGTTATGCCTTGTCTACATTCGAGACCCAAAGGTAGCTCCTGCTGCGTATTGGATGAGCTTTGACCATACCATCCTAGAATTAACAAGGTTCTGATACTTTGTCTTTGATCTTGGCCCTGCTGTGGCTACCCCTTTCCAACCAAATCAATTTTTATCAATTTTTGCATCTGGTTTCCCACTTCTCCCCATTACCCCCTCCCATTTATTCTTTTTTTAAAAAAATATTGATCGATTGATTGATTGATTGATTTGGCTGCACCGGGTCTTAATTGTGGCACTGGGGATCTTTGTTGCAGCATGCGGAATCTCTGGGGGGATCTTTAGTTGTGGCATGCGGGATCTAATTCCCTGACCAGGGATCAAACTTGGGCCCCCTACACTGGGAGCGTGGAGTCTTAACCGCTGGACCACCAGGGAAGTCCCTCCCTCCCATTTATTTATTTATTTTTTTAATTCTTTTTTAAAAAATAAATAAATTATTTATTTTGGCTGCGTTCGGTCTTCGTTGCTGCACGCGGGTTTTCTCTAGTTGCGGTGAGCGGGGCTACTCTTTGTTGCAGTGCGGTGGCTTCTCTAGTTGCGGAGCATGGGCTCTAGGCACGCGGGCTTCAGTAGTTGTGGCATGTGGGCTCAGTAGTTTTGGCTCGCGGGCTCTAGAGCACAGGCTCAGTAGTTGTGGCGCACGGGCTTAGTTGCTCCGCGGCATGTGGGATCTTCCCAGACCAGGGCTCGAACCTGTGTCCCCCGCACTGGCAGGCGGATTCTTAACCACCGCGCCACCAGGGAAGCCCTCCCATTTATTCTTAATCAGCCATTGTCCATGATTTATTTCCTTTAGAGCTACGGTCTAAAAAACTTTTGTAGGTTGTGAGCTGCTTTTTTTCTTTGAGAATCTGAAGAAATCTGTGTCTCTCGTCTGGCAGATGCCCATATAAACAGAGTTTTGCCTGTGATTTCAGCAAACTCTCTAAGCTTAACTCCTGCCTATCAACTTGTCTGCAACTAAATGCACGCTTAGCCCCTTTTCTGATAGAGAGCTCCCTTCCGTTGCACTTTGTCTTCATTCTCTTTCAGTGCCAACCCCTCCTCCCCATCCCTTTCCCATTTATTAGCGATTTGCTGTTGAGAATTTTCAGTCTCTTCCTGGCTGCTGTGTTCTCTTTCAGCATGTAAACACATTCAACTCAAAAAGTAGTCCTGGGGCTTCCCTGGTGGCGCAGTGGTTGAGAGTCCGCCTGCCGATGCAGGGTACACGGGTTCGTGCCCCGGTCCGGGAGGATCCCACATGCCGCGGAGCGGCTGGGCCCGTGAGCCACGGCCGCTGAGCCTGCGCGTCCGGAGCCTGTGCTCCGCAATGGGAGAAGCCACAACAGTGAGAGGCCCGCGTACCGCAAAAAAAAAAAAAAAAGTAGTCCTGGACTTCCCTGGCTGTCCAGTGGTTAAGACTCCACAGTGGGGGGAAACTAAGATCCCACGTGCTGTGCGGTGCGGCCAATAAACAAACAAACAAACAAATAAGTAATCCCTCCAGGCACATCTTTCCTTACGTTGTGCCCATCGTGTCCTTTCCCATGTAATTGAGTTTTTCCGAAAGAGTGGTCTATACTGACTTCCATTTTTGTCACTTTTTAATCACACCTTGACCCACTGCGCTTTGGTTCCTCCTGCCTCTAACACTGCCTTGAAGTTGACCTTGGTAAGGTCATAGGTGACCTCCCAGTTTTGGTATCCTCTGTACAAAATCCTTTTGTATCCCTCCCCAACTTGGCCATCTCTTGATGCGTATTCTTCCCTTGACTGTTCTGTACTTAGATACATGATCTGTCTCCTTGGCCATTCCATCTCTATCTCCCCCCTTAGCGTCCCTTTCCCCTGTACGTGAAGTGTGGGTATTCCCTGGGGATCTGCCGTGTATCCTCTTTTTCTCTCTGTATTCTCTCCCTGGGTGACTGTTTATATACACAGTTTCAGCATTCATAAATTCATTGAATCAGATGCGCTTTCTCCAGATCATTATATCTTACAACTTGGACAGACATTTCAAATTCATGCTTCTAAACTGATTTCCCTCCTGCTCCTAGAAACCTCTCTTCTTTCTTTTTTCCCAGTCTTATAAATATATCACCATAAACCTAATCAACCTAAGCCCAACACCTGCAAGTCTTTACTGATTCTTTCCATCCCCTGAACCCTTTATATTGAAACCTTGTTCATTTTGCCTCCTAACTGTCTATGGAATCTGCCCTTTTCCTTAATCCCCATTGCCACTGCAGTCATTTTATAGCTGTTCTTACTGCCTCTGGTTTTAAAGGCAGTCTCTACTTCCCCACTGCTGTCATAGTGATCTTTTGAAAATATAAATCTAATCATGCTTCTCTCCTGCCCGAAAGTGTTACTGATGAGCTGTAGCCCTCAGGATGAGGCCCACACTTCCTTGAAGATAAACTTCAAACTCAGAAAGGCATTTAAGGCCTTTCATGATCTGCCTCTGCCTTTTTTCCTCCTCAATATCTTATGCTCCTTTCCCACATCAGCTAGGGCCTCAGCCCTACTGAACTGTCTGTAATTTCACTCCATGCCATGGTCTTTTGTATCTCTGTGCCTTTGTATGTGTTATTCTTTCTGCCTGAAATATCTCCCTTCAACCCTAATTTACCATCCTTTAGAAGTTTGAGTAGGCTTTCACCCTTTCTGCAGTGGCTTTCCTGACTCTTTCTCCTTGACTGGGTTAGTCACCTTTCTGCTGTGCTTCCATATTCATTTCTCTGGCATGTGTATTCCTCTGGCATAGCAGGAAACACACTGCATTCCATTAGTTTTTGTGGTTTTTTTAAAATTAATTAATTAATTTATTTTTGGCTGTGTTGGGTCTTCGTTGCTGTGCCAGGGCTTTCTCTAGTTGCTGCGAGCAGAGGCTACTCTTGGTTGCAGTGTGTGGGCTTCTCATTGCCAGGCTTCTCTTGTTGCGGAGCACGGGTTCTAGGCGTGCTGGCTTCAGTAGTTGTGGCACGTGGGCTCAGTAGTTGTGGTGCACAGGCTTAGTTGCTCCGTAGCACATGGGATCTTCCTGGACCGGGGCTCAAATCCATGTCCCCTGCACTGGCAGGTGGATTCTTAACCACTGTGCCACCAGGGAAGACCCCTCCCTATGAATTCTTAAAAGAAGAATCTTATTGTCTAATTCTTTTGAGTGCACCAGTATTTTATGCTACTGTGCTATTACCACGTAATGTTTTTTAAACAGCGTACTGCATTTCCTTTATTTTCATTTTACAAACATTTATTACTCTAAATTTGTGCCAGATACTAAAATACAACAATGAATAAGTAAACTTTCCCTGTCTTTAAAGAGTGAGTGCTCTAGAGAAGGAGACAGACTTGTAAACACATTCTTTATCCATTATGCTAATTAAGTACTGGTGATTATGTATGTCTTTAAAATGCAGCGCTAAGACCTTGGTATTTTATTTTTTAAATTTATTTATCTTTTTGGCCACACTGCCCAGCTTGTGGGATCTTAGTTCCCCAACCAGAGATCGAATGCAGGCCCTTAGTATTGAAAGCACAGAGTCCTAACCACTGAACCACCAGGGAATTCCCAAGCCCTTGTTATTTTAGAGCTTGTAGCGATAGACACTCAGAGAAATGTGCCAGCAGCAGTGTAGCTAACTGGAATAAATTCCCAAAGGAGAAGTGTTACTCTTCTTTAACTAGAGCTACTGAGATGCACAATATGCCTCCTTGACGTTTCTTCGTCTTCTTTAGTTGTTCTTAGTAATTTTCTTAGTTCTGTGGCCTCCTCATATGATGGAACCATATATGATGATACCAAAAATTATAAGCCTTCAAAACAAAGAATTTCAAACAATTACGTATCGGGTGCTTTTGATACTGTCTATGGTTTTTGATGTTATTTTCAGTTGATTCATCAATAAACCTCTGTAGGTGAAGAAATTTGATTTTTTTTTTTAACTCTAAAGACTAACCATTTTGGAGACAGAAGAATGCTAAGGTACTTACCATCTAATTCAGTGCTCTGAAGTGCTGAGTCTCTTGCTAGAAAAGAAAGAAGGTTATGAGAGGTTATCCTAGGCCTTATTCATCAAAGGCCAGGTGTGGCCAAGCTTGTTTAATAGAAGAGTTTTCAAAATAGCTTTGGAACCTCCACATTAGATTGGGAGGTGAAGAACTCCAGGTGAATGGTTTCTGCTCTGACTAAATTGGGAAGAACTTACGGGAGGAGCTAAAATCTATTTTAGTTGGGGGTAGGAAGGAAAAGGCATTGACTTTCTCAGTTGCAAGTTTATCAGATCACTGGTATTACTAGGAACTGTGTCGCATCTAATCACTGCAGATGATTTAGGTCTCGATTACTTAAACTCTCTCAGATTTCTAATGCTGGAGTGGTGCCTAGTACAATACTGAGTCATGGAGATAGACATTGCCATCCTTTGGAAGAATTTTGAGATTTGTTGACTATTTCTCCATGAACCTAATACAAATACAAGTGGAAGAATGAACTATTCCAAGATTCAAGCCAGTTTTTTATTCCAGAATATGAATTACGTAGTAATTTATCCTTCACCGACTTTTTAAGGGATTTTGGCTTTCTAAAGGAAGGCTGAGATTGTGCACCTGCCTGTCTGCTTTAGCTACTTCTTGGGAGCAGGATCATGTCTTACTACTTACCTTTGCATTGGGAACAGATAGCATATAAATGGTTTTTGAATGAATGGACAAGTAAAAGAAATAGTGTTTTGTTTGCAGAGTTGTCCTAGCAGTACATAATTCCTTGAAATACAGAACTTCATGTATTTTTCTAAAATACCTTCGTCATTACATTTTATCTGTAAACATCATTGTCTGTAATACTTTGGGTTCACTTAGATTCACTTGTGGAAAACATATTCCTGTTGCTTCATCACAAATATAATAGCCACTAAAGGATTAAAATTCTGCCATTAAAATAAAAATCAAATGTTAAGATATTTATGGGTAACGTAGAATTTGCTAGTAAACGTATGTTTGGAAGTTCTCAAATAACCCCTAGAGGTAGGGGTAGGGATAATAAAGAAATTCCATACATGTATTATTTTAGAATTAGCTTTCACTTGGGAAACAACATTAGCTTCATTGCATTCCTAATCTCCGGAAGCGAAATATGGTCCAACAGTATTTTATGGTGCTCAACTCGGCAAGGATATTTTTCTATCTTTGGAGGTAAGAAAAGGGTAAAATCTTGACGATCTAGTGACATCATTATCCAGAAGGAATAGGTTTGTTGCCTCTTGCCTATAGTTTGTCTTGGAGTGCTGTGCTCATCAGAGGAAGCCAGAGTGAAAGGAAAAGTATGGATGGCTGTTTGGGCCCAGTTTCCAGGAATACTTCATCCTGTGTAGCGTGGGGTCTTCTGTTTCCTCTCTTCACGAGTGTCCAGGCTTATGATGCCATAGTGCCAAACATGGATTTAATTGCAGCTTCTCTTCTTACCTTTTTTGGTAGACATTTTGACTTAGTCTTTTGATTTCTAGGCAAGCCTAAATCCCTGGGAAGCTAAGCACTGTTACCTTGTTTACTGCATCTTCCAGGAACCCCGTGTGTTTAAAGGGGGTGATGAGAGCGACAGGAGAGACAAAAAGGACTTCATTTGTAGCGCCTTCTTGCAGCATTTTTCCCCCAGTGCTTTCTCAGCTTGGTTTTCCTTAGATTTTGGGGGACTTTTACGTGGAATTGGAAGTTCAGAGTTAGCTGACCAGAACTCTTTAACATAACAATGATGGCTTTTGTTTTTGGCTAAACTGTCTGGATTGTTTAAACAATGGGTGCTTATTTTTTTAAGCATGCTTCAAGAAGTCAGTCTATATTTGAAGTGAAAAGAAAGCTCTTGGGTGGAAGTCAAGTCATTCTCTTCTTATTCCAACTACAAGACCACGAAGAAAGAGTTAATGCCTTCTGTCATTTTGGAAAGTACTTGGAAACTTTAAACATTGGCAGAGTTAGTTAAATTACTGCTTGACAGCTCAGTAGTACTCTTTTGGAGCACACTGAATTAGGGTTGTACAGCTACATATTGTGAAAGTTAGAAATATAGAAAAGTGACTCACTAAGGTTGCTGATAATAAACATAGCAATGTGGATCTCTTATGTTTCTTTTAAAGATTAAACATTTTTCATTACTTCAGCTGTTGGTTACTTTACCTGTTGGCTATTGTATGTATAGTTGCTAGAACTCTCTCATTGCAACACTTGGAGCATAGAACTTATGCATTTAGCAATGTAGTCCCCTGGCAAGCGTTAGGAAATCCTCAAATGTCTTTGTGAAATGCATAGATTAGCAGTTGTTCCATAAGGATAATGCAGGGAAAGAATGAATTAAATCAGAAACTTTAAGGATTTGAAAATGGGTGTCATGTTACTTTAATAGTAGCTGAAAGAATAGGGTATTTTGTACTGTAGGTGACTTACTGGATTCCTTTACATATTTATTTATAGTTTTAGATTGTAGCCATTATGGTAGGAAGTTATTTGCAAATAACTGTATGATCTTGGGCAAGTCATTTGGCCCTTCAGAACTTCAGCTTCTAAAACCACATCAATAATAACTACAATATGGATACCACATTATAGTTTTATGAATGACTTTACATAAATTACATAACTTACATAAATTATTTCATTTATTCCTTAAAACGCTCCAATAAATAAAAGAATTGAGACCTCAGACAAGCCCTTCCCTCTCTTCAGTGGTGGCGCGTGCCGACAAACGAGAGGATGAAGTGGCCCCCTCTACAATTGGGGGGCTTTAACTGTTGGAACTTAGTTTGGGGATTATCAGTATAAATTGGAGGTACAAGAAAATCTGTCTATAATTCCTTATTTTGTTCTTATTTTATGTGGATTTTGTTTCTGGCATCTGAAATTCTTATCTCTTTGTAGAAAACTCTTAGCTTCTGAATCGGTGAATTTCTATTAATCAGGTTGTTTAAATAGACCATATTTCTTGACAATTTGTTCAAAATCGTTTAAATCCTTAGTATTTTCTCAAAAGGCAGGTTAAAAGTTAGAGGTAAAGAGAAGTTTTTGCCTTTTCTCAGTATGACTGAAAATAAGATGGTTCCTTCAGTTATTCTTGGATGCATTCTTGAATTGGTGTAGTCAATTCATCATCCCTTTCACAAATGCTGCTGCCCACCATTAAGTCTCTTATCACAGGGCATTTAAAAATGATGCCATAAAATGCATGTTGAGAATCTCTGGATCTCAAATGTATAGAAATCACATCTAAATGTCAATTCCTGAGTTAAGGAACTGACGATAATGGCAATTTCAGTCTCTATTAATATTTAGTAGACAAGAGATTATGATATTGTAGATTATTCCTTATGTGTCTGTAGACTTAACTACCTGTTGAAAAGGTATTTGTTTTATTGGGGCTGTATATTTCTGCCATTGTACTGATTTGCTTACTTGAATTAAAGTCATTCTTTAATTGTTTTGGGCTGTATCTATAGTTTGAAATTTAGGACTGTCCCCTATGTACTGTGCACCAAAGGTGACTTATCAATGCATTGTTCAGTTACTACACAGCTCCTATTGTCTGTAATGAAGCCATATGGCTGGGTCCATTTATTTCAGTATTAAGTTATTTTATAATAATATCCATATGAATGATGATGAGTAATACATAGAGGCTAAATTTTCCAAATTCATTTGTGTCTCCTCTGGGCATTTCTCTGGGATATGTTCAGATTCATGTTTTTTTTGTTGTTTTTTTCCTGATTTTAAAATAATTTTCCTTTGTTATAGGATGAGCAGTTCTTAGGTTTTGGCTCAGATGAAGAAGTCAGAGTACGAAGTCCCACAAGGTCTCCTTCAGGTATGGCCAGTTAAATGCATGGCATCTTTACGTTTTGTTTGTTAAGAGACTGGTGACTTCCCCTTGCCTTCTTTGCATGTAAAGGGTGGTCTTAAATACTGGGGTTTTTTGGGTGCCTCCTTCCCTTTCCCTCACACTAAGTAGGAAATGGCTTATGAGCTAGACCTCTTTAAGGGACCTCTCTCTGTCAGGCCGCTTTTGGTTTATCCTTGATAATGCTTCTCTATGGGAACCACCAGAGGCATGGGGGCTGGATTTCCATGGAATGCTTGCAAAACCTGGTAGGCAAATTGAAGGTTACCTACTGAGAGCAGCATCCTGACATTTACACATTTTGAACTGTGTGGCAGTAAATATGACTTTGGAAATAATTTGGCCATTGTTTTTTACAGATGAAATTTGGTCTACTGTTGTCAAAGAACTAAAAACAAAATGTTGGCACTGTATGAAACTATTTTATCTGATCCTTGAAAAACTGTTAAAATAAAGAAAATAAAAACGACATGGGTATTTCCATTTATTAGCAATATTTGTCATTGTTCTCAATAAGAATATATCTAGAATGTCTTGAAATTCTAGACTTAACAGCAGTTTCCTGCAAGATGATCCTCAGTGGAAATAACATTTAATGGCTTGCAGAATTGTTCTGTATAGGAGAGGGCTATAGATCTTTTGATGAAAAAAACATTCCCCATCTGCGCTGCCATTCTGACTTCTTGTATGGTTGTCTTTGATTTTATGTGCATAGACAGTCTAGTTAAATATGATGTTGTTAGCTGTGCTTTTGGTCCTTGACATAGTTTGTGATGTTTGTTAGCATTTGCATTTCATTTGAGTCATCATATATTATATAGTAATCTAACTCAAACACATAAGTTGACAATTTTTCCTTTCCCAAGTGGTGGTGGTATTGCCATTCTAGTTGAGAGGACTTAGCCAGTAGTATTCCAGTATCTGTGCCATTTAGACAGTAGCAATATTCTCTTTAAGATGTGATGAAATCTTAAAACTTCGTATCAGGTGATGTTAGAGATTGTCTGGTCTAACCCTTCATTTATAGATAATAAAATGAGGCCCAGAAAAGACATGATGAGCAGTTTACTTCTGACTGATTTGTGAGTTCTTTGAATGTGTTGTGGATTATGGAAGTTAGCAGAGCAGGACTCTTCTCTATTCTGCTTTTTCTCCCTGTCCACCAAGAGCTTTTTTTAAAAGATGGATAGAAGAGGTTTTCAGAATTAATAAAGACCTATGAGTAGCCAGCTTCAAGTCTACCAAGATTGTAAGGAATCTTGTGATGTACTTCTGGGTAGGAGTTTATTTTGTTAATTCACAACCCTTTCTTGATGGTTTCCTCAAGTTTGTTTCTTGGCTGTCAGTGTACCTTAAATGTTGTTTTTTGTTTGTTTTTTTAAACCATCTGTGTATACTTTATTAAGAAATGAAACTGTTTCTCTGCTGTCTTCTAGTCCATTACTTTCGTTGTAATTAGTATATATTGAGAACAGATTTGTGAATCTTAATCTATTAAGAGAGGTTTCAAGTTAATTGGTGAGGAAAGCATTTATATTTAGAAAGCTCAACAATAAGACCTTTGTTGATTTCTGTTCTGTTAGAAAGCTGGTTCCATAGTCTAAAATGTTCATCATAATGGCATAAATCTCTTCTGGTGCCTCTTAGGGGAGGTTTTAATCTCAGAAGAATGTTGAGTCATATAAAGCACTGAAAAGTCACGAGAGAAGAGATGATATGATAGAGGAGGCAACTCGTAATACATTTAGAAAGTACAGACTATATGTGGTGATCAAGCTGTGGTGTATATAAATCAAATCACTATGTTGTACACCTGGAACTAATATGTATTGTATGTCAATTATACTTCAATAACAAAGAATACATCTTTAAAAAGAAAAGAAAGTACAGACTATACAAAGAATTTTAGGGAGTTCCCAGGTGGTCTAGTGGTTAGGATTCCAGGCTTTCACTGCTTTCAGTGCTGGGGCCTGGGTTCAATCCCCGGTCAGGGAACTGAGATCCCACAAGCTGTGCAGCATGGCCAAAAAAGAAAAACAAAAACAAAAAAAGAGAATTTTAGAAAACAGTGGTTTTTCTGAAGTCTCTTGATAAGCAGCAAATTGAGCTGATTTATAAGTTGGCAAATTCCTTTTATTTAGAATAGAAGAAATCTGATTTAAATTGTCAGTTTGCTCTTGACATCAATTATGGTTAAATCTTTTTTGTAATTTGAGACTAACTAGTTCAAGAACCTGTAGGTAGGGGAATAGATTAATGGACATCTCATGTCATTTCACTGATTAGTTCACCTACCACGGAGTTCAGTGATCTTATTCTGATGTCTCATGAATGAATGTTTTTCTTTTCAGTGAAACTTTTTTTTTTTTTTTTTCGGTACGTGGGCCTCTCACTGTTGTGGCCTCTCCCGTTGCGGAGCACAGGCTCCGGACGCGCAGGCTCAGCGGCCATGGCTCACGGGCCCAGCCGCTCCACGGCATGTGGGATCCTCCCGGACTGGGGCACGAACCCGCGTCCCCTGCATCGGCAGGCGGACTCTCAACCACTGCGCCACCAGGGAAGCCCCAGTGAAACTTTTTAAACTTACTTTGGCAAAGCAGATTGAAAATATAGGGAGCTGAGCTGCCTATAGGAGTTGGTATATTATTGTAGCCTATAGGAGTTGGTATGTTGTTGACTGAAGAGCACCTTGTTCAGATTTATTAAAGCCAAAATTCTGAGTTTAAAAAATGGGATGACTTACTATAAATGTGTTCTCAGATATTAACTCTTGGTGGCTACAATATGGAAAAGCTCATACAGATTTTTTTAAAACACACCTTTTTTTAATTCAGAAAAAACCTTCTTGTTCACCCAAAGTTGTAGGAAAATTAGTTTTATATATTAATTGCTCAGTTGAAAACCTCTTATTATCTTAGTTTTTCTATCAAAAAGGTAGTTAAGTGTTCTTTTAGGTAGGATGTTATTTACTTGATTTCTTTGAGGCAGGTTTTTGGTGAAAAGAAACTAAGCACAATTAAGATGTTTTATTGACTGATTAGACCCAGGTAGAGTTCAGTACAGAATGGCTTGTGCTAAATTATATTCAGCTTAGTTAAGACCTAAACTATAAAGCTAAATATATGCTCTTCATTGTTTAATTTCTATACACAGTTAAAACTAGTCCTCGAAAACCTCGCGGGAGACCTAGAAGTGGCTCTGACCGAAATTCAGCTCTCCTCTCAGACCCATCTGTGTTCTCCCCTCTAAATAAATCAGAGACCAAATCTGGAGATAAGATCAAGAAGAAAGATTCTAAAAGTATAGAAAAGAAGAGAGGAAGACCTCCCACCTTCCCTGGAGTAAAACTCAAAATAACGCATGGAAAGGACATTTCAGAGTTACCAAAGGGAAACAAAGAAGATAGCCTGAAGAAAATGAAACGAACACCTTCTGCTACATTTCAGCAAGCCACAAAGATTAAAAAATTAAGAGCAGGTAAACTCTCTCCTCTCAAGTCAAAGTTTAAGACAGGGAAGCTTCAAATAGGAAGGAAGGGGGTACAGATTGTACGCCGGCGAGGAAGGCCTCCATCAACAGAAAGGATAAAGACCCCTTCAGGTCTCCTCATTAACTCTGAACTGGAAAAGCCCCAGAAGGTCCGGAAAGACAAGGAAGGAACACCTCCACTCACAAAAGAAGATAAGACAGTAGTCAGACAAAGCCCTCGAAGGATTAAGCCGGTTAGGATTATTCCTTCTTCTAAAAGGACAGATGCAACAATTGCTAAGCAGCTCTTGCAGAGGGCAAAAAAGGGGGCTCAAAAGAAAATTGAGAAAGAAGCAGCTCAGCTGCAAGGAAGAAAGGTGAAGACACAGGTCAAAAACATCCGACAGTTCATTATGCCTGTTGTCAGTGCCATCTCCTCGAGGATCATTAAAACTCCTCGGCGGTTCATAGAGGATGAGGATTATGACCCTCCAATTAAAATTGCCCGACTAGAGTCTACACCGAATAGTAGATTCAGTGCCACGTCCTGTGGATCTTCCGAAAAATCAAGTGCAGCTTCTCAGCACTCCTCTCAGATGTCTTCAGACTCCTCCCGGTCCAGTAGCCCCAGTGTTGATACCTCCACAGATTCTCAGGCCTCTGAGGAGATTCAGGTACTTCCTGAAGAGCGGAGCGATACCCCCGAAGTTCACACTCCACTGCCTATTTCCCAGTCCCCAGAAAACGATAGTAATGACAGGAGAAGCAGAAGGTATTCAGTGTCAGAGAGAAGTTTTGGATCTAGAACGACGAAAAAGTTGTCCACCCTACAAAGTGCCCCCCAGCAGCAGACCTCTTCCTCGCCACCTCCACCCCTGCTTACTCCACCGCCCCCGCTGCAGCCAGCCTCCAGTATCTCTGACCACACACCTTGGCTCATGCCTCCAACCATCCCTTTAGCATCACCATTTTTGCCTACTTCTGCCGCTCCCATGCAAGGGAAGCGAAAATCTATTTTGCGAGAACCGACATTTAGGTGGACTTCTTTAAAGCACTCTAGGTCAGAGCCACAGTACTTTTCCTCAGCAAAGTATGCCAAAGAAGGTCTTATTCGCAAACCAATATTTGATAATTTCCGCCCCCCTCCACTGACTCCTGAGGATGTCGGCTTCGCGTCCGGGTTTTCTACATCTGGTACTGCTGCTTCAGCCCGATTGTTTTCGCCACTCCATTCTGGAACAAGGTTTGATATGCACAAAAGGAGCCCTCTTCTGAGAGCTCCACGATTTACTCCAAGTGAGGCTCACTCTAGGATATTTGAGTCTGTAACCTTGCCTAGTAATCGAACTTCTGCTGGAACATCTTCTTCAGGAGTATCTAACAGGAAAAGGAAAAGAAAAGTGTTTAGCCCTATTCGATCGGAACCAAGATCTCCTTCTCACTCCATGAGGACAAGAAGTGGAAGGCTTAGCACTTCTGAGCTGTCACCTCTCACCCCACCGTCTTCTGTCTCTTCCTCGTTAAGCATTTCTGTTAGTCCTCTTGCCACTAGTGCCTTAAACCCAACTTTTACTTTTCCTTCTCACTCCCTGACTCAGTCTGGGGAATCTGCAGAGAAAAACCAGAGACCAAGGAAGCAGACTAGTGCTCCGGCAGAGCCATTTTCGTCCAGTAGTCCCACTCCTCTCTTCCCTTGGTTTACCCCAGGCTCTCAGACTGAGAGAGGGAGAAATAAAGACAAAGCCCCTGAGGAGCTGTCCAAAGAGCGAGATGCTGACAAGAGCGTGGAGAAGGACAAGAGTAGAGAGAGAGACCGGGAGAGAGAGAAAGAGAATAAGCGGGAGTCCAGGAAAGAGAAAAGGAAAAAGGGATCAGAAATTCAGAGTAGCTCTGCTTTGTATCCTGTGGGTAGGGTTTCCAAAGAGAAGGTTGTTGGTGAAGATGTGGCCACTTCATCTTCTGCCAAAAAAGCAACCGGGCGGAAGAAGTCTTCATCACTTGATTCTGGGACTGATATTGCTTCTGTGACTCTTGGGGATACAACAGCTGTCAAAACCAAAATACTTATAAAGAAAGGGAGAGGAAATCTGGAAAAAACCAACTTGGACCTCGGCCCAACTGCCCCATCCCTGGAGAAGGAGAAAACCCTCTGCCTTTCCACTCCTTCATCTAGCACTGTTAAACATTCCACTTCCTCCATAGGCTCCATGTTGGCTCAGGCAGACAAGCTTCCAATGACTGACAAGAGGGTTGCCAGCCTCCTAAAAAAGGCCAAAGCCCAGCTCTGCAAGATTGAGAAGAGTAAGAGTCTTAAACAAACTGACCAGCCCAAAGCACAGGTACTCTTTTCCATCTTGCCCATTAAAATCAACAGTTTCTCGAGCCCCGTCTAGGAGCAAGTTTTAGGCTGAGTGTTTCAGTTAGATCCAGGTATGGGAATCAGGAAAAGATGGTGGCATTCGCAGTGGTCCTTTACGGACGGGTAGGATTTTGATAGGTAGAAAATGATAGGGGAGAAATTTTTAAGGAGAGGAAACAGTGTAGGGTAGAGATAGAAAAGTATAAAGCATACTTGAGGAACGGGGATAGCTGGACTGGTACGTGTAGGAAAGCGGTGAACCAAGACTGAAAGGTACGTGGGGCCACATTACCCTGAACGCTGAGTTGTTTTGTACTTAATGGGTTTGGTGTAATGGAATCTGTGACTTAATTTTGAAGATGCATTTTTGCAGTCAGATTGTTTTACTGTTGTTTCCTATAGGAAACAGGGACGGGGGGAATCTCTTCCTCTGAGCTGTGAGTGATCAGACCAATAGAAAATAGGTATCTGCAGAATACATATGAGAAGCACTTAGCCTCAAGTTGTGATACAGAAAAGCTGTACAATTCAGTTAGTTAAGATGATGACAAACAGATTTTTGTAAAGAAGAGCTTTTTTTTTCTTTTTTTTAATTAACAAAGCGAGCTAAGCACTGGTCTTTTCTGAGAAAACCTGCCAATCTTTAGATTGTTTTTAAACATCGTCATGTAGTAGATGCGTGTTTATACCAACATGTCAAGTTAGGTTAAGATGACCACAAACTTAGGTTTTAATGTTATTCAGCGTAGGGCCACATTTACATTTAGTAATTCTGCCAGTTGAGAGGTCTAGCAGGAATATGATGAGACTTATTTCCGACACCATTTTGGATGTTTTTGGTTAACCTCCTAGTGGTAGGAGCCGTGGCTCTTCAAAGTGTGAGACATTTCTGTTTGGAGCCGTGGCCTTTTATACTTCCATGTATAGGTTATTTCCCCCTACTTCTCTGTTGATCAGGGAAATATAAGAAATAGTCTGTGGCTCGATAAGCCCAGTTTACACGAGAATGAGCTTCTTGATAATGCAGACTGGCAGCTTGATTTTTTTTTTGAGGAAAATTTTAAAGAAGTAGTATAATTGGGAATAGAAGCTTAGCTGATTTCTGTTTTTTGATTAGAATCCTTGTCTGCCAATTTTAGAAGTAGGTGATTTCTATATATTGATATGGCCTATCAGCTGGGAATAACTAGAGTTGTATGTGTTGAATCTATAAGTTAATCAACTATACCTTGGCTTCATTCAATTATATTTTCAACGCATATGGTTGTTATTGTTTGTTTTTGGCTTGCCTCCTCCTCAGGGTCAAGAAAGTGACTCATCGGAGACCTCTGTGCGAGGACCCCGGATTAAACACGTCTGCAGAAGAGCTGCTGTTGCCCTTGGCCGAAAACGAGCTGTGTTTCCTGATGACATGCCCACCCTGAGTGCCTTACCTTGGGAAGAACGAGAAAAGATTTTGTCTTCCATGGGAAATGATGGTAGGTCGGGGATGTCAACCTTGAGGTCTGAGCAGACACTGGGTTTGTTTGCTGATCATCCTGGGAGTGCCCAGTAGGCTCTTCATAGCATTATATGTTAGGCTGGGTCCTCCAAAAACCAGATGGCGGAGGGCGGGGGGATTAAATGTGTAAGGGTGTTATTAGAGGAAATGCCTGAGAGAGAAAATGGGGAGGGAGTCAGGAAGGGCTGGGAGAGCTGTCAGACTGCTCTGTACGTCTGACCCTAGTGAAGGAGAGTGGGAAGGAAGGCTGGGCAGAATCTTCCTGGATGCCGTGCAGTGTGAGAAAGCTCGGCAAGGCTGTCAGGGAGCCCTTGAGCAAACATTGACTGTCAGAGGAGTCTCGTGTCTCCCTGGAACAGGCCTACCCTAGTATCCCTGCCATGCTTGTCACTGCCTGAGAGCAACCTCTGTGGTAATTGTGGCCTCTGTACCCCTGGATTTCAGAGCACAGCAGCTGGGGGCCCTGTGGTTTCAGGTCTGTGAGGCACGTTCTCATGGGTGACTGCTCAGATGAAATTTAGAGGTTTAGAGAGTCTTCAGAAGCATTCAATTCGTATTCTTTTTTTTTTTTTTAATGCTTTCTTTACTTTCTTTTTTGTAATCATATTTTCTTTTTTTAAAAACATTAATTAATTATTTTTTGTATTTTGGCCACGCTGCGTGGCTTTCAGGATGTTCCCCAACCAGGGATCGAACCCGGGCCCCTGCAGTGAAAGTGCCAAATCCTAACAACTAGGTCACCAGGGAACTCCCTCAATTCATGTTCTTGACTTTCGGTTACACTGTATTTTGTTTTCATTGTTTGGATTTCTGCTTTCATCAAACTGCAAGTTATAGGCATTTTTAAACATTTAATTATTTAAAACAGGCTCTCTGTTCTGCATATGAATATTTTTATTGTAATGAATTTGATTTTTGGAGTTTCAATTAAAACAACGTTTGAATGTATATACTAACATCAGTAGATTTTGAGAATCTCCCCTCTGCTCCCAGGAAGGAGCCAGATACTCTGTCAGAGCTAATGCCACATTTCTTTAACAGACAAGTCATCGATTGCTGGCTCAGAAGACGCCGAACCTCTTGCTCCGCCCATCAAACCAATTAAACCCGTCACCAGAAACAAGGCGCCGCAGGAACCTCCAGTAAAGAAGGGACGGCGGTCAAGGCGGTGTGGACAGTGTCCCGGCTGCCAGGTGCCTGAGGACTGTGGTGTGTGCACTAACTGCTTGGACAAGCCCAAGTTTGGTGGCCGCAACATAAAGAAGCAGTGCTGCAAGTGAGTGCGCGTCTCTCTGGGGGGCTGGTCTCAGCCACTGTCCCGCTTGTCACAGAGAAAATGCGCCCGAATGCCCAGTGTGGTTGTACCAAGTCACCTCAAGTTGCAAGATGAGTTGTACGCTTGGATTTTGGGCTGTGCTGGGTTTGGGCTGTGCTTAAATCAGAAATCCTCAGGTGCAGCGCTGTGAATGTTCTGTATCTGCTCGGGTCGGTGTGGTAGCTGTTAGCCGTATGGCTGTTTAGCACCTGAAACATGGTCACGGTGTGACTGAGGAACTCCCTGTAATTTTGAATTCACATAGCCACGTGTGTCTAGAGCTGCCATATCAGTGCAACTCTGGAGGGTTTCTACTTAATCACCAATGAGTTTAGGCCTGCTATTTATCAGGTCAACTGAAATTACCTTTATCTTTATGGCATTCAGGAAATATTGGTGATACAAGTCTCTCCACTCGCTAACTCTCAGCATATTTTCATGCCTATGAAAGTCTTCCCCCACCCCGCACGCTACTTGCGGAATCTTAGTTCCCCAACCAGGAATCGAACCCGGGCCACGGCAGTGAAAGCGCCGAGTCCTAACCACTGGACCGCCAGGGAATTCCCTGGAAGTTTTGATTACTCTACCTTTTTTCCCTTTTTCTAGTCAGTTTGTGGATGCACTTTCTACTCTCTGGGATAATTTGTTTAAAGTGGATCAAGAGAATTGCATAAATAAATTTTGGTGGTTGAGTATCTCATCAAGTGCCTGGCACCAGGAATGGATATTATCCGTAGATGTTTGCTGAATGAACGAATAACATGAAAGTGATTTATATAAAACATAATTGGGAGAAATGCTGCATTACGTACTTAAGGGGAGACAGTTTCTAGGAGACAGAGAAGTTCTGCGCTTTGGTTTAGTCTGGCCTTAAGCAAGAATCTTGTCTCAGTCCCATTAGTGGAAAGAAGTGAGACAATTCACAGAACAGCAAAAAAGTGTACATGATAGCAAGATAAAATGGCACTAAATTTAGGGGTTGCAGTGGATTCAGTTCAATATTAAACTTCAGATTAAGTTTTGAGTTTCAATAAACTGAGGATAGAAATATCTCTCAAAGCCCTGAGATAGACCTGTAGCATTGTAGTGGCAGACAAAGGACTCGGGTAATTTTAGTCCATTTTGTATTCAGATTACTATATGAATAATAATCTCATAAGGGAGCAGAACTGATTTGACTGCGAGAAATAACGACTGATCGTTTTGTGTGTGGCGCTAGTCAGTACTGCGTTGCAAGACATTTGAGTCCCATTTCAAAAATAATTTGATATTTGCTCCTTTTAGATCCTCAAGGTAGGTGAAATTGCTGATCAAAGGATTTAAAGGCTTGAATTTAAATAATGAGCAGTCCTTTTTTCAACTCTCAAAATGAACCTGAGTAAAGGTTCATGGATTCTTTTTTTAAATTAATTAATTAATTTATTTTTGGCTGCGTTGGGTCTTTGTTGCTGCGCGCAGGCATTCTCTAGTTGTGGTGAGTGGGGGCTACTCTGTCACGGTGCAGGGGCTTCTCATTGCAGTGGCTTCTATTGTTGAGGAGCACAGGCTCTAGGCGCGCGGGCTTCAGTAGTTGTGGCTTGTGGGCTCTAGAGCGCGGGCTCAGTAGTTGTGGTGCTCGGGCTTAGTTGCTCCGCGGCATGTGGGATATTCCCGGACCAGGGCTCTAACGTGTGTCCGCTGCATTGGCAGGTGGGTTCTTAACCACTGCGCCACCAGGGAAGCCCAAGGTTCACGGATTCTTGCAGACGAATTAATACGTGCTTCAATTGCTTCTCTCCTAAATGAAGTTTACTTTATGGTATCCCTTATTATTCTAGGATGAGAAAATGTCAGAATCTACAATGGATGCCTTCCAAAGCCTACCTTCAGAAGCAAGCAAAAGGTAGTGTTGTCAAAAGATCTTCCCCCAAATGCTTCCTGCTTTAATGTCATATAGTTGTGTACATCTAGTGTAAAGAGAATACTAGCCTTTTTTCAAGTACTGCTGTTTCCCAGGGAGCTGTTGGTTGTTGAAGCTGGGTGATAGGTACATGAGTGTTCATTTTACTCTTCCCTTCACCTTGGAGTATGTTTGAATATTTCCATAAGAAAAATTTCTTTTAATTCATACAAAAAATTACATTATATTTCATTTCCTAGAGTAATAAGAGTATACCTGTTTCACTTGCCAACTTGGCATTAACTTTCTTGAGTCTTCCAGTGTCAACTTTAGCTGTAGGAAACTGAGACTAAGATTGTTACATTCTTATACTTATATTTTAAATAAAATTTTCTCACAGAAAAATAATCTTGCATTTCCCCCCCACCCCCAGCTGTGAAGAAGAAAGAGAAAAAGTCTAAGACCAGTGAAAAGAAAGAGAGCAAAGAGAGCAGTGTTGTGAAGAGCTTGGCGGACTCTAGTCAGAAGTCTACCCCGTCAGCAAGAGAGGATCCCGCCCCCAAGAAAAGCAACAGTGAGCCACCTCCGCGGAAGCCTCCGGAGGACAAGAGTGAGGAAGGGAATGCCTCCACCCCAGGAGCTGAGGCCAAACAAGTGGCCACGCCCTCTTCCAGGAAGTCCAGCAAGCAGGTCTCCCAGCCGGCACCAGCCATCCCCCTACAGCCCCCCAGCACAGCACCACCGAGAAAAGAAGTCCCCAAGACCACTCCTAGTGAGCCCAAGAAAAAGCAGCCTCCACCTCCAGAGTCAGGTGAGTGAGGACAGCAGGAAGAGCTGCTGAACCGGAAGTACCAGCACAGGACACTGACATCTTAAACAGCATTTGGAAACCTGAAATATATATATTGTTAAGTCTTTGATACAAGAAAACTAGCTCTCTTTTAAATATTTATTTAATTTTTTTTTTGGCTGCGCCGGGTCTTAGTTGTGGCCCAAGGGATCTTTTAGTTGCGGCATGCATGCGGGATCTAGTTCCCTGACTACGGATCAAACCCGGGCCCTCTGCATTGGGAGCGTGGAGTATTAACCACTGGACCACCAGGGAAGTTCCAATTAGCTCTCTTTTAACTGTTATATAATAATAAAGAAATAGAAGCAAAAACCAGTTAAGTTGGAGATACTGTCTTAATTTCCTATTCAAAGCCTAGAGTTTAAATGGTTTTTTGTTTTTTCTAATGCCCCTTTCTTTGCAGGCCAATCAGTGCTAGAGTCATCATTGCTATTTAGCATTAACTGTCAATTTAGTGGCATGTGACGGCAGTTTATTTTGAATTCTTTAGGTCCAGAGCAAAGCAAGCAGAAAAAAGTGGCTCCTCGCCCCAGTATTCCTGTAAAACAAAAGCCTAAAGAAAAGGTGAGGAAAGATTTGTTTCCCTGCCATTTGTCAAAGATGTGTTCTATTCTGTAGGGAAATAGCCTTATCCTTGACATTTACGTGATTGAGTGAAACTGCATTTCTGCTTCTGTGTAGATGGCAGTGGAATTGCTTAAAATTAGCAAACTTCAGGTTTAGGCTTTAGCTCACTTCCCTTTTTTCTTTTTTTTCCCGTTGTTGTTTTCCCCTTCTTTGTAGCCCCACATGCTTATGCTTATGCTGCAGGCTGATGAGTATAATTTTTTTCCCCCTCAACGTCCGTTAGCAGTATTTGTCTATAACAATCGCTCACTATTTTTATTATGTGGAGAGAGAGGTCTTAAAGACTTTTCCAGTTCTTTCTGTGCCCCCATAGTGGTGTGCATGCACGTCCAGGCTGATGCTCTCGAGAGCGTCAGCAATGCTGAAAAGAGAGACAAATGCCAGGTTCTTATTAAGTCGTGTTCCAGAGTTACTATCCAGTTTCAAACTGTGATGATGAAGCATGGTTACATTGGCAAATCTGAAATCATTGACGATCACAGAGCTGGGAAAATTGTTTTGAATCTCATAGGCAGGTTACACAAGTGTGGAGTGATCAGCCCCAGATTTGATGTGTGCAACTCCAAGATCTAGAAAAATGGCAGAATAACCTGCTCCCATCTGGTCAGTGTGGTTTCATTGTACTGACAACCTCAGCTGGCATCGTGGACCACGAGGAAGCAAGATGAAGACACGCAGGAGGGAAAAGCCTGGGATGTGTTTTCTAGGGGTATAAATACATACGTGCCAATAAAATGCTTCAATGGAAAAAAAAAATTCTCCTGAAGATTACTTGTCTGTTTCTCTAGGATACTTATATTGGAAACATGTTTTCCAGATCTATTAAGATTTGTCATTTGCATTATTATCTGTTGCAAGAGTGAAGGCAGGCAGGGTGTGGATTTGTTCTTTATCCATCTTCTATCCCCATAGGAAAAACCACCTCCAGTCAATAAGCAGGAGAATGCAGGCACTTTGAACATCCTCAGCACTCTTTCCAATGGCAATAGTTCAAAGCAAAAAGTCCCAGCAGATGGAGTCCACAGGATCAGAGTGGACTTTAAGGTAAAAGTGTTCAGTGACCACGGAGTATATTGAGTGTTGTGGACTTTAAATCGAGAAAATGATGTTACCAAAGGTGTTGAAAGAGAGGAAATTCATTCGGGGGGCGGGGCGGACGAATGAAGAGCTGCCATTTATAGATGGGTTCAGGTGTGTGAGAACTCCGGTCGGTGTTACCAGGTCAGTCTGTGAACTGACTGAAGTACAGAGGCACGGAGCCAGTCCTGCCCATCCTGAGCTGTAAAGTGCTTTTAGATGAGAACAGTATCTGAGGAAGTGCTTCTTTCACATAGGTATTATCAAACCATGATGATCGCTTGAATCAGCAAAACTCTAAGGGAAATTCAATCCCAGTAAATCTTTGCATTGTAGTTAACAGGTGAGCCTTTTAAGAGTTTGTGTCTGAGATTTAAAATTTTTAAAGTGGCAGTTATTTTGAACTCATTGAGATGAAATATTCTCGACATTCTGGTGTCACTCTAATTTTATGCTTTTCGTCCTTATTTTCAATGCAGCGTTTTTTCAGTGCAGCGTTGTGTCGTAAAACTGTCAAAATTATCTTTTCCTCTCTCCGCAGGAGGATTGTGAAGCAGAAAATGTGTGGGAGATGGGAGGCTTAGGAATCTTGACCTCTGTTCCTATAACACCCAGGGTGGTTTGCTTTCTCTGTGCCAGTAGTGGGCATGTAGAGGTAAGATATCCTGCTTCTTGGTACCCCAGACAGTATACTGATAGATTATTTTGCTGTGATGAAAGAAATCATTCTATTCTGTTTTGTTGGTATGTAGCAGGCACTATATCCTGTTGAAACCTGCAAATGCAATGCTTTGAAGTTTTTTAGAAATTTCAGGAAGGAGTCTGCTTTTTATTAGAGTAGCAGGTTTTTTTTTTTTAGAGTAGCAGTTATTGAGTGTGAAAAGTTTAATAGTTTCATCTCTTAAATTCACTCATTAGTAGAGTTCTGATTTTTTGCTAGATGTCCAAACATGGAAGAAATAATGTTTTTCTAGAAAAAGAGATATGCTGTTGATAGTTGTTTTATGTTGAATAGCAAAACTTCCTTGTCTATAAAGAGCTCTTAGCAATTAATAAGAAAAAGGAAAACACTCAGTAAAAAAAATAGTCTAAGGGCAGGAGTATATAATTCACAAAACGAGAGTAAATACATGGTGGGAGGGGAGCGTGAAGCCTTCCGATTACCAAACACTGTAAATTAAAGCATGATAAAAAGGATCAAGTGGAAATGGAGACTTTCTGTTTCTGGAAATCTAAATTAGTTACAGTCTTTCTGAGAAGATTGTTTGGAAGTATGTATTTATCTTTAAAATGGGTATACCCTCTAACCCAGCAATTGCACTCCAGGCATTTATCTTGAGGATATAATTAGATAAATTATATGTGTATGTATGTTTGTATACATGTATGTATATAATAAACCCTTCTATATGTATAAATATTTGTATATATATAATAAACAGAAGGGTTTATTTCAGTATTTATGATAATAAAAAATTGGAGACAACCCGAAAAGTCATCAATAAGGGGCTGGTACTTCGGTTAAAGTAATTATAGGACATGCGTATAATGGCACATATGAAGTCCTAAAGATGATAATATAGATTCATATTGACATGGAAAGATGTCCATGACACATCACTGAGTTAAAAGAGCAGGTCACAAAATAGTATGTAAAAAGCATGATCCCATTTTGGTTTGGAAAAATGTTTTTGAAATATATATGTAGAAAGAATTCTGAAGGATTTACACCAAAATCTTAAGAGTGTAGTTGGATTGTGGTTGACTTTTGTTTTTTCTTTATCTTTTTGAGTTTTCCTGCAGTGAGTATGTGCCATCTTTACCATAAGGGGAAAAAAAGGTAGCACAATTTTAACTAGGAAGCAGTAATTTGTCATTCGTACAGTTCTCAATTCCTGAATACCTCCTTAGGTTATTATTTGTCACATATGTATTCTAAGGTCATAAAGAAAACCCAAAGCCAAGTTGTAATCCAGATGTTGAGCAATCATTGAGACTCACTAAGACATTCAGTCCTGCTCACTTGCTATTTTAAATTACGCATTAGCAAGTGCAGACAATATTGAATAAGAGTTCACCAAAACTGCCTCTGTGATTTAGTTCAATGCAAATCCTTTATGTATGCAGATTATATAATCCGATACGCTATTTTTCTTCTACATCTTTAAGCTTTCTAAATAATTTCAAAAGTAAACTATCAGACATAAAGTAATTTTTCTGCAAAATTATATTC
Organism: Pseudorca crassidens; assembly: GCF_039906515.1. Classification (NCBI taxonomy): domain Eukaryota; kingdom Metazoa; phylum Chordata; class Mammalia; order Artiodactyla; family Delphinidae; genus Pseudorca; species Pseudorca crassidens. Next base: position 95,706,553 of record NC_090304.1, read on the forward strand.
ACAAATAACCGTATGCTGAAAGTTATATATTAAAGAGTGACTTTTTAAATGAAAATGATACCAGTATATGGATTTTTAAATATGTGAAGAAAAAAGGAGTTTTAATGGGCAAAAATTAGCAGCTTAAATAGTAATGGGATAAACAATAATTTGGAGGTGTAAGTTTTGTTTTCCTTGGGTTTTTTATTATATGGTTGTATCTTAAATATAGATTTAAGAAATTTAGAAAATATATGACATCATTATATGATAAAGTATACAGAGAAATGCAAAATTGTCATTGTAAACGTTCAGTATTTTTTAAAAAAATTTAGTGATTCAGACATTTAATAAAATAAAATAAAGGCATTAAAAAAATAAATTACATTACATTACATTAGCAAAATTTTTGCCTGGTATTCGTTAAGGAAATATTTTCTTAGTTCCTGTTACGAACAATATATTGTTCTAAGTGCTGGAGTTGCTTTAGATAGCGTTGAACTGAGACTGTTCAGTCTATATAAGCGCTAGGGGTCTACTGTACCTCTTTTCCTACATAATCTTAACTTTCGTTACATCCATATACGTGTTACCCACAGGAATAACTTATTTTCGTAACACCAGTACTTCAACTTCTGTGTTAAAACAGGTTTTTTTTTTTTCCAGAGTATAATTGCTCTAATTTAAATTGTGTAGCTGTGACAGCAATCCCACAGGATTCCTAAAAACTGAAATTAGAAAATGAATAGCCCACTGCCTACATTGCACTCCTAAAGCATAACCAGTGCTTGATGAATTTTCCCTCCATCCAAATTTTTTAAAACTTTTTATGTTGACATGATTTCAGATTTACAGAAAAGCTACAAGAGTGGTACAAAGAATTCCCATACACCCTTTACCTGGATTCCCCAAGCATTAATTTTTTTTTTTTTTGGCGGTACGCGGGCCTCTCACTGTTGTGGCCTCTCCCGTTGCGGAGCACAGGCTCCGGACGCGCAGGCTCAGCGGCCATGGCTCACGGGCCTAGCCGCTCCGGGGCATGTAGGATCTTCCCGGACCGGGACACGAACCCGTGTCCCCTGCATCGGCAGGCGGACTCTCAACCACTGTGCCACCAGGGAAGCCCAATATTTTCTTTTATTGGAGTAAAATTGCTTTAGCGTTAATATTTTTAATTTGCTTTATCCTTTTCTCTTTGTATATGTATTGTACAAAATAAGAAATAAAATATGTACACACATTTTATATGTAGACTTTTTTTTCTTAAAATTTGAGAGCAAGTTGCAGACATATGCCCTTTTACCTCTAAATTTTATACTGTGTATTTCCTAAAACCAAGGACATCCTCTTATATAACCACAATATAATTATCAAAATCAGGAAATTAATGTTGATATATTACAATTATTTAAGTAGACTTTAGTTTTGACCAGTTGTCCCACTGATTTTTTTTATGGCAGAAGAAAATTATGAGTCACACTCATTTGAATTTCTGAAAATCTCTTTATCAGTATGAAAATAACTTATTTCTAAAATTAGAGATGGGAAGGACAAACCAGAGCTTACAGTCATTTAGTAGATTATAGAGAGCCTTTAAAACCATCCCTATTTCCCCTTACCCCACTCTTTTACATTGCCTTAGCTCTTTGTTGATACCTCTTTTATGGCACTTAAGCACATTCTATGAAATCTTAGATTGTATCTATTTAGTTATTTTATAATTCTACTATTATTACTACTTTAGTCCCCTGAAACTCCCCAGTATTCTCCTTTTTTAACATAGTCATTGCTTAGTGAACATGTTGAATACAGCATGTACACCACTACTCCTAAAGCTCAAAGTAAGCAGGTAGGATTTGGTTGATATTTCTACGTGCTATCTGACCGCCTCTGTGTTCCCTTCTTACCCTAGTTTGTGTATTGCCAAGTCTGTTGTGAGCCCTTCCACAAGTTTTGTTTGGAGGAGCACGAGCGCCCTCTGGAGGACCAGCTGGAAAACTGGTGTTGTCGGCGCTGCAAGTTCTGTCATGTTTGTGGAAGGCAGCACCAGGCCACCAAGGTACGACGCTGAGTAATGGGGCCACTTACAGTATTACTCTGTATCTCCATTTCTGCCTTTTAATCTAGGATTTCGTACGCACGTATTTCCTCTGTTGGCTTAGCCTGTTTTTACTGTTTAACTGGGTGTAATCGATTGCCTATTGTTGTGTTTTAATTTAATTTTGGGAGTATAGCAGAAAACGTGGCATTGGATAAGATCCTCAAAATAAATCAAATCTCCTTTATCAGAATGTTCACCACTGAGTGCCTTTGGCAGGATGTAAATTCCTATGCCTTGAAAGTAAATAATTTATGAGGAAATTTAAGCCGTCACAGTGATGTGCTGTATTTACTTGAAGATAAGTATGAAATGGGGTACTAAGTGACAGGTGTCCAGTGAAGGTGAGGTGATGCCCACCTTTTTGCCTTCTTATTTTTTTACAGCAGCTGCTGGAGTGTAATAAGTGCCGAAACAGCTATCACCCTGAGTGCCTGGGACCAAATTACCCCACCAAACCCACAAAGAAAAAGAAAGTTTGGGTGAGTTTCTCACACAATGGGCAGTTTCAGAGAGAATTGTCATGGGACTGTCAGGCGTGCACAAATTGTAAGAGGGCTATCCTGCTTGAGGAAGAAAAGCCGTCCCAGTAGAGAAGTCAACTCTAGAAATGGATCGCATTTGAGACCTTCTTAAATAAGAAGAGATATTAAAAATAAGAAGTTCCTATTGAATTTCTTTCATGTCTTCCAGATCTGTACCAAGTGTGTTCGCTGCAAGAGCTGTGGATCCACGACTCCCGGCAAAGGGTGGGATGCACAGTGGTCTCACGATTTCTCACTCTGCCATGATTGTGCCAAACTCTTTGCTAAAGGTACCTCAGAAAAGCCAGTTTTGTCAACTTTTAGAGGTTGTACTTAGTGTTTGGGAGGTGAACTGGACACTGCAGTGGAATGAAAAGGTCTTACCATTCTTGTCCAGGATGCCATTTAGACAAATTTCCTAAGTTTCTGGTCTTGCTCTTTTCCTTACACAGAGGCTTAGAGCAACTAGGAAGGTTTTGTTATCTTTGGGGGGATGAATCAAGGAGACTTTTTATAGTAACTCACCACAAAGAAATGCTCTAAACCAGTATTTCCCAAAGTGAGGTATATATCCATTTGATTGTTTCAGAAATGACTTTAGGTGGTACTGAGTCAAAGATTTGATCTTAATAGTTGTGCTAGAAAAAAATTATAGCCAATGCATTAAACTGACTTAGGATGATAACGATATAAAGTTCACTATTGAAGTTATTTAAAATAAGCAAATCAATGTTAAGTCTATTAAGTAAAAAATAATAAGAAGTGATACGTGGATAAAACAAATTGATGAAGGGTGTCTATTTTTCCGAATTTTAGGAAGCACTGCTCTAAGCTCTAATGTAAAAGCACTAGGAATAAGGGAAAAGTGTAAATTAGCTGTGTTTTTACTCCCATTACCCTCTCCTCTTTTTTAAAAATTTAAACATTTCTTTGGAATGTTTAAGAGAGAAAGTTCTCTCTTCCATTCTGTTACGTTATCTATAAAATCTACCTTATGACCTTTAAAAATGGGTCTAAAGAAGAGAACTAGTGGCATATCCTGAGAGCTCAGAATAATCTTCACACTTACAGATGTGTAAACATTCCATGGTAGGTGCATGCTGGCATTTGTAAGTAGTTTCAGAAGCAGAATATGGTGGCTGGCATTTTACATCACATTGGCATATGTGGGTCAAGGGCTTTAGAGGCGTTGGTTATGTGAACCAAAGCTCTGCTGAAAACTTTGCTTTGCTTTCAGGAAACTTCTGCCCTCTCTGTGATAAGTGTTATGATGATGATGACTACGAGAGTAAGATGATGCAGTGTGGGAAATGTGATCGATGGGTCCATTCCAAATGTGAGAATCTTTCAGGTACAGAAGGTTGGAGTCTTTTTATTACAGTTTCCTTCTTTCTTGGTACAGCTGCATTTACAGCCCCCAAAGTACTATAAACATAAAATTATGGTAGTGTTGTTACTTGAAGTCTTTTTAAATTTATTTTTTAGTCTCTAAAATAAGAACATTGTGTTAAATTTGTGCTCATTTATCTTGAACACATTCTTTAAGACATTTATTCGCTGTCCTTTGTGGATACCATAACCTATTGATTCTCCAGTGACTAAATCCTGAGTTAGTGTTAATAACGTCCCTTCCGAGATCAATACATATGAGTTCTTCAGGGGTGTGAGAGTCTTAATACTGTTCTAACATGCAGCTTGATATTAAGTTCAGTGGAATAGCTTTCTCTTTTCCCTGTTTCCCACTCTTCAGAGCACTTCATCATTGTAGGTTTTTGTTTTCCCAGATGAGATGTATGAGATTCTGTCTAATCTTCCGGAAAGTGTGGCCTACACTTGTGTGAACTGTACTGAGCGGCACCCTGCGGAGTGGCGACTGGCCCTTGAAAAAGAGCTCCAGATCTCTCTGAAGCAAGTACTGACAGCCTTGTTGAACTCTCGGACCACCAGCCACTTGCTACGCTACCGACAGGTAGGCCCATGTCTCATTTTGTATTCCGAGTGGTGGTTTGTGCCTAATCATGGGATGTGTGCATTTTTGTGTGTGTGTGCTTTTCAGTTTATTTTCTTTTGCCTCACTCTTTATTTAGTTTTGTAGAGTTCCTTGTTTTGGCCTTAGGCTATTAAGAAAATTTTTAGCACCAAGAGTAAAACCCTTCTCTGGGGTAAGAAGAAGGAAGGGGCCATATCTCTTTCAAAGGTCTTGCTGTTGTAATATGAAATTTGGACTTTGTATTCTGAAGGCCATGGGGAGCCCAATGAAGGACTTTACCCAAAAGAGTAACCTGATCAGAGTTGCTTCTTAGAAAAAAATAAAAAAACAAAAAAATGATTCTGAGTGGAGTGAGAGGAAGGATTGGAGAGGACTGAGCCTACAGGCAGGAGCCGTGGTTAGGAGGCAGTGGTGGTGCTCGAGGCAAGAGGGAGCAGGATGGTGGCCTGATCTGCGAGGGTGGTAGTGGGGCCAGAGACCCTTCGGCTCCAGGAAAGTACCAGGGCTCCTCAGGACACAAATTGAAAATCTCTGCTTCTTGTCCATTTAAGTCATGAACTATATACATAAAGTAGTCATTGGGAACACAGGTATAATGTTGGAAGAACCACATGGATAGCTTTAACTCAGAGCTAGGCTGCTGCTTTATCTTTTAACAGAGTCTGTTTTTTGAATAGGAAAATTAGCTGTATCTGTGTCTTACTCAAAAGGAATTGGACAGTTTCTGTTTCTTCATACTAGGTTGGGAGTTATCAAGCAAAGCTCCTCAGTGATCCTAGCCAAGCTATTAGATAGCCAGCTCGTTTTAACTTTCCTTTTCTAGTATTTGAGAAATCTCTGATTATTTTCAAGTTCTTTAGGTTTTATAATACATCATTCAGTACCATCTTTATTCATTTTCGTAGAATCTACATAGGTGCCTCATTTTCAGTGTTAGATAAAAGAAACATATCTTTCCTGACGACAGGCTGCCAAACCTCCGGACTTAAATCCTGAGACAGAGGAGAGTATACCTTCCCGCAGCTCCCCAGAAGGGCCTGATCCACCAGTGCTTACTGAGGTCAGCAAACAGGAAGATCAGCAGCCTTTAGATCTGGAAGGAGTCAAGAGGAAAATGGACCAAGGGAACTACACATCTGTGGTATGTCTGTACAGCAAACTACCCAAATTTCCAGCTCCAGTTTAGCTTCCTTGGGTCTTTTGGGGGATGAGGCTGGGTGTTAGCATTAAAGGATGGTTGTATTGTATTTAGAAATGTCATGTGGTTTTAAATACCTAAAAATATGTGAGTCATTTTAGTTCTGTGTTTTGGAAGATGGGTTATGATAGGGAAGGTAGTGTCTTTTTATTTGGCTTTCACCTGAGTTCTTCAAAAATTATCTTTATATTAAAATTATTTTTATATTAATACTGTTTATGGAAAATTACTAATGTGCAATTCATTGGTTTGCCCCTTTTGAGATCGCATCTGAATAGTATGTCTTTTTATAATGGATGTTCATTTCTAGATAGATGCCTTTTAATTTTATGATTTTAAGGAAGTGTAGGAAATGATCATCTGTTATCTCATGGTCCGTGTTTGCTATTCAGTTGTTTATTCATTTTAGTCTAAGTAAAAAATCGTGGCCCTGTTTGGTAACTTACCAGGATACAGCTAATTTATCTGCATTCTTACCTTATTAGCCTGGCATGTCTTGACTGCCACAAGTTAATTATGAACTGAATCCCAAAGGCCTCCACTGAAGAGAAATTGCACTGTATTAAAATGGGGTGTCCGTTTTCTATTGGTTCTCTGTGCTGGATGATTTAGGAGGGAAGAGGAAGTGGTTTTGAGAGCACACTGTTCTATGAATAATTAATGCTTTGTTTTTGTATACAGTTGGAGTTCAGTGATGATATCGTGAAGATCATTCAAGCAGCCATTAACTCAGATGGAGGGCAGCCAGAGATTAAAAAAGCCAACAGCATGGTCAAGTCCTTCTTTATTCGGGTGAATGATATTAATACTTCATGTCTTTGATGCTTAATCCGTGGGTTGTTACCACATGAACAGAACAGACTTGTTCTCATCTATGTTTTGCTTTGTCATGTGTATAAATCATTTTTCGTTTAATTCGTTCCTCTGATTCTTTGGGAGGAGATTAGTGAGGTTCCAGAGTGGATGGATCTTTCCTTTGGTGGCCTGAATCATCCTCATATTGACAGAGAAGCTGGTGTGAAGTTGTTGGTTTTTATGTGCTTTCCAAATGAATGGTCACATGCTTACATTTTGTTTGTTTGTTTTTCTGTTAGCAAATGGAACGTGTTTTTCCATGGTTCAGTGTCAAAAAGTCCAGGTTTTGGGAGCCAAATAAAGTATCAAGCAAGTGAGTAAATTCAGTATTACTTTTTTTCGCTTCATCAGCTAGAAATCTGAGCGTTCTTATATTTTTAGATTGAGGGGTTTTTTTAGACTAGGTTTTAATATTAAAGATTAATCATTTGAAATGCCTTTTTTAAAAAAATTAATTAATTTATTTATTTGTTTGTTTTTTGGCTGTGTTGGGTCTTCGTTGCTGTGTGTGGGCTTTCTCTAGTTGCATGAGCAACTAGTTGCGCGAGTGGGGGCTACTCTTCATTGTGGTGCGCGGGCTTCTCATTGTCATGGCTTCTCTTGCTGCAGAGCGCGGGCTCTAGCGCGCAGGCTTCAGTAGTTGTGGCACTTGGGCTCTAGAGCGCAGGCTCAGTAGTTGCGGTGCATGGGCTTAGTTGCTCTGCAGCATGTGGAATCTTCCTGGGCCAGGGATCGAACCCGTGTCCCCTGCATTGGCAGACGGATTCTAAACCACCGCGCCACCAGGGAAGCCCTGAAATGCCTTTTTATTGCTGGTTTAGAGACAACACTTAATGTTTATTGCAGTCTGCTGCCCTTTTTTTCTTTATTTATGTATTTGTTGTTTTAGGGAACTTGTGGCATATGTACAATACATGTACTATATATATAGCCCAGTTATAACTGGGTTCTATCTTATTTAGGAGTTTATTAATTAATTAATTTACTTTTGCTGTGTTGCATCTTCGTTTCTGTGCGAGGGCTTTCTCTAGTTGCGGCAAGTGGGGGCCCCTCTTAATCGCGGTGAGCGGGCCTCTCACTATGGCGGCCTCGTTGTGGAGCACAGGCTCCAGACGCACAGGCTCAGTAGTTCTCAACAGTTCTTGATTCTCCATATTTAACCTTAAATTTTTATTCCGGTAAATCCTTTTGACACATTGATAAGGTTATCATTTGTTTCTAGATGTTTGACCAATAGTCACAATACATCGGGATTATATTTTTAAAAATAATAAAGTCCTGTGTAGGCAGTTTTCGAATTCTGTGACTTGTTCTTACAGTCTGTGAAAGGCTTATGCCCAGGCCTGAGACCTGATGATATCAAGAATTTGACTGTTTTGTACAGTTCTGGGTATCTTGTAGGAGTTCAATAAATACTTGTTGAATCAATTATTTCCAGCAGTGGGATGTTACCAAACGCAGTGCTTCCACCTTCACTTGACCATAATTATGCTCAGTGGCAGGAGCGAGAGGAAAACAGCCACACTGAGCAGCCTCCTTTAATGAAGAAAATCATTCCAGCTCCCAAACCTAAAGGGCCTGGAGAGCCAGACTCACCAACTCCTCTGCATCCTCCTACACCACCAATTTTGAGTAAGACACCAAATGAAGACTTGTTATCCATTTCTCTCTGGGTGCAAATGATAGACTTTGTGACTCTAAATTTAATGTACTTCCGTATTGGAAAAATTTCCTGGTGATCCTTAAATGTAATAAAATCATTATTTTTGCTTCACTTGGAATGTTAACAGAGAATTGATACAAGTAATGTAATGGATAGTAAGGTAGCATAACTTGGAACACTTTTTGAAAGTGTTGATTTCATAGGCTCTAGGCTATTTAAGCTGAATTGTTTTCTTTTTTCCTGGATGTCAGACATAGTATTGCCAATTTTAACTGTATGTCTTCTGGGTTCCAAGGTACTGATAGGAGTCGAGAAGACAGTCCAGAACTGAACCCACCCCCAGGCATAGAAGATAATAGACAGTGTGCATTGTGTTTGACGTACGGTGACGACAGTGCTAATGTAAGTACCTTGGTGCACTGGGTCCTGCTTAGTAGACTAGCCAATAATGACCTCTTTGTGTCTAAACTTGGTGACCAGTGCCGTTTATTCAGTGAATATTTGTCACTTAGTTTGTGGCATTTGGGGGTTATTTTTCTATAACTGATTTAATTGATTTAAAAGATGAGTTGCCTTAAATTAACGTGCTGATATCTTGTAATTTCTATTGGCAGTTCCTCAAAAAAAGATTCTATGAAAGTGAATAAAACAGAAGTTGCGCATTAAATAGCTTGTGTTTCATGTAGTCGTTAGCAGTGTGGTTAAGGTCCCCGGGTCTGGTGGTTTGCCTGGATTCATTGCTGTGCTTTGCCGCCTACTTGTTGACCTTGGCAAAGAGTTTAACCTCTCTGACCCTCAGTTTCATTTTTAAAGTGAGGATAATAATAATCTTACCTCAGAATGGTTATGAGGATTAAAGGAAATAATGTATGTAAAGCCTTATTTGGGTCCTGGCACATAGTAAGCATACAGTTTTTTTAAAAAAAGGTTTTTAAGGCAAGCTGAGAGAACTGGCTTTGAAATATGGTATTAAAGAAGTCAGTGGGCACTTCTGTAAACCTAACACATATTGCTTGTTCTTTAATCCTTTATGATTATAAAATATTTCCAGCCTGTGGAAAAGGTAATGGAAAAAGGTGAGAAGTGAAAACAAAGAAACTTTGAATTGTGATTTTTGTGTGCACCCCTAAGTTAAAGAATTAGGCTTGATTTACTGAAGTTATCCTGAATGAGGTAAAGCTAATACCAAGGAAAACCCTATTTGACATTATATTCTTCAAAGAAAAAAGGAAATCTCTTGTTTCATAGGATGCTGGCCGTTTGCTGTACATTGGCCAAAACGAATGGACACATGTAAATTGCGCTTTGTGGTCAGCAGAAGTGTTTGAAGATGATGATGGATCACTGAAGAATGTGCATATGGCTGTGATCAGGGGCAAGCAGCTGGTAAGAACCTGTGGGTGAATGTTATGGAAGAGACTCCCTCTCAGTTTCCAGATGTTCTTTCTGGGGCTAAACGCTGCCTCGCTGGTGTTTCTCATAGCTCCTTCAGAATGGTTAGCCAGCGGCAAATATTGGTGTACCCTGTAGGCAGATTGCTAGTCTGACCCTTGGAGGATGGGTACAAAAGAAATAGAAAACAAAGTCTTATCCAGTTGGGGAGATAATTCAGATGCCCAAGAAAGGTATTAATTTATTAAGTGATTTAGACAAAATGACCTCAGAGGTTCCAGTTGAATCAGCGCTCTGAGGCTCCATAGGATGAACCCACAAAATACACACACGAAGATGTGGAAGGTGATTGGTAGCAGCTTAGAGTAATCAGAAAAGGCTGTGGAGGAGTAAAATTTTTAAAGCTATATTTTGATGGGGGGAGAAAATGAAGGATTATCAGGAAGAAACAAAAAATAGCACATGCGTAAGAAACATAAGTAAAATGTGCGGAGAGCACAAATAAAAAGTCTTCCCTGGAGAGGAGCCCAGACTGTGACTGTGACAGAATGAGGTAGTAACATATAGCCTAGTTGAAGGAAATCTTTGAATCACATAAATTCATCAGTTAGGCCTAGTAATTAAGAACTGTTACGTCTCTGACTAGTATAATCTTACCAGAACTGAGTTCTTTCGGATATAACAGCTTTCTACCAAAATGATGTTTTTAACATCGATCTTAAAAGTTTCATCTTCTCTAAATCAATTGTGCATCCTAGAAAAAACTGTTTTGATTCAAGTTCTAAATCAAATTGTAATATTTAAATTTAATAATCATAGGCCGCATGGGCCATAGGAAAGAAAGGATTTGTAGAGGAGGTTTTATGGCTCATATCACTTCTCTGTAATTCAGCAGATTAGCAATAGCGAAATGAATTGTGGGAAACCCGGAATGGGGTGACTCTCTAGGGGAGATGGAAAATGGCTAAAACTTCTGAAAGTCTGACTTGGACTCTGTTCTTTCTGGGTTGTTAGAGATGTGAATTCTGCCAAAAGCCAGGAGCCACTGTGGGTTGCTGCCTCACATCCTGCACCAGCAACTATCATTTCATGTGTTCCCGAGCCAAGAACTGTGTGTTTCTGGATGATAAAAAAGTATATTGCCAACGACATCGGGATTTGATCAAAGGCGAGGTGAGACAGCTTTAGCTGCTTCTTGAATTCTCTAGGAAGAGAGGCTGAAAATAGCAAGATGGTAAACTGTATTTCACCATCCTCCTAGGTGTTCCTAGTAGGTGATTCTAGGTATTCCTAGAATCCCCTCCTCTTAGGAGCAATAACAGAGGCACTGCTAGTGAAACAGAAGGGTGATTTTGAGATATGCTCTGCACTTTCCCTCTGAGTCAGTATCATGAGTATGGTGTGCAAAAGGGATAGCCTAATAGCTACCCTGGCTTTTCGTTTAAGGTGGTTCCTGAGAATGGATTTGAAGTTTTTAGAAGAGTGTTTGTGGACTTTGAAGGAATCAGCTTGAGAAGGAAGTTTCTCAATGGCTTAGAACCAGAAAATATCCACATGATGATTGGTATGACATGGGCCTTGGTTGTCGGGGAAGGCTGGCTGTGGCACTGGGGTACTTCCTAGTGTTCAGTTAGAAAGTGGGCCTTCTCATGATTGCCTCTGATCAGTTCTTCTTTTCTTACTCAGGCTCCATGACAATTGACTGCTTAGGGATTCTGAACGATCTCTCTGACTGTGAGGATAAGCTCTTTCCTATTGGATATCAGTAAGTAGCTCTGTAGAGAGAAGACGGCAGCCCCATCCCTTGAGCACCCTGAAGCAGTGAGTAGGTCATTAAATGTAGAGCCATACTTGTTAGCGACTTTTAACTAATTCCTTTTTTTTTTTTTTTTTTTTTTGCTACTTCTCGTAGATTGGGACTAAAGTATCATTTTATGTCAGCTAGATCCAGTTGTAGAAGGAAAGTATTGTTGACATAATTTCAGAATCATTTCCAAATAAAACCTAGGTAGAAAACACCAGGCCAGTCTCTGAAGGTTCCACTAAATTCTGTTCACTTCAGTTCAGAAGTCCAGTTTGTTGTCAGGGATCAAACACCTCATGCCTCTGTCCTCTTTTTACATTTTATAGGTCCTTCTAAAAATAACCCCTACAATAACAATCAAATAGTCCAGTAAGAATTTGTAATCTTTCCCACATGAAGCAAATTGTTTAAACTTCTAGCAAACTGACGATATAAATTTAAAATTCGCTTCCTCTCTCTTCCCCTTTGGAGTCTCCCTTTTGTTCTATATACTCTGATTTATTCTGCATTTCAATTGTGAAAACACAGTCTCTACTCCACATTTAGCTGGCAGCTCTTAAAGAGCTAGGCTCCGTCAGCATCCAGCAGACTTGAAGCAGTTCCATTTCTCTTGTCTCGTGGGGCTTTTCTCCCAAAGGAAATATGCCAGGTTTGTTCTTTCCTCACTTTGTACACATGGTGGGGCAGTTATCCCTTCCTGAAGGCCAATAACTATTTCTTATAGTATCAATAGTTAGTTGTTTTTTTTTCTTTGCATTTTAGGCTGTTTTACTAATTTTGTCCCCTGCTTACAACACAATAAAAAAGGATTTGATGCTGTTTTCTGAGAGGCCAGGAAAAACCAAGGACTTCAAAAAACTTGGAAGACCCTAACCAGGAGACCCTCTAATAAGAATCCATGAAATAAAGCTAAATTTTATAAATCAAGGAGGCCAGGGAACCTAGGCTGAGAAGAGGTTTTGACAAATGTCAGTCTCTGCTTCTGTCCTCGCACTCACGGTGATCGTTACCATCTGCGTGCAGGTGTTCTCGGGTGTACTGGAGCACCACGGATGCTCGCAAACGCTGCGTGTACACGTGCAAGATAGTGGAATGCCGTCCTCCGGTTGTAGAGCCAGATATCAACAGCACTGTTGAACATGATGAAAACAGGACCATTGCTCACAGTCCAACATCTTTTGCAGGTTAGTCTTTAATCAAGATGGGACTTGAATTCGATTTGGGGGAATATTGTGATTGACGGGTGGGAAAAAGGCATTGCTTTGGGAGGTCACATTTGCTTCTGTTTTGGTACTTACCTGACAGCTGGCTTTTTCTTGGTTCATTTGTTTGATATCTTAATTAAACTTTTTTAGTAAGAGTTTTTATTTCCTGCCACAGAAATTTCACCTAAAGAAAGTCAAAACACAGCTGAAATTGTAAGTCCTCCATCACCAGATCGACCTCCTCATTCACAAACCTCTGGTTCCTGTTTCTATCACGTCATCTCAAAGGTCCCTAGGATTCGAACACCCAGCTATTCTCCAACACAGAGATCCCCTGGCTGTCGGCCACTGCCTTCTGCAGGTAAAAGACTTCACTGACCTACCCGACCCAAGGAGGTCAGCTCAAAGATTAGTTTGTAATGCTGTCAGGCACCTTTATCGTGGTGACTTCTGCCAATGGAAAATGTTGATTTTCCGTTAGCTGTAAACATATCTAGCCAAGTCATTGAAACCAGTGGTATAGCACATGTGTCCGATCTGTAATGGACTTTATTACTTTCTGTCTCGTTTAGGAAGCCCTACCCCAACCACTCATGAGATAGTCACAGTGGGTGACCCTTTACTCTCCTCTGGACTTCGAAGCATTGGCTCCAGGCGTCACAGTACTTCTTCCCTGTCACCCCAGCGGTCTAAACTCCGGATAATGTCTCCAATGAGAACTGGGAGCGCTTACTCCAGGAACAGTGTTTCCTCAGTCGCCACCATAGGGACCACTGCAGATCTCGAGTCAAGTGCCAAAGCGGTTGATCATGTCTTAGGGCCACTGAATTCTAACACTAATTTAGGGCAGAACACTCCCACCTCTTCACATCTGCAAAGGACGGTAGTTACTATGGGCACTAAAACCAGTCACTTCGATGGCTCTTCGTCTTCAGAAATGAAGCACTCCAGTGCTTCAGACTCAACATCCAAGAGCTCCTCTTCGAAGGGAGAGAAGACCAAAATGCCGAGTTCCAAGAACTCAGAGGGATCGGCACATAATGTGGCTTACCCTGGCCTTCCGAAACTGGCCCCACAGGTTCATAATGCAACAGCTGGAGAATTAAATGTTAGTAAAACGGGCACTTTTGCTGAACTGTCTTCAGTGCCATTTTCTTCTAAAGAGGCCCTCCCGTTCCCGCCACTCCATCTGAGAGGGCAGAGGAATGATCGAGACCAACAGACAGATTCCAACCAGTCAGCAAACTCCCCTCCCGATGAAGATACTGAAGTCAAAACCTTGAAGCTATCTGGAGTGAGCAACAGATCGTCCATCATCAACGAACACGTGGGATCCAGCTCCAGAGACAGGAGACAGAAAGGGAAAAAATCTTGTAAAGAAATGTTCAAAGAAAAGCATTCCAGTAAATCTTTTTTGGAACCTGGTCAGGTGGCAACTGGTGAGGAAGGAAACCTGAAGCCAGAGTTTGTTGATGAAGTTTTGCCTCCTGAGTTCATGGGGCAACGACCATGTAATAATGTTTCCTCTGATAAGATTGGGGACAAAGTCCATTCTATTCCAGGAGTCCCCAAAGCTCCATCCATGCAAGTAGAAGGGTCTGCCAAGGAATTACAGACACCCCGGAAACGCACTGTCAAAGTAACACTGACACCTCTAAAAATGGAGGGTGAGAGTCAGTCCAAGAATACCCTAAAAGAAAGTAGTCCTCTTTCCCCTTTGCAGATAGAGTCAGTATCTCCAACAGAACCAATTTCCACTTCCGAAGGTCCAGGAGATGGTCCAGTCGCCCAAGCAAGCCCGAATAATACCTCATCCCAGGATTCTCAAAGTAATAACTATCAGAATCTTCCAGTACAGGACAGAAACCTAATGCTTCCAGATGGCCCCAAACCTCAGGAGGATGGCTCTTTCAAGAGGAGATATCCCCGTCGCAGTGCCCGGGCACGTTCTAACATGTTCTTTGGGCTCACCCCGCTCTATGGAGTAAGGTCCTATGGCGAAGAAGACATTCCGTTTTACAGCAGCTCAACTGGGAAGAAGCGAGGCAAGAGATCCGCTGAAGGACAGGTGGACGGGGCTGATGACTTGAGCACTTCCGACGAAGACGATTTATACTATTACAATTTCACTAGGACAGTGATTTCTTCAGGTGGAGAGGAACGGCTGACATCCCATAATTTATTTCGGGAGGAGGAGCAATGTGATCTCCCCAAAATCTCACAGTTGGATGGTGTTGACGATGGGACAGAGAGTGATACTAGCGTCACAGCCACAACGAGGAAAGGCAGCCAGATCCCAAAAAGAAACAGTAAAGAAAACGGAACAGAGAACTTGAAGATGGATCGGCCTGAAGACACTGGTGAGAAAGAGCACGTCATTAAGAGCTCTGTGGGCCACAAAAATGAGCCAAAGATGGATAACTGCCACGCTGTGAGCAGAGTGAAAACACAGGGACAGGATTCCTTGGAAGCTCAGCTCAGCTCATTGGAGTCAAGCCGCAGGGTCCACACAAGCACCCCCTCAGACAAAAACTTACTGGACACCTATAATACTGAGCTCCTGAAATCGGATTCAGACAACAACAACAGTGACGACTGTGGGAACATCCTGCCCTCAGACATTATGGACTTTGTACTGAAGAATACTCCGTCCATGCAGGCTTTGGGTGAGAGCCCAGAGTCCTCTTCGTCGGAACTCCTGAATCTTGGTGAAGGTTTGGGTCTTGATAGTAATCGTGAAAAAGACATGGGTCTTTTCGAAGTGTTTTCTCAGCAGTTGCCGACGACGGAAGCCGTGGACAGCAGTGTCTCTTCCTCCATCTCAGCAGAGGAGCAGTTCGAGTTGCCACTAGAGCTGCCGTCAGACCTCTCTGTCCTGACCACCCGGAGTCCCACTGTCCCGAGCCAGAACCCCAGTAGGCTAGCTGTAATCTCAGACTCAGGAGAGAAGAGAGGAGCCATCCCAGAAAAATCTGTGGCCTCCTCTGAAGGTGACTCCTCCCTGCTGAGTCCAGGAGTAGATCCCAGCCCTGAAGGCCACATGACTCCTGACCACTTTATCCAAGGTCACATGGATGCAGACCACATCTCCAGCCCTCCTTGTGGTTCGGTGGAGCAAGGTCATGGCAACAATCAGGATTTAACTAGAAATAGTAGCACCCCTGGCCTTCAGGTACCTGTTTCCCCTACCGTTCCTATCCAGAACCAGAAATACGTGCCCAACTCTACCGATAGCCCTGGCCCGTCTCAGATTTCTAATGCCGCTGTCCAGACCACTCCGCCCCACCTGAAACCAGCCACCGAGAAACTCATTGTCGTTAACCAGAACATGCAGCCACTTTATGTTCTCCAGACTCTTCCGAATGGAGTGACCCAAAAAATCCAGCTGACCTCTTCTGTTAGTTCTGCACCCAGTGTGATGGAGACAAACACGTCAGTATTGGGGCCCATGGGAAGTGGTCTCACCCTAACCACAGGACTCAGTCCAAGCCTGCCGACTTCCCAGTCTTTATTCCCTCCTGCTAGCAAAGGATTGCTCCCCATGCCTCATCACCAGCACTTACATTCCTTCCCTGCAGCTACTCAGAGTAGCTTCCCACCAAACATCAGCAGTCCTCCTTCAGGCCTACTTATCGGGGTCCAGCCTCCTCCAGATCCCCAGCTTTTGGTCTCAGAAGCCAGCCAGAGGACAGATCTCAGTACCACAGTAGCCACTCCATCCTCTGGACTCAAGAAGAGACCCATATCTCGCCTGCAGACCCGAAAGAATAAAAAACTCGCTCCCTCTAGTACCCCTTCAAACATCGCCCCTTCCGACGTGGTTTCCAACATGACATTGATTAACTTCACACCCTCCCAGCTTCCAAATCATCCCAATCTGTTAGACTTGGGGTCACTTAATACTTCATCTCACCGAACTGTCCCCAACATCATAAAAAGGTCTAAGTCCGGCATCATGTATTTTGAACAGGCGCCCCTGTTACCGCAGAGTGTGGGAGGAACTGCTGCCCCGGCGGCGGGTGCAGCCACCATGAGCCAGGATACCGGCCACCTCACGTCAGGGCCTGTGTCTGGCTTGGCCTCCGGTTCCTCCGTCTTGAACGTTGTATCCATGCAAACTACAACCGCCCCTACAAGTAGCGCGTCCGTTCCAGGGCATGTCGCGTTAACCAACCCGAGGTTGCTTGGTAGCCCGGATATTGGCTCCATAAGCAATCTTTTAATCAAAGCCAGCCAGCAGAGCCTGGGGATTCAAGACCAGCCTGTGGCTTTACCGCCAAGTTCAGGAATGTTTCCACAACTGGGGACGTCACAGACTCCCACTACTGCTGCAATGACGGCAGCATCTAGCATCTGTGTGCTCCCCTCGACTCAGACTGTGGGCATAACGGCTGCTTCACCTTCAGGGGAAGCAGAAGAACACTATCAGCTCCAGCATGTGAACCAGCTCCTCGCCAGCAAAACCGGGATTCTCTCTTCCCAGCGGGATCTTGATTCTGCTCCAGGGACCCAGGGCTCCAACTTTACCCAGACGGTAGATGCTCCTAATAGCATGGGGCTGGAGCAGAATAAGGCTTTATCCTCAGCTATGCAAGCCAGCTCCACCTCTCCTGGGGGCTCTCCGTCCTCTGGACAGCAGTCAGCAAGTTCCTCAGTGCCGGGGCCCATGAAACCCAAACCAAAAATCAAACGGATTCAGCTGCCCTTGGACAAAGGGAGTGGCAAGAAGCACAAAGTCTCCCACTTGCGGACCAGTTCTTCTGAAGCACACATTCCAGACCAAGAAGCCAGCACGACACCCCTGACCTCAGTCACAGGGTGAGAGATGCAGACCTTGGCTCTGCTGGGTCTGAGGGGTTTCATGCTCTGGAGTAGAGGCTGTTGAAGTGGTCTTCTGGGAGGGACACACCTTGGCCCACGTTACATTACTTGGGTTTTCTGGGCTTTGATTTGATTTTTTTTTTTTTTCCCCCTCATTGTGCTGATTTATGGAGTAAAATTTAGTTCCATCCGTTGGCAGTTGGTCCCTTGGATAGAACCACATCTTTTTTTTTTGGTATGCGGGCCTCTCACTCTCGTGGCCTCTCCTCTTGCAGAGCACAGGCTCCGGAAGCGCAGGCTCGGCAGCCATGGCTCACGGGCCCAGCCGCTCCGCGGCATGTGGGATCCTCCCGGACCGGGGCACGAACCCGCGTCCCCTGCATCAGCAGGCGGACTCTCAACCACTGCGCCACCAGGGAAGCCCAGGACTATGTCTTTCATTGCTCTTTGCTCTGACTTAGAACAGTGCTGCTGTTTGCGCCTGTTTCTTTTTCGCTGAGGCTTAGTTAGGATACTAAGGGATGATTATTCCTGTCTGGAGGGCAAAACCACCTGTTGTAGATCTCATGGTGTCCTTTTCTGAAACATTTTCATTAAAATATACGTAAAGTACACAAAGTGAATTTTTATCTAGGTATGCATCCATGTAGCTGCCATTCAGATCATAACATAAAAGATTTCTGGTCTTCCAGAAGGCTCCTGGTGCCCTCTCTTAGTCAGTACCCCCCAAGGTAACCACTGTCTAACCCGTATCACCACAGGTTACTTTTCTCAGCCCATAAATTTTATCAGAACCTGTTAGATTCTTCTTTAGACTGACCCCCTTGTTGGGTACATATTTACTGTTGTTTTTCTTGAAAAAATACAAATGATTCTGTTCCAGGGCTCCAGGAGCAGAGGCTGAGCAGCAGGATATAGCTAACGTGGAGCAGTCGCCACAGAAAGAGTGTGGGCAGCCTGCAGGGTAAGTGTAAGACTTAGTTCCCTGAAGTGAAGCACTCAGTTCTGTCCACCTCATTTAGAAAATAGTCCTTCCTGATTTGTGTTTTTTTTTTTTTTTTTGGCCAAAGTTTTTTTAATGGAATTAATACATGCTTGTAAAGAAAAAAACAAAACAAAACACAGAATTATTTAAATAATGGGTAACGGTTCCATGTTCTTCCTGCCTACCCTGTTCCCAATTTATTGCCTAGAGGTAATTGTTACTTGTAATTTGTTTTCATTCATACCAACATTTCTATGCCTACAGATATGCATGGTGTACATTTGAATCTGTATATACCTTTTTTTTTTTTTTTGCGGTACGCGGGCCTCTCACTGTTGTGGCCTCTCACGTTGGGGAGCGCAGGCTCAGCGGCCGTGGCTCAAAGGCCCAGCCGCTCCGCGGCATGTGGGGTCCTCCCGGACCGGGGCATGAACCCGCGTCCCCTGCATCGGCAGGCAGACTCCCAACCACTGCGCCACCAGGGAAGCCCCCGTATATACCTTTTACATAAAATAAATAATGCCGTACATACTGTTCTATACTTGTTTTTTTTCAGCTATTGTATCGTGCACATATCTCTGTGCCACTTCATTTTTTAATGGCTGCCTCCAGTTCTGTTGTGTAGACCTACAGTAATTTATTTAACTAGTTCCCTCTTGATCTGCATCTGAATTGTTTGCAGGATTTATTTAATTATAAAAGGTGAAAATAGGTATGATTTACTGGTGCATCATGCAGGCTGCTTTTTTTTTTTTTTTTTTTTTGGTGGTACGCGAGCCTCTCACTGCTGTGGCCTCTCCCGTTGCGGGAGCACAGGCTCCGGACGCGCAGGCTCAGCGGCCATGGCTCACGGGCCCAGCCGCTCCGCAGCATGTGGGATCTTCCCGGACCAGGGCACGAACCCGCCTCCCCTGCATCAGCAGGCGGATTCTCAACCACTGCGCCACCAGGGAAGCCCAGCTTTTGTTTTTAATTAAACCAGCTAATTCACTTAAGGAACTCCGGAACTGCTTCTAACAAGCGTCATTTTATTTTTTTCTAACAGTTAAGGGTATGAGAAGAATTTTAAGGACACAGTCTACAACTCCAAAAGCAGAAAATTCATGTCAAATGTTTGGGAGAGAATCTCACAAAAGATAGTTGATGTTATGTATCTTACAGTAGTGTGGTGGTGTGTTCATTCAACAGGTTGTTCACAAAGCATGCTGTGGTTCATGTCTAGTGGTTGTTTTGTATAACTGATACAGCTGTATGGTAGATTGTGGACAGTTTTTATCTTTGAATTGAAGAACTAGCTGGTGTTACATCTCACATTTGGTTTTCTTTTCATGTAGGCAAGTGGCTGTTCTTCCTGAGATTCAGACAACACAGAATCCAGCAGATGAACAAGAAAATTCAGGTATGTGGGTGGGTAACGGGTTAGAATCAGAATTTCCAAGCCAGAAGTACTGTAAAAGTCACCTTCTCTACCTACTGATTTTCTAGATTAAAAAAAAAAAAAAAAAAAAGTCAAAGTGCTAAAGATGTTAAGTGATTGGCCAAAGGACACGAAACTAAAACCTATAAATACTCTTCTGCTCTGTTTGCTGTAACAGCAGTGTGACTGAAATAGCTCACAATAAGCTGTCTTCATCCTTTAGTTGTCACTAGTGAAGACCAAGAACCATTTTTATTATATAATATAGCCAGATGTAGGTTATGGCTCCAGATACATCTCCATAGCACTTCTTTCCTGATGCATTTCATCAGTAAACAACTAGTCGCTTCAAGACTAGAGAACTCTGGATATAAGACTCTGTCCTTTTCCGTTGAGGGGATTCCCAGAAGAAAACCAGGCAGAGAAAATGCTTAGCCATACGATTTGGGATGCAGTCACATTCTGCTGATTTGCTGATTCCTGCAGAGGATTGATACGTCTCTGTAAGAAGGCAGTGTGTGGGGTGGTGGCTGAGAGTACAGACTCTGCAGTCAGCTAGGTTGAAATCCCAGCTTTACCACTTACTAGCTCTATGAACATGGGCTGCTCAACCTCTCTCTGCCTCCGTTTTCTCACCTTTAAAATTTAGATCATTTCTCACCTACCTCATTGGATTGTTGTGAGGTTTATCTGAGTTAATACAGGAAGTTCCTAGAAGAGTGCCTCATAGGTAGCGTTTCATACATGTTAACCATCGTTATTTTTTAGCTTTGACTCTGTTGAGGGCAATTACTTATTGAAAAACTGTCAGATTGTCATACCAGAAACTACCAGAGAGACAGCATAACTTCACATTAAAAAAAAAAAAAAATTCTAGTTTTGGTCACTTCCTAGCTCTAACCTCAGGCAAGCTGCTCCACCTCTTTGCACCTCAGGTTTGTTACCTGTAAACGGGAGTAAATAAAACCAGCTGTGTGATGCTGTTAGGCCTGGAGACAAAACGCGCATAAAGTCCTCAGTAAGTGTTTGCTGTGGCATCCACTGTGGCCCCTGTCTGTTTTCTCCCTCACAGAACCTAAGACAGCGGAAGAAGAAGAAAGTAATTTCAGCTCTCCACTGATGCTTTGGCTCCAGCAAGAACAGAAGCGGAAGGAAAGCATTGCTGAGAAAAAGCCCAAAAAAGGACTTGTTTTTGAAATTTCAAGTGACGATGGCTTTCAGATCTGTGCGGAAAGTATCGAAGGTGAGTGGATTAAATTAGGTCAGCCCAACAGCGCAGGCTCTGCTCAGCTAGGGCTGCAGTAGTACCATTTATGTGAGCAGCTGCATATGAGATAGATTGAAATGGAGACACTAGGAGGCAAGAGGCCACTAGTGAGAGTATTATTGCAATAGAGATGTCAGGTAATAAAGCCCACTTCCAGTAGAAGAAGAAAGGAAAGGAGAGAAGAACAGACACATTCATGATTACTTGGATATAGAGGGTTGAGAGAGAGGACTCAAAGATGCCTCTGAAGATTCCGGCCTGGGTGACTGAAAAAAAAAAACATATGTGAGGAGAACAAAAAAATAACTAGTTTGAGTGTACACATTCTGCATAAGATGTATTTGAGTGTGGAGTGTGGGAAAAATCCAACAGATAGGAAGAGATCGTAGACTCTTAGGTTAGAGCTGGAAGGGATTGTAAAGGTTTTCTAGTTACACCCCTTAATTGTAAGGAACTGAGAGGTTGTGATCTCCTTCCCACAGTCCTGGTTAACCGTTAGTGCTGGTATTGTTTTGGTTAGCAGTAGAGGGAGTAGAGTTAATACCACACATTCAGGTTTGGGACCTGGACTACCCTCAGGGGAAGTGAGTGCTTTGAGGATGCAGGGGTCATTTTCAGAAGGTGGGAACCTCCTCACCACTTCTGTATCCTTTGTAACAGAAAGGAGCACTGTTGGGTGGGGCACCTTCCCAGCTTCTTTCTTATTCACTGAACTGATTTAAACTAAGAAAACAACAAAAAGCTGTTCTAGCAGGGGATCTTTTCACATCATTGGTATTAAGAGATGTTTGACTGAATTATCTTATTTCCTCACAGATGCCTGGAAGTCATTGACAGACAAAGTCCAGGAGGCTCGGTCAAACGCCCGCCTGAAGCAGCTTTCATTTGCAGGTAATGCTGCAGCGGTCATTTTACTCCTGTCTCAGTATCCTCTGGTAACTTGTGGGTCTAAGCTACAGGGTTGATTTCACCAAAAAAAAAAAAAAAAAAATCAACCTTTTTTTTAAAAAAAAAATCATTTTTCACAGCTTTACTGAGATATAAACCTTATACTACACAGTTTACCCATTTAAAGCATACAAATCGATGGCTGTTAGTGTACTCACAGAGTTGTGTAAACCATCACTACTGTGTAATTGCAGAACATTTTCCTCATCCCTAAAAGAAGCCCCATACCCACTAGCAGTCATTGCTCAGCCCTAGCCCCTGGCAGCCACTAGTCTATTCTCTGTCTCTCTGGATGTACCTGTTCTGTACATTTCCTACAGAAATGAATCATATAATACGTGGCCTTTTGTGACTGGCTTGTTTCATTTAACATGATGCTTTCAAGATTTCTCTCTACTGTAACGTTGTCTCAGTACTTCATTCGTTTTTTTCTTTTACAGATGAATATTTTTTATTGTGGTAAAATACACATAACATAAAAGTTACTGTCTTAATTATTCTTTTATTTTTTTTAACATCTTTTTTGGAGTATACTTGCTTTACAATGGTGTGTTAGTTTCTGCTGTATAACAAAGTGAATCAGCTATACATATACATACATCCCCATATCTCATCTTAATTATTTTTAAGTATACAGTTCAGAGGTGTTAAATACATCCACCTTGTTGTGCAGCCATCACCACCATCCATCCCCATAATTTTTCATCTTGTAAAACTGAAACTCTGTATCCATTAAACGATGACTCCCCATTCTCCTCTTCCCCCAGCTTCTGGTAACCACCATTATTCTTTCTGTCTTTGTGATTTGTAACTATTTTAAGTACCTCATATAAGTGGAATCATACAGTGTTTGTCGTCTTGTGACTGGCTTAGTACACTCAGCATAATGTCCTCAAGGTGCATCCTTGCTGTAGCATGTTGCAGAACTTACTTCCTTTTTCAGGCTGAATAATATTCCATTGTATGTATGTATCACATTTACTTTATCAGTTGATCCATCTGTGGGCACTTGGCTTGCTTCCAAATTTTTGTTGTTTTTTTTGAATAATTCTGCTGTGAACATGGGTGTACAGAGATCTCTTTAAGACTTTGCTTTCAATTCTTTTGGATATATACCCAGAAGTGGAATTGCTGGATCATATGGTGATGCTATTTTTAATTTTTTGAGAAACCACCATACTGTTTTCTACAGTGGCTGTACCATTTTACGTTCCTACGAATGGTACACAAGAATTCCGATTTCTCCGTATCCTCACCAGTACTTATTGTTTTCTATGCATATCCCTAATGACTTGAGATGTCGAGCGTCTTTTCATGTGCTTATTGGCCATTTATATATCTTCTTTAGAGAAATGTTTATTCAAAGTCCTTTGTTTATATTTTCATCAGGTAGGTTGTTTTTTTGTTGTTGAGTTTTATAAGTTCTATGTATTCTGGATATTAATCCCTTATCAGACACATGATTTGCAAATATTTGCTGCTATTCTGTGGGCTGCCTCCATTTTTACTCTGGATAGTGTCTTTTTTGCTTTTTGTTTTTTTTAGATTGGTGAGGGAGATATTTTGGGGGCAGGAAAATATGGTTCATAGGTCCTGCTCTGTCCAATGGTGGCAGTCATTGGGTGAACTATAATTAAATTTGTACATGGCCTCTCCCAGGAGTCACTCTGAAATGATTACTGATAATATGTGTAAGATTCTGCTCCTGGAGGAAACCAGCATCCCAAGCTCAGTGTTCTCAGTCTCAATTTGAGTAGCTCAGCCCTTTTTGCCAACGGCACAAAGATTGCTTTCATTTATCCATGTCTTTTGCTGCCACATGGAATGGTGGTTAGAAACCATGAACTCTGGAGACAGAAACTGAGTTCAAGTCCCATTTCTGCCCTTTCGCTATCAGTATTATTTCAGGTGCAAGCTAATTTACTTCTTCAAGGCTTAATGTCCTTAAGTGGGAATATTAATGCAACCTTCAAAATTTGTTGTGAGGTTTAATTAAAATAATGAACCTGGGAATTCCCTGGCGGTCCAGTGGTTAGGACTCTGTTCTTACTGCCGAGGGCCCAGGTTCAGTCCCTTATCGGGGAACTAAGATCCCACAAGCCGTGCGGTGCAGCCAAAAATTAAAAAATAAAGTAATGAACCTGACATGATTTATTTAAGTACCCTAATATGCCAAATTAAGATCATTATCCTGACTGAAGGGATTTGAGATAGAATTCAGAGAAATCACTGAATACTAGCTTTTTTAAATAGTATCGATGCACAAAATTTTTTAATCATCATGAAGTCCAATTTGTTTTTTCTTTTGTTACCTGTGCCTTTGATGTCATATCCGAGAAATCATTGCTAAATTCAGTGTCATGAAGATTTTGTCCTATGTTTTCTTCTAAGAGTTTTATAGTTTTAGGTCTTACGTTTAGGTCCTTGACTCATTTTGAGTTCATTTTTGTGTATGGTATTAGGTAAGGGTCCAAGGGTTCTGTGACATTAAAGCTGAGACCTGGGCTTCCCTGGTGGCGCAGTGGTTAAGAATCCGCCCGCCAATGCAGGGGACATGGGTTGAGCCCTGGTCCGGGAAGATCCCACATGCCGCAGAACAACTAAACCCATGCACCACAACTGCTGAGCCTGCGCTCTAGAGCCCGCGAGCCACAACTACTGAGCCCACGTGCCACAACTACTTAGCCTGTGCACTAGAGCCCACGAGCCACAGGTACTGAAGCCCATGTGCCTAGAGCCCATGCTCCGCAACAAGAGAAGCCACCGCAATGAGAAACCCGTGCACCGCAACGAAGAGTAGCCCCCGCTCACTGCAACTAGAGAAAGCCCGCGCACAGCAACAAAGACCCAACTCAGCCAAAAATAAATACATAAATTTATTTAAAAAAAAAAAAATCTGAGACCTTTCTGTCTCGGGTACCTTCCTGTCTTGTTCACCTTTGTTTTCCCAAGATTCTGTCCGGCACAGTGGAGAGATGGAAAGAATGCGGGAGATATAGTAGGTGCTCAGTAAATACTTGTTGGATGAACAAGTGAATGGCCCACACGAGAATAGATTGTTCCCTGTTGTAGTACTTTATACTACACCTTTATCTGGTTGCTTTCACATTGCAAGGTCTGTGTTCATATCTGCCTCACTCTGCCAAGGGCTCCTTGAGAACAGGGGCCGTGTGTAACTCATCTTTCTTTTCCCATTATTGACACAGTGTCCAATCTCATTGTAAGCCCTCCAGTGAAGGTTGAACACTAGAGTTGAACGCTCAGCCTAAACATTAAAATGAATTTTGTGAAAATACACTTAAGTATGTTTTTTAATGGCTTTTTCTACCTAGGAATCCACAGCAATCTGAAACTCCTAGGAAGGAATTCTTAGGGAAAATCAGTGTTGTATAGAAAAAAAAAAAATGTTTGCCGTTGTCTTATATGACTTCAAGCTCTTATATTGTCGACTTGTGTTTTATACTTTTATAGGTTGAGTTCTAATCGGAACAACGATTGTGATCATAAGAATGTTGCTTATCTGGAGACTTAACTTTCTGCTTGCCACTAAAACCAAATTATATCCCTTAGAGATTCTTGTAAGTGAAGTGGAAATTAGGCACCTGATAATAACTTTCCCCTCTTTTAAAAAATTATACAAGATGTAGAATTCTAAAATTTGGAGAAGCTAATCACCACAATAACAAATTGGTGGACGGGGTCCCACCTCCTAGAAGTAATTGTTAACATTTAAACACGGATATCCTTCCAGCCATAGCATATGGCTCCAGATTACACTGGGGTTACATCTCTATACATATGCTTTATAACACAAACGGTGTGTCTGTTGGAACTGCATGTGTGATCCTAACACAGTTATGCCTATGAAATAGTATCTTGTCCACAATAGATGCCATTATTATTTTGGTATCTATTAATACCAAAAACAATCATTGTAAGTAATACACTATTTATTTAACTTGCTATTTGCTAGTGTTAAAAAGAGGTATGGCAATTACTACTATGTCCCATCCTTTAAGGAAAGAAGCCAATCATTTTATTTTTTTATTATTATTTTTTTAAATATTTATTTATTTATTTGGTTGCGCCGGGTCTTAGTCACAGCACGTGGGCTCCTTAGTTGCAGCAGGCGGGCTCCTTAGTTGTGGCATGCAAACTTTCAGTTGTGGCATGCATGTTGAATCTAGTTTCCTGACCAGGGATTGAACCTGGGTCCCCTGCATTGGGAACACAGAGTCTTAACCACTGCACCACCAGGGAAGTCCTGAAGCCAATCATTTTAGAAAGCCTTTCACCATCTATGCCAGCAGACTTACATAAATGTCTTTTTTTAAGTAAAAAGAAATAAGAAATGCTCATTAATGGAATAAGACTAAGTGAGTAAAACAAAGTGGCTATTGAGTGTATTTCTCCATAAGCTCACTGTAACAGCATGGAAGAGAGTTCTGTGTTAGGGGTTCACTAACATTCCTTATAAATTTTAGTGAGGTGCCTGTGTGCATGTGAGCTTAGTACTCCATTACCTGTAAACAAAAATGGGATCATAGTTAGAGTTATACAGACCAAGGTTCAAATCCTGTCACAGTAGCTATGTGACCTTGGGTGTGAGCCTAGGTTTACTTACCTTGAGATGAAGCTGGCGCTTCCTGCCAGGTGTGGTCATTATGCCATGAAATGAAATAACACATATAGCATTTCTGTGTACATAGAGAACATAGAAAATAGTCCATAGATTGGTGGCATGCTTTATTCACTTAATCTATTATGAGTGTTTCCCATATTGATGGATCTGTATCCGCATCATTTTAATGGCTATCTAATGTTAATTTCTAGCTTGTCTTTAGTATAATTCACCCTTGAGCAGCCTCTGGCAGAGTGATTCCCTAGCTTAGGCATTTCTGTGGTTGTATGTGGCTTCCTATTGGCTGGGCTCCTCACTACCCTGGTGCCTTTGATCCTGCAGGTGTGAACGGTTTGAGGATGCTGGGGATTCTCCACGATGCAGTTGTGTTCCTGATTGAGCAACTGTCTGGTGCCAAGCACTGTAGGAATTACAAATTCCGTTTCCACAAACCAGAGGAGGCCAATGAGCCTCCACTGAACCCTCATGGCTCGGCCAGGGCTGAAGTCCACCTGAGGCAAGTTCTCTTCCTTTCCATAAGCAGTTTGAGGTCTTGATTTTATGATCTAACGATATAATTATTTTCCCACTTAACCTTTGAGATTTCCAGTGTTAACACTGTCCTTCACTGGTTCTATTAAAGTATTTCTCTAAGTATATTTTCATCTTTTGGCTCCAGGAAGTCAGCATTTGACATGTTTAACTTCCTGGCTTCTAAGCACCGGCAGCCTCCTGAATACAACCCCAATGATGAGGAAGAGGAGGAGGTGCAGCTGAAGTCAGCTCGGTAAGTCTGGAGTGGAGAGCGGTCCTAAGAAACGCTCTCTACGAGTGAAATGCCATTTGCGGCAACATGGAAGGACCTAGAGATTATCCTACTAAGTGAAGTGAGTCAGAGAAAGACAAATACCATATCATATCACTTATATGTGGAATCAAAAATATGATACAAATGAACTTGTTTACAAAACAGACTCACAGACACAGAAAACAAACTTTGGTTACCAAAGGGGAAAGGTGATAGGGATAAATTAGGAGTTTGGGATTAGCAGGTACAAACTACTGTATATAAAATAGGTAAACAACAAGGTGCTACTGTATAGCACAGGGAACCATGTTCAATATCCTGTAATAAACCATGAAGGAAAAGAATGTGAAAAACAATATACGTATAGGGCTATCCCTGGTGGCGCAGTGGTTGAGAGTTGGCCTGCCGATGCTGGGGACACGGGTTCGTGCCCCGGTCCGGGAAGAGCCCACATGCTGCGGAGCGGCTGGGCCCGTGAGCCATGGCCACTGGGCCTGTGCGTCCGGAGGCTGTGCTCCGCAAAGAATATACGTATAACTAAATCACATTGCTATACACCAGAAACTAACACAACATTGTAAATCAACTATACTTCAATAAAAAATTTAAAAATAAAATAAAAAAAGAAATACTCTTTGCTTCCCTCTGTTGCAGTTTTGCTTAGATCACAATTTCCCAGATAACATTTAAGAAGACTGAAATAGAGTTTGTGTTGAAGTAACAGTAGCTGGCTGGCAAAGAGAGAGGAATGTGTTTTAGAGGAGAAATTCAAATAACTGTAAGATGTATATTTTATTTTCTTTAACTGTAGTGTACTCTGTCAGCTTTGCATGTACCACCACAGACTTCATATATAACGTACTATATTTTAGGCCTAATTTTATAAGGCATTTGTTATGCTTGGGATTGAACACACAGAATAGTGTAGTCATACGTTCTAGGAACCTTTGATCCAAGACTCAAAACTGATGATTTCCTGAAGAGAATTCATTAATAACGAACCGTCTCTCTTTAGGAGGGCAACTAGTATGGATCTGCCAATGCCCATGCGTTTCCGGCACTTAAAAAAGACTTCTAAGGAGGCAGTTGGTGTCTACAGGTATGGCTAAAATTGTAGAAAGAATTATAGAAAACTAATGAAGTTTTCCAAAATCAAAGTGGATCAAATGCTGGAGTGACCTCCCTCATTCAGTAAGTGAGGTTTTTATCGATATTTCTAATCTAACCTGATGTCCTGGGACCCTGCAGCTCCTTGTGTTGAACGAGGAATGTAACACAGTAAGCTTTAAAGTATTGCTGCTTCTGGTGGGCTTTGGAACGGAGAAATCTTTAATCCTGGGCTGTTTGTTAGAGTGATTAATATACTCAAATCAGGTGGGTCCAGATTCTTTCCAAGTCTCTGTCTCTCCTGGGGAACTAATAGACCAGGAGATTTTATTCATTTATTCATGTATTCACACATTTAACCTTATTTGCAAAATCTGCAGCTGATGTCTTTTCCGTCTTTATGTCCTAGGTCTCCCATCCATGGCCGGGGTCTTTTTTGTAAGAGAAACATCGATGCAGGTGAGATGGTGATTGAGTACGCTGGCAATGTCATCCGTTCCATACAGACTGACAAGCGAGAGAAGTACTATGACAGCAAGGTGAGTTCCACACTTTCATTCCCCAGTTCTTTCGTTATAGAAAGGGGCCATCAACTATAAAGATGATCCCTAGATTGCAGAAGAATTAGTATATTCTAATTAGACTTTTTTTTTTTTTTTTTACATTTTAACATCTCTGAATTTGTAGTGGGCCCAGTCCACTCTCGGGATTAGCACACAAAGATACTCTTTGAAGGTTTGTCTGAATGGATCCCAGGATCACAAGCACACAGTTCTCTTGCCTGTGGAGACATTAAGAAACCTCTAGTCTAGTGCCTGTAATCTAGGAATTTGTCATGGAAGCATCCTGAAAGATGGGAGAAATCCAGAAATTTTACCAGAAGAACCTGTTCATCAGTGGCTAAGGTCACATCAGAAAAAGGTTGGGAAATGTTGTCAAGCCTGCGCTGTAATAAATAACAGGTTCTTCTCCGCTCTCCTTCCTGCAGGGCATTGGCTGCTACATGTTCCGGATCGATGACTCCGAGGTGGTAGATGCCACCATGCATGGAAACGCTGCCCGCTTCATCAATCACTCATGTGAGCCTAACTGCTACTCTCGGGTTATTAATATCGATGGGCAGAAGCACATTGTCATCTTTGCCATGCGCAAAATCTACCGAGGGGAGGAACTCACTTACGATTATAAGTTCCCCATTGAGGATGCCAGCAACAAGCTACCCTGCAACTGTGGTGCCAAGAAATGCCGGAAGTTCCTAAACTAAAGCTGCTCTTCTCCCCACTGTTGGAGCACTAGGACCCAGGGCCTCCAAAACAGTGCCGAAGGCCTTTGCCAGCAGCCAGGAGTTCCAGGATTGAGTGGGCACAGTTGAGGGGCCTCCGTGATGGCTGGGCTCCCTTAGGTCCCATATTCACATTATACATGTGATCATAGTCCTGGAGAGAGATGAGGTCTCGAAGAAAAGATCCGCGATCGGCTTTCTGCTGGGGCCCCTCTGATTGTGTGCTGTTAAAAAGCGGGAAACGGGTCCCTAGCAGACTTGCCTGGAAGGAGCCTATAGAGGGTTAGTTATGTTGGGAGATCGGGCCTGAGCACCTCCTCAGAGAGAAGTTGCCATCCTTGCCTTGGCCTTTCCAGAGCACTGTAAGCAAGGGGTCAGGCACAGCCCCAGTGCGGGCGGGGTTGGTTGCCAGCCGGGCCCAGCCTGTAGCCGTGTGTTGAACAAAGACGGTCTGGTGGTTTTCCCTACGATGCTCCCACTTGAGAGTTCCCTTCTGGTTGGGAGACAGGATTTCTTAGCACCTTTGGTGTCAAAGGCTGTCTTGGGGTTGTGCCAGTTCATTACCAGACGTTGAGCCTGTGGGCTGTAAGTGGGAGTGTTACCCCCATGAGCCTTATCTCAGACAGTCACCTTCCTAGACAATAGGAGCGGCTTCCCTCTCATTCCTTCTCTTCACTCCACTTTTCTCGTCCCCCGTTCTGCATCCCACTGCTTTCCCATGCTCTCTGGGTGGTAGGGGAGAGTGACTCCCTGCTCGAGGACACTCCCTGTTGGGCATAGGATGTGCCTACAAAACGTTCCCTGAGCCTGTAAGCACTCCCAGTGGGGAAGTGGACAGGAGCCATTGGCCATAACCAGACAGAATTTGGAGACGTTTTCATAAAACTCCACTGAGAGTTTTAAAGAAATATATGTAGCATGATTTTTTAGAAGAGGAAGATTATTTAAATAGGAGTTGAATCATGCACCAACCAGAGTATCACAACCAGGGTAACCCCTGGGCCCCATTCCTAGGACGTGATAACTTTATTTTCCCCTTGTTAAGACATAGGAAGACTTAATTTTTCAATGGTCAGTGTCCAGTTGAAGGCAGAACACTAATCAGATTTCAAGGCCCAAAACTTGGGGACTAGACCACCTTGTATCGAGGGAACTCTGCCACCTGCACAAAATCTATGGATAAAGTAAATTAAATGACACTACTGCCCTGATTACTCCCTAGGATGTGGTCAAAACAGCATCAAATGTTTCTTCTCTTCCTTTCCCCAAGACAGTGTCCTGAACCTGTTAAATTAAGTCATTGGATTTTACTCTGTTCTGTTTACAGTTTACTATTTAAGGTTTTATAAATGTAAATATATTTTGTATATTTTTCTATGAGAAGCACTTCATAGGGAGAAGCACTTATGACAAGGCTATTTTTTAAACCGCGGTATTATCCTAATTTAAAAGAAGATCGGTTTTTAATAATTTTTTATTTTCATAGGATGAAGTTAGAGAAAATATTCAGCTGAACACACAAAGTCTGGTTTTTCCTGCCCAACTTCCCCCTGGAAGGTGTACTTTTTGTTGTTTAATGTGTAGCTTGTTTGTGCCCTGTTGACATAAACGTTTCCTGGGTTTGCTCTTTGACAATAAATGGCAAAGGAAGGTCCCCCCAACTCCATCGGGCCACTCCCCTCCTTCCCAAATCGAAGCTCCTGAAAAGGCTGCGGTAGGATCTCGACACAGCAGTTTCTTCTCTTCTTTCCTGCCCTGTCTCTCTCCTTTCTGGCACAGCTCAGTGCTGAGAGGTGGGAACCTACACGTCCCTCGTCTTTCCTCCTTCAGAGTTAGCAACCAAGCTGAATGGCAACCTGACATTTTCCATCACCATCTGCCTCATAGGTCACCTCGTTCCCTCTCCCTCTGCCCACCAAGTCCTCATGCCTGCAAAGACCCCCCCGGATCCCCCTGTGCCCTCTTTTGGGGCAGCCCGTTGAAACTGAAGCACAGTCTGACCACTCACGATAAAGCAGATTCTCCTCTGCCTCTGTCAGCTACAAGGTTTCAGAGCAGCGTAGTCCAGTGGAGGGCGAGGCACCTTTTCTCGCCTCGAGAAGCCCATTTCTACGGAAGGAAGTCTAGCGAAGCAATACGACTCAGCCCAGCGCTCTCTGCCCCGGGACTCGTGGCTCTGCTGTGCCTTCCATCCTGGGCTCCCTGTTCTTCCGTGACCTTAATTAAGAACTTTGGTGGCTCTGCTGGAACATTGTCACTGTTTTCACTGTCATGCAAGGAGCCCAGCACTGTGGCCAGGAAGGCAGAGACTCCCTGTCATCGTGGAGAAGTGTCAGCAGGGGGCTGGGGAAAGCGCTCTACCCAGACCTCACCTCCCTTCCTCCTTTTGCCCGTGACAAGATACAGTGGCCCAAGGGGTTCCACTAGTGTCTGGTTTCCTTTATTATTGCACTGTGTGAGGTTTTTTTGTAAATCCTTTTATTCCTATTTTTTTTAAAGAAAAATACCTTAAGCTGCATTTGTTACTGAAATGATTAATGCACTGATGGGTCATGAATTCACCTTGAGAAAGACCCAAAGGCCAGTCGGGGGTGGGGGAAACTCAGCTAAATAGACCTAGTTACTGCCCTGCTAGGCCGTGCTGTACTGTGAGCCCCTCCTCAGCTCTTTCTACCAGTCCCAAACCCTGAGGCCAGGGGAGGAACCCCCAGCTCTCCTTCTCCTGCCAGCTGCAGATGGTTTGCCTTGCCTTTCCACTCCCTGTCAACCGCGGAAATGAGGAATTCCTCTTAGAGCTCAGCCTTGAGTCCATTGCCAAAATTCAGCGTACCTGCCAGCAACTTGGGGAATAAGCTAAGGTTTCCCTACAAGAGGGAAAGAAGGCAAAAAAAAAAAAAAATGGCATAGCTATCTCCAAAACACCTCCGAGTTTCTTTTGAAAGTGACCAAGGGAATCTCCGCACAAAAGTGCAGACTGAGGAACTGTGGTGGGTCATTCCCAAGAATCCCCTAAGGGGCATCCCGAAGGGAGTAACAGCTGCAAACCTGGTCAGTTCTCAGTGACAGAGCCAGCTCACAGCTTCGCTGCTAGAACCTGTCGTGGCTGCATTTCCTGGTGGCCAGTGACAACTGTGTAACCAGAATAGCTGCATGGCGCTGACCCTTTGGCCGGAACTTGGTCCCTTGGCTCCCTCCATTACCGTCCGCCACCTCCAGCCCGGCCCCTCCTGTTTTTAGACCAATGACAAGAATCA
The DNA here is from genome assembly GCF_039906515.1 of Pseudorca crassidens. NCBI lineage: Eukaryota > Metazoa > Chordata > Mammalia > Artiodactyla > Delphinidae > Pseudorca > Pseudorca crassidens. The sequence continues at coordinate 95,739,771 of NC_090304.1, forward strand.
AGGGGGAAGCCCTGGCAGCTACATATACGTTTTCAACCAGACTCCTTTGCCGGGATCCACTCCACCACCCCGCTTGCCTCTGTCAAACCCCCGGCCAATGCCGTGAGCACCATGCAGCTCCCTTGATTTAAGAAAAAAAAAAAAAAAAAAAAAACAACAACAAAAAAACAAAAAAAAAAACCTTTTAATGAATGTATCTTTCTAAAGGACTGTCGTTCAATCAAATATCTGAAAATACTAAAGGTCAAAACCTTGTCAGATGTTAAGTTTGATTTGGGATTTTTTAAAATAGAAATCAAGTTGTGGTTTTTTTGGGTTTTTTTTTTTAAAGGAAAAGCGGGTCATTGCAAAGGGCTGGGTGTAATTTTATGTTTCATTTCCTTCATTTTAAAGCAATACAAGGTTATCTAGCAGATGGTTTTGTGCCGAATCATGAATACCAGTCAAGTCTCACACTCTGAAAACTTGCAACTTTTTTGTTTTGGTTTTCAAATAAATATAAATATGATATATATAGGAACTAATATAGTAATGCACCATGTAACAAAGCCTAGTTCAGTCCATGGCTTTTAATTCTCTTAACACTATAGATAAGGATTGTGTTACAGTTGCTAGTAGTGGCAGGAAAATGTCAGTCTGGCGCTCCTCTGATCCCCCCCCCCAATGGAGGGGGACCCATCCTAAGGGGATGGCGGAACAGTCCATTTCTGGGATCAGAGAGAAATGCAGAAATGGTGTCACCTGGATTTTTTCTGCCTGTGAATGTTGCCAGTCAGTACCTGTACTCCTTGTTTCTCTATTTTTGGTTATGAATGTTGGGGTTACCACCTGCATTTAGGGGAAAATTGTGTTCTGTGCTTTCCTGGTATCTTGTTCCGAGGTACTCTAGTTCTGTCTTTCAACCAAGAAAATAGACTTGTGGTGTTTCTTTTATTGAACTTTTAACAGTCTCTTTAGTAAATACAGGTAGTTGAATAATTGTTTCAAAAGCTCAACAGATGACAAGCTTCTTTTCTAGAAATAAGACATTTCTTGACAACTTTATCATGTATAACAGATCTTTCGGTTTTTTTTCCCTTGTGTTCTTCCAAGCTTCTGGTTAGAGAAAAAGAGAAAAATAAAGGAAAAAAAATGTGTCTAAAGTCCATCAGTGTTAACTCCCTGTGACAGGGATGAAGGAAAATACTTTAATAGTTCAAAAAATAATAATGCTGAAAGCTGTCTACGAAAGACTGAATGTAAAAGTAAAAAGTGTACATAGTTGTAAAAAAAAAAGGAGTTTTTAAACATGTTTATTTTCTATGCACTTTTTTTTATTTAAGTGATAGTTTAATTAATAAACATGTCAAGTTTATTGCTGCACATGGTTGAACTTTCTTTTGGCTTTGGCTGAGGTGGCCTAATGGGAGGGGCGTGGCCCGTGACCTGATTACAAAGTCCCTTCCACAGTCCTTTCTTTTAAGGGGGAATCGTGAAATCATTTCCCACTCTACACTCAGGCCCCACTCTACACTGTCTCTCTTAACCATATTTTCTCCCCTTATTCATCAGTGATGTATGTTCAGGACCTAATGAACTCTGGATATGAGGAAGGGGTCAAGAAGACAAAGGAATAGTTCCTTTACTTTGTACATATCCCCCTTCTTCATCCACGGGTGGTCAAGCGTTGGCTTCTAACGAGTTCCTCCCAATCTATGAATATAATAAAATGAAAGCATTTCAGGGAGAGCCTGGGCAGTACCCTCTGTTTGCTCCACTCCACCTTAAAGCTGAAATGCAATTTATTTACTCTGTTTCTCCCTAGGACTGGCGTGGGGGTAGGGAGGCAGTTGAGAAATGTTTGTAAATATATTCTGTCAAGCCAGGGTCACTATCCCCAGGTTAAAGGGGGCCGAGTTTACACTGCAGCCAAGGAGTGGTCAACACTCCTCATGTGGGCTGGTCCTCAAACGGACCTCCTCCCTCTGGATCAGCTGGGTGGAGGCTCGGCCCTCACCCCTTTTTCCTCCCTCTCACGGGGAGTCACCTTTTTGGATTTTGCAGTTGAGTACCATGGGGACTCCAAATGATCAGGCAGTGTTGCAGGCCATCTTCAACCCCGACACTCCGTTTGGAGACATTGTTGGGTTGGACCTGGGAGAGGAAGCAGAGAAGGAAGAAGGAGATGAAGGTCAGTATTCGACCTTGGAGTATAGCTCTCCACATTGGCTGGTCTGCTGCCTCGCTGGGGTGGCAGAGGTAGGTGGTCTTACGAGGGCCCTTGTTCCACGACCCTTGGATGACGATTGCTGATCCTCAGTGCACTGACGGGGGCTTGGCAAGGGTCACTGTGCCCAGAGGAGAAAGCCAGGTTTCTCCTCCACCACCCTCCTCTGAACTTACCTCCCCGCTCAGTTCACCCCATGGTCCAAGCTTAACTGTGCTGATGGGGAGAGGGGCCATGTGAAACGCTCACGTCTTTGTCACTACAGAGTATGTCACCCTCCACAGCAGGGAAGAGAGAAACAGGGCAGGGGGTGGCTCAGCTAAACGTCTCCAACCTAAGCAAGTATTCAGTGTCACACACCTTACAAGCCAAGCCCTGAGCTAATTCTTCCAGAGCGAGTGCGCTCACTGGCTTTTCCACCAGCCCCTAAGGGGGCCTGCTTTCCGCGTCAGGGGTTTTTGATGCCCTTTGTTTCTAAAGGAGTGAAACCTAAGCCTTAATGAAACTTCAGGCTGAAAAGCTGAGAGAAACACTGGAAATGGTTTTCATGACCCGGGTATGTCATGGAGGCCTTCCTGTTGGAAGCAGTGGAGTAGAACAAAACAGAGACAGGCTGAAGAGCCAGAAAGACCTGGGTTCAAATCCAAGCGGTGCAGCTTATGGGCGGTGTGACCTTGAGCAAATCATTTAGCTACAGGCTAAGGAGTTTGGGTTTCATTCTCTTGGCAGTGGGGAGCCAACCAAGGCCCCTTTCCCAGGTCCCTTTGGAACTTTAAGCAGTGCTAGCTCTCTGCCTTGCTGACCTCAGTTCCCCCTGCCCCAAACACTGCATCTGACTCCTGCTGTGACCTACACCCCTGCCCAGTCAGCCTTGGCTCGTGTCCCAGGTTTACAAAGCCCCAGGTGGCTTTTGCTTCCTGCTTCCAACTGCACACCTGTCCCCTCCTGGCTCCCTCCCTGGCACAGATGGAGTTTTCCCTCGAGCACAGCTGGAGCAGGCCAAGGCCCTGGAGCTGCAAGGGGTGATGGCAGCAGAGGCTGGCGACCTCAGCACAGCCCTGGAGAAGTTTGGCCAAGCCATCAACCTGCTGCCTGAGAGGGCCTCGGCTTACAGCAACCGAGCCCAGGCCCGGCGACTCCAGGGAGACGTGGCAGGTGAGGGGAGAGTCCCTGGAGCCTGTGCAGAGGGGCCGGGGAGGGCACAGACCAGAGGCGGTGTGTCTGTGGGGCTTGGGCATGGGGCGTGGGAAGTCACTAAGCCCCTCTGGAACGTATGCCTCTACCCATAAGAGACATACCGTGGGCTCGGCTAATTTCTTCGGGATATTGTGAGAGTCAGGGGGACTGCATTCCATTTACTTATTGATAAAAATTTAATGAGAGTCTACCATTCTAGCAGTGGGCTAGGTGCGGAGGATTATAGTGCTTATAGCAATTACTGTGTGCCAGGCACTCAGCACTTCACATGTGAGTTGTAGTCATTCGTATCATCCTCACAACAACCCTAAAAGGTACGTGCTATTCTTATCTCCATTTTACAGATGAAGAAACTGAAGCATGGAGGTTAAGTAGCTTCCTACTCACACAGCTGAGAAGCGGCAGAGCTGGGATCTGGTCCAGGTGGCAGGGTTCCAGAGCCTGTGCTCTTAATCCCCACATGATAATGCTTCTCAAGAAGCTCACAGCCTAGAGGGTAGAACAAACACATAAACATAATAGCAGCATAACAAGCTGACAGGGCTCAGCATGGGATCTGTTCTTGAGGGGTGAGTTTTGAAGGATGAGTAGGCGTTAGCTGGACGGAGGGCAGGGAGTGGGAGAAGGCACGGCCTGTAGAGGTCCTGAAGTCGTGGACAGGTACAGGGAATCTGGCTGGAAAAGGGAGTGCCGGAAGAATGGAGCCTCTCCAGAGCCTGGAGAGGTAAACAGGGGCCAGAGAGTGAACAACTGCGAACGTTAGGCCGAGATCGGACTTTGTCTCGAAAACACCGGGAATCACTAACGGGTTTCAACTAAAGGGTAAACCACAGAAGCCTAGTTGGGAACTACTAGACTATCGAGACCCGTGGTGGTAGAGGTGTTCCTGGGGCCAGGAATGCCAGGCTGAGGAGTTTGCACTCCATTCTGGGAATATTGGGGGACTCTGAGGGCCTTTCCCAGGCTTGTCTGCCACTTGGCTTTGGCAGAGCAGGGCCATAAAGGCTGCTGGGACAGCCTGCAGACCAAAACCCCAGACAGCATCAGAGGGGATTCTGCTTGGAGAAGGCCTTCAATTCCTCCTGACCAGCTCCTCTGAGGGAAACCAAGGAATGCTGTGATTAGAAAGCTTCTCAACCGACCAGTCAGGATGGGGAGCAGAGCCTCTGCTGGGTTCCGGGGACCAGAACACACAGAGAGAGAGCAGAGAAGATCAGCCTCGCTGAGGATGCTGCTGGCGCTCCCCCAGCGCCCTGCCCTGACAGGCGCTATAGACTAGAGAACTTGAGTGAATTGAAGCAGAGCCCAGAAGAAATGCAGCTCGGTACCCTCCAGTGGATACCAGCTGGCTGCCTGAGGTTGAGTTCACAGCTCTGATGCCTAATAAGCCAAGTATTTATGAGGATGATAAAAACAAAAATGCTGCAGGCCAGCTCTGGCTCCAAGACCTCTTTCAAAGAAAATTAGATACAAAATAATGAAGACCATGGAAATAAAGAATGAGAAGAGGCAGTCAGTAGAGAACACAGGTGAGAGAAGCGGTTTTAAGGCATCAATGGAAAAGAGGAGAGAAATGTCTTCAAAAGTTAGAGAGGGACTTCCTTGGGGGTCCAGTGGTTAAGAATCTGCGCTTTCACTGCAGGGTCACAGGTTCAATCCCTGGTCGGCGAATTAAGATTCCGCATGCCCCGCGGTGCGGCCAAAAAAAAGGACTTTATTGTATAAGACATGGTTGTCAGTTAATTCTAATGTTTTTGGACTCTGGGATTCGGAGTCCGTCACCTGGCACATGGTAGATGGTTAATAACGTATGCGCGCCTGGCAACAGGGCCAGATTCATAACATAGTGACCCTCCGTCCGTGTTTTGATGTATCAGATGGTGGAAAATAACACGGACAAGGCGAGACCTGGACTTCAGTCCCAGCTCTGCCACTAACTGCTGTGCAGCCCAGGCCGAGTCTTGCCAACTCTTCCAGTCTTCATCTGCGTAAAGGGAATAACAATACCGATCTCTAGGGTCAAGTCTAGGCGGGATGTAAACGGCCGAACCCCAGAGCCTCCACTCGGGGCCGGATCGCTTGCTGGCCGCGGCCCTGACCCCCGCCCGTCCGTCGGTCCCGCAGGTGCCCTGGAGGACCTGGAGCGCGCGCTGGCGCTGAGCGGCGGCCGGGGTCGCGCCGCCCGCCAGAGCTTCGTGCAGCGCGGGCTCGTGGCGCGACTGCAGGGCCGGGACGACGACGCCCGCAGGGACTTCGAGCGGGCGGCGCGGCTGGGCAGCCCGTTCGCTCGGCGCCAGCTGGTGCTGCTCAACCCGTATGCGGCGCTGTGCAACCGCATGCTGGCCGACATGATGGGGCAGCTGCGCGGGCCCCGCGACCGGCGCTGAGCCGCCGGCGGGCGGGCGTGAGGAAAGGGGGGGCGCCCGCAACCAATAAACCTGCCGGCTCTCCCAGCCACCGCCTGTGACTGCATCCTCCGCCGTCCCCGCAGGGAAGGGCGCTCAAGTATCCCCCGCGCGGGAGGCTGTCTGCGAGGCCCGGGACGTGGCCCCGGAGCCGCCGCCCTGGGGGAGGGGGGGGGGGGGGGTCCTTCGGGCCGAGGTCGGGCATCGATTGGCCCTGCCTGGCGCAGCCCGAGCCCCTGCGGATGACTGCAGTGCTCATCAGACCTGAGCAGTCGCTCCGGCTGCTCTCGGGGATTGAGCCAGGTGAGCCGCACCGGAAGGCGGGGCGAGGCGGGGGCGGGCATGCTTCGCGACCCCCGCGTCCCGGATCCTCTTCTCTTCGGCCCAAATCCGGAGGAGGGGAGAAGGGGCGTAGGTGGGTGAGGGAAGCGGGCAGGAGAGAGCCGGGGTCGGGAGAAGGACGGTCCCTTTGGGGGAGGGGCACGTGTACCCGAGTGTTTACGCGCGCGCGCGCGCGCGCGTGTGTTTCTGGGCCGGGTGCGGGCTGCATGGTTGCAGGTTGCTTCTGTGTACCTGCGAGCGTGTGCCTGTTTGTCCCGTGGAGTCAGCGCTCAGTTCTGTGCCCGCAAGGTGTACAGGTACGTGCTGGCTGGTTTGGACCTTTGGGCTCGACCATTTGCGTCCTTGCCTTCACTACTGTGGATCATTCTACATTTGTGTTTCCGCGCATGGTTTATTTTTGTTTCTGGAGAGTAAATTCCTGGAGCAGTTATTAAGCTTGTCTGCTCTCACCTGGCTAACATCGAGGCCTGCCCCCTTCTCTCGGCAGCCTGGGGCCCAGGCCGGGGCTACCATGGCGCTGCCTCCAGGGCCAGCTACCCTCCCGCACACACTTCTGCTCCTGCCGGCCCTTCTGAGCTCAGGTACACCCCTGTTCATCCCTTGGCCATGCATTTGTGCGGTCAAGTCCCCCTCTGTCCCCTCCTTGCCTGCACCTTCAGTTTGGGTACCCATTCCAGGCACCAGAGTTGGGTTCCCTTCATCCACCTCCCCAAGGTCCAGCCGTCCCTGGTTAGAGAACCCAGGTGCTCTGTCTCTTGGCCTGCTGCCCTTCTGTAACTGGACCTCATCCCGGCCACAGAACAGTACTAAGCCTCCACCAGCTCTCCACAGAATCCCCTGTGTTCCAGGTTGGGGGGAGTTGGCGCCACAAATTGATGGTCATACCTGGGCAGAGCGGGCACTTCGAGAGAATGAACGCCACGCCTTCACCTGCTGGGTGGCAGGGGGGCCTGGCACCCCCCGATTGGCCTGGTACCTGGATGGACAGCTACAGAAGACCAGCACCTCAAGACTGCTGAGCGTGGGCAGGGAGGCCTTCTCTGGAGGCACCAGCACTTTCACTGTCACTGCCCAGCGGGCCCAGCATGAGCTCAACTGCTCCCTGCAAGACCCAGACAGTGGCCGGTCAGCCAACGCCTCCGTCCTCCTCAATGTGCAATGTGAGTGCTCCTCAGGTGGACAGAGACAGAGGTTCTCTGCCCAGGGACCCCCAGCAGCCACCAGGCAAGTGGTCTGGTAGGACATTTAAAAAACACTTAAGCACTCTGCAAATATTAACTCACTTTATCCTCACAAAAATCCTATGAGGTAATTACTATTGTTGTCCCTATTTTACAAACGACAAAACTGAAGCACAGAGAGGTTAAGCAATCTGCCTAGGGTCATACAGCTGGTAAGCAGCAGAGCCAGGATTCAAATCTTGACATTTTGGTTCTAGTGTTTATACTCTTAATCTTCATTTGTACGAAATGCTGCCTCTCTGGCAGACCCAGCCATCCTGTTTCCCAGTGCCCCCTAAGGAGAGGTCCAGACCCCTGGCTCCCTTCTGGGTTTGGGAAGAAAGGGAAGGCGTGCAAGGGGCTGTGGTGGGAACATACTTCTCTCTGCTTTGCACCAGTTAAGCCGGAGATTGCCCAGGTTGGGGCTAAGTACCAGGAAGCTCAAGGCCCGGGCCTCCTGGTCGTCCTTTTTGCCCTGGTGCGTGCGAACCCACCTGCCAACGTGACCTGGATCGACGAGGATGGGCCGGTGACTGTCAACACCTCTGACTTCCTGGTGCTGGATGCCCAGAACTACCCCTGGCTCACCAAACACACCGTGCAACTGCAGCTCCGCAGCCTGCCACAGAACCTGTCCGTGGTGGCCACCAACGACGTGGGTGTCACCAGCGCCTCGCTTCCGGCCCCAGGTGAGCACTGCCAGCCACGGGCCCAGCAAAGCCTCGGATGGGTGTGGGATCGTGGTGCAGAAACAGGAAGGCTTGTTGCCTTTTGGGCGAGTCTGGTGAAAGCTGTCCCTGGCCACCTGGGGCAAGGAGGACAGAGTAGTGACCTGTGGCATCTCAGAGTTGGGGGGCCCTGCCCGTGTGGAACCTAACCAGAGAATGACCTGCAGGGCTCCTGGCCACCCGGGTGGAAGTGCCACTGCTGGGGATCGTTGTGGCCGGAGGGCTTGCCTTGGGCACCCTGGTGGGGTTCAGCACCTTGGTGGCCTGTCTGGTCTGCAGGAAAGCGAAGAAGACCAAAGGTAGGGCCAAAGCAGGGCGGGGGCAGAGGGTGGCTGGGGAAGGGGAGGCGAGGTCAGGGGGTGGGCAGCAAGGCCATGGGCAGAACGTCTCTGACAAGTGGTAGGACAGGTCTTCCTGGGCATGGCCATGATTTAGACCACGTGCATCCCAGGTAGCAGGGCCAGGCACTGGGAAGCCAGTCTGGGCATCTGAGAGACCCCTTGCCTGAGGGTTCTGGGCCTGAAGAGAGCAGGGGGCAGAGCCCAGAGCAGGTGGGCACACTGAGACACTGCTGTGGTTTCTTTCTCCTCAGGCCCCTCCCGGCGCCCATCCCTGATCTCTAGGTAACTCTCCCTGGGGCTGTGTGGATGGGCCAAATGGAGAGGCAGCATGGGGACAGGGGGGATCCTGGGCTTTCTGGTAGTTCGGGAACGGGCCGCAAGCAGGAGTCTGTGCCCGCTGGTGCCAGGGCCCATCCAAGCCTTTTTCTGCCCTGTAGTGACTCCAACAACCTGAAACTCAACAACGTGCGCCTGCCGCGGGAGAACATGTCCCTCCCGTCCCACCTGCAGCTCAACGACCTCACTCCGGACTCCAGAGGTACGTCCAGGACCCTCTGTTGGCCCCAGCTTTATCTGTGGAGGTGCTTCTGAGAAAAAGAGAGACCCTGGGCCTTAGGAGGGTCTAGACCCCGCTGGGCACACACCTCATCCCGGGCACCATCCCCTTTGTCACCCCACAGGGAAACCAGCGGACCAGCAGATGATGGCTCAGGACAACAGCCAGCCAGAGCTTCTGGATCCGGAGCCCGGTGGCCTCCTCACCAGCCGAGGTATGGGAAAGGGGCCTGCTGCCCGGCTCCCCGGCCCTTTTGCTTGTGCCAAAGGCCTCTGAATCCCCAAGGGGCAGAGAGTGGTCTCCCAACTTCCAAGGAATGAGGGTGACTGAGTCTCCTGGGATCTCTGACCTGCAGGTTTCATCCGTCTCCCAATGCTGGGCTACATTTATCGGGTGTCCAGTGTGAGCAGTGATGAGATCTGGCTCTGAACTGAGGCCAAGACAAAGGGTGCATTCTTGGCCCCTGGGCACCCTCCCGGTCCTCCTCCAAGGCCTGGCCACATTGCCAACGGGAAGAGGCCATGCCACTGCCACTTTTGCTTGTCCTCTGGGTAACTGGTATCCTTGGCAAGGCTGCCAGGTGGACCTAAGCCCTTGTTCCCACTCTGGTTGAGGGCCTGCATGATTGCCTGTGCCCAGGCGGATGGGGCTGTCTGTCCAGGTGTGCCTGGAGGTCATCCAGCATCTAAGCGTGGCATGGCATGATCCTGTCGGCTTGGGGCAGCTCTGCCCCACACCGGTGCTCCTCAGCACCGTGTACAGCAGGCATGGGGCAAGCCTGGTTGGGAGGGCCCTGCACGTCCTGGATCTCCTTCCCATGCTATGCAGCTTTGTTCCCTCAGGGAAAATTTAGGACCCTGCTAGCTGTAGAGAACCAACCTGCCCTTTGCACAGGAACTCACCTCTGGCCCAGCAGCGCTGGCCAAGCACAAACCAGTACCCTTTGCTGCATACCTCTCTGCCCCAGCCCCCTCTTGGGCATCACAGGTTATACATTGGACCTTCTCCACTTCTTCACTTGGCACTAGACTTCCCCTCTGGCCTGGGCCCTGGTGGTGCCAGCGCCTGGTGTTAGCACAAGAAAGGGGAAGAATGGGAGGTGAGAAGTCTGGTGCGTCCAGGCCTGCATGTAGCTATGCCTTGTTTTCTTACAGTGTTAGCACTTTAAGCACATCTTCCAGGGAGGGGGTGAGCAAGGGCCCCAGGGCCCTGTCTGGGGCTTCCCCAAGTCTGGCCTTTTTATGGTTCACTGTGAGTGCCCTGAGCCCTCGAGGTTGACGGGTTCCTGCTCAAAGTATCCACCCCGCTATGGGACCCCAGCCCTGACTACCCCATCAGCAGGAAGCTGTTCTTCCTGTCCCATCCTCTGTTCTTTAGGGGATGGCCATAGTGGCACATAACTTGACAGTGCTGGAAACCTTAGGGGAACATGGAAAAAGCAGGGAGATCACATATCCCAAAACGACCCAAGAACACTTTTGAAAAGCAACGTGGAAAAGATCGCAGATTAACAGAGTGCAAAGTGTATTTTTCCCTTCTTGATATCTTGTTTTGTAATTTTTCTCACGTTACTGCCGAGGACAGTGCTGAGCACGTGGTAGATTCTCAATAAACTTGACTGAGTGAATGCTGTATATCTGTTTCATTCCCTCAAATATTTTTTTTTTTTAACTGAAGTATAATTGATTTACAAAGGTGTGTTAGTTTCAGGTGTACAGCAGCGTGATTCACACACACACACACACACACATATTCTTTTTCAGATTCTTTTCCATTATAGGTTATTACAAAATATTGACTATAGTTCCCTGTGCTATACAGCAGGTCCTTGTTGTTTATCTGTTTTATATATAGCAGTGTGATATTCTACTCTTAAGTCTTTTAAATCTGGAAAAATTAAAAGACACAAAAAGAATTTATAGTGCATCGAGGTAAACATTTTTTAACACCATGTGGTCTGTTCTAATTGAAAGAATTACTACTTATCGCTATATACAGCAGTGTGTATCTTTTTTTTTTTTTTTTTTTTGCGGTATGCGGGCCTCTCACTGTTGTGGCCTCTCCCGCCGCAGAGCACAGGCTCCGGACGTGCAGGCTCAACGGCTACGGCCCACGGGCCCAGCCGCTCCATGGCATGCGGGATCCTCCCGGACCGGGGCACGAACCCGCGTCCCCTGCATCGGCAGGCGGACTCTCAGCCACTGCGCCACCAGGGAAGCCCAGTGTGTATCTTTTAATCCCCAACTCCTAATTCTATTTTATGGATGAGAAATACTCCACTGTGTGTGTGTGTGTGTGTGTATCATCCTCTTTATCCATTCATCTGTTGATGGACACTTAGGTTACTTTCAAGTCTTGGCTATTGTAAATTGTGCTGCTATAAACACTGGGGTGCATGTAACTTTTAGAATTAGAGTTCTTGTCTTTTCCGGATATGTGCCCAGGAGTGGGACTGCTGGATCATACAGTAGCTCTCTTTTTAGTTTTTTGAGGAACCTCCATACTGTATTCCATAGTGGCTGCACCAATTTACATTCCTACCAACAGTCTAGGAGGGTTCCTTTTTCTCTATACCCTCTCCAGCATGCTGAAGTGTTTAAGGGTGAAGTGTACTGATGTCTGCAACTTACTTGAAATGTATCAAAAAGTAAGATAGACTGACGAATGGATAGGGAGGTATGGACGTGTGATAAAGCAAAATGTTAATTGTAGGATTTAGTTGGTGAGTATTTAGAATTCACTGTACAATTCTTCCAAAGTTCTTTTATTTAACAGTTTTCATAATAAAATATCGGGGGGGGGGATCCCTGATCTGGTTACTTCTCTGATATTTCTGAAATCTTTTTGATCTAAGGATCATGGAATTTTCAAGCATTACTAATACCCTTAACATGACAGTTCAATCTTTCCTGGGAAAGAAGACCAATTTTTATTTTTTATTTTTGGCTGTGCCCTGCAGCTTGCGGGATCTTAGTTCCCCAACCAGGGATTGAACCCGGGCCCTCGGCAGTGAAAGCGTGGCGTCCTAACCACTGGACCGCCAGGGAATTCCCCAATTTTTATATACTTTACTCACCTAATCTTTAATCTTTATTCTCCAATAATAGGCAGGTCACTAGTTACCTTGAGCTGGAACATACAGCAGTCCAACATTTTGGGCAGGCACAGCTCAGGCTGCATTTTCCCACCTGGACTATGTTTTACTGAATTTCTCCAGACACAATAGACTATTTAATCAAGACTTGTAAAAATTAATGTTCAACTTTGTGCACTGCTGGTGGGAATGTACATGGTGCAGCCACTATGGAAGCTAGTATGGCAGTTCCTCAAAAAGTTAAATATAGGGCTTCCCTGGTGGCGCAGTGGTTGAGAGTCCGCCTGCCGATGCAGGGGACGCGGGTTCGTGCCCCGGCCCGGGAAGATCCCACATGCCGCGGAGCGGCTGGGCCTGTGAGCCATGGCCGCTGAGCCTGCGCATCCGGAGCCTGCGCTCCGCAACGGGAGAGGCCACACAGTGAGAGGCCCGCGTACCGCCAAAAAAAAAAAAAAAAAAGTTAAATATAGAATTACCCTATAGATCCAGCAATTCCACTTCTAGGTTTATTCCCCAAAGAACTGAAAGCAGGGACTCTAACAGTTATTTGTACACCAATATTAACAGCAGCGTTATTTGCAGCAGCCAAAAGGTGGAAATGCAAATGTCCATTAACAGATGAATGGATAAAGGAAATGTGGTATATACACACGATGGAATATTATTCAGCTTTTTAAAAAGGAAGGCCATTCTGACACATGCTGCAACATGGATGAACCTTGAAAACATTATGCTACGTGCAGTAAGCCAGATACAAAAGGACAAATTGTGTATGAGTCAACTTATGTGGTACCTGGACTAGGCAAATCCATAGAGACAGAAAATAGAAGTTACTGGGGACTGAGGGAGGGAAAGGAAGGAATCGTTGTTTAATGGGTCCAGAGTTTCAGTTGGCGATAATGAAAAAGTTCATAAGCTGGACAGTGGTGATGGTTGCCCAACAATGCGAATGCCCTTGGATTGTACACTTAAAAATAGTTAAAATGGTAAATTTCATGTTTTGTGTATTTTACTTTTTTAAAAAAATTTTGATTACTGATTCAATCTTCTAATTATAGGTCTTACAAATTTTCTTTTTCAGTATTGGTAAGTTTTGTGTTTCTAGGAATTTGTCCATTTCATCTAGGCTATCCAGTTTGTTGGCATACAACTGTTCATAGTACCCTCTGCTCTTTTTCACTTCTGTAGGATTGGTAGTAATGTCCCCACTTCCATTTCTGGTTGGAGTTATTTCTCTTTCTTAGACAATTGGCTAAAGGCTTTTCAATTCTGTTAATCTTTTTGAAGAACCAACTTTTGGTTCTGTTGATTTTCTCTATTGTTTTTCTATTCTCTTTCATTTATCTCTGCTCTAATCTTTATCATTTGCTTCCTTCTGCTAGCTTTTTTTTTTTTTTTGGCTGCGCCGTGTGGCAAGTAGGATCTTAGTTCCCTGACCAGGGATCGAACCCACGCCCCCTGCGTTGGAAGCGTGGAGTCTTAACCACTGGACTGCTAGGGAAGTCCCCCTTCCGCTAGCTTTGAGTTTAGTTTGTTCTTTTTCTAGTTCCTCAGGTTGCAAAGTCAGATTGCTTATTTGAGATCTTCCTTCTTTTTTAATGTAAGCAATTACAGCTATAAATTGCCTCTGAGCACTGCTTTTGCTGTAGCCCATTAGTTTTGGAATGCTGTATTTTTGTTTTCATTTATGTCTAAGTATTTGCTAATTTTCCTTGTGATTTCTTCTTTGCCCCATTGGTTGAGAGTATTGTTTAATTTACACAAAATTTTTCAGTTCTCCTTATTGTTTTCTAACTTCATTCCATTGTGGTCTGAGAAATTACTTTGTTATTTACCTTTTTATTTTTTTTTATTTATTTATTTTAAAATAAATGTATGTGTTTTTTTTGCGGTATGCGGGCCTCTCACTGTTGTGGCCTCTCCCGTTGCGGAGCACAGGCTCCGGACGCGCAGGCTCAGCAGCCATCGCTCACGGGCCCAGCTGCTCCGCGGCATGTGGGATCTTCCTGGACCGGGGCACGAACCCGCGTCCCCTGCAACGGCAGGCGAACTCTCAACCACTGCGCCACCAGGGAAGCCCATGTATGTATTTATTTTAAAATAAATGTAGGTATGTATTTATTTTTGGCTGCGTTGGGTCTTCATTGCTGCGCATGGGCTTTCTCTAGTTGCGGTGAGCGGGGGCTACTCTTCGTTGTGGTGTGCAGGCTTCTCATTGCTGTGGCTTCTCGTTGTGGAGCACGGGCTTTAGGCACGTGGGCTTCAGTAGTTGTGGCACATGGGCTCAGTAGTTGTGGCTTGCAGGCTATAGAGCTCAGGCTCAGTAGTTGTGGTGCACGGCCTTTGTTGCTCCACGGCATGTGGGATCTTCCTGGCCCAGGGCTTGAACCCAGGTCCCCTGCATTGGCAGGCAAATTCTTAACCACTGCGCCACCAGGGAAGTCCCACACATTTTTCATTTTCACCAAGAATTTTATTGAACAATGTATTCACTAACCGAATGAACTTTTTGGCCAGCCCAATGGCCAGCCCAATATTTCATGGATATGGAATCTTCTCATCTCTGACAGTGGTTCTCAAATTTGTCTGCATATTGAACTAATCTGAGGAAGTTAAAAAATATGGATTCTTGTATCGTACCTCCAGAGATTGTGATTTCATTAGTCTGGTGTGTTGTCTGGGAGAGGAAACTTATCTTTAAAATATCTCCAGGGCTTCCCTGGTGGTGCAGTGGTTGAGAGTCCACCTGCCGATGCAGGGGACACGGGTTTGTGCCCCGGTCTGGGAGGATCCCACGTGCCGCGGAACAGCTGGGCCCATGGGCCATGGCCGCTGAGCCTGCGCGTCCAGAGCCTGTGCTCCGCAACGGGAGAGGCCGCAACAGTGAGAGGCCTGCGTACCGCAAAAAAAAAAAAACCTCCAGTTGGGACTTCCCTGGTGGTCCAGTGTCTAAAACTCTGCACTCCCAATTCCGGGGGCCTGGGTTCGATCCCTGGTCAGGGAACTAGATCCCACATGCCGCAACTAAGAGTTCACATGCCGCAACTAAAGATCCCACGTGCCGCAACTAAGACCCAGTGCACCAAATAAATATTAAAAATAATAATATATATATATATCCAGTTGATTCTAACATGCAACCAAACTTGAGAACTACTGCTCTATGAATATTATAGTTAAAAAAAAATTTTTTTCATATCTTGCCTGCTTTGCTTCTCTGATATCCTTTGTACTGTTTTTGTCTTTTTCTGGCTTTCTTCAAATGCCTGGTGACGGTACATTCACATTTAAGAATGAGAGTTGCAAGCATGCCTGCGCACACATACACACACACACATGCACAAGAATGAGATACCCGCAAGCTGAATGGAAGTTGATGGTAGGTAGGGGGGACCAAGTAAGTCCATAAGCTTGAAGACTCTCTGTCAATATCTTTAGGTCTTTTCTCTTTGGCTGATCAGTTTCCCAAGGGAGGACTCCTCCGATATTGTGCTTTGGAGGGATAAGCCAGAAGAGGGCTGAGGGTCTCATTGCTCATTCCTCTATTTTGTCCTCTTATTTTAAATATGGCCCCTTATTCCTGTCCTCAGAATTGCTTGGTGTTCTCATGTCCAGAGGCGCCTTGGTTTAAAGGGGACTATCTTCTGCCAGGGTAAGGAGGTGGGCAGCACAGATAGGGAAGGTTCTGGGGATCCCATCTTTCTACAAACCTTCAGCCAATCCTCCTGTCTGCAGCCCCTCCCTGCACACATGCCATCAGAAATATCTGACATTTTCGATTCCTGATCCTTTCCAGGACTCTGCAGTGTCAAATGGCTTACTTCTTATTGGTTTCTCTGTCCCTCTCCTCTACTGGAAATCAAGTATCAGGTTTTTTCCCCTCCCCCTGCCCACTAAATCTGTTACCACTTGTCCATCTTTCAAAATTGTATTGCTCTCTGGTCTATAGTCATTTTCTTTCCTATTATCTGTCCTTGCTGGTTTATACCTTTAAAAAAAAATTCCTATACTGTCATTGTAGGAAGGTTAAAGGAGGGAATGCAAATGTAAATACTTGTGTTCAAGTTTTATTTATTTAGAAATGTAGAGAGCCTGGGATAGCAGAAGGGAGGGACACTTCAAGCCAGGAAAATAGACTGCATAAAGGTTTAGTTAGAAGAGGGAACTCATGAATCATGTGTAGAGCATGGCAAGCAGGCTGGTTTTGTGGTTTTCGCTGGGGAATTAGAAAAATGAGAATCTCGGGCAGGGAGAGAATAGCCAAATGGAAAGTCTAAAAGGCCAAGTGAAAAATTTGTACTTAGTAACATAATTATTAGATCTTACATTTTGTGGCATTTAATCTTTTCACATATTTTCACCCATAGGACAAGCCTAGGAGTTAAGTTAGTGTTTATTATAACTGTTTCATAGCTAGAGTAACTGAGGCATAGAAGTTAACTTATTTTTCTAGGGCCACAGATCAAGTAGCCAAAAGAGAGTAACCTCAGATTGTGGAGTAGGAGGAGCCCACGATAGAAACAGTGTCTGAAGTGCTCACCGGACAGGTCAGTGGACGTGCTAGGGTAGGGAGACAGGCTAACATTACAGGCCTGCGCATCAGCCAGTAACTCAGGCAGCTGATCCTCATTATTTGCAGATTCTGTATTTGCGAATTCACTTACTAAAATGTATCTGTAATCCTAAAATCGATACTTGCAGTGTTTTTACAATCGTTTGCAAACATGCTTAGAGCAGTGAAAAATGTGAGTCGCCCGACACGTACCTTCCCAGCTGAGGCTGAACAAGGCGACATCCTGCCTCCTGGTTTCGGCTCTCACACTCTAAATGAGTGCCCTATCCAAGATGTACCTAATGCCTCATTTCTTGCTTGTTGGTGGTGGTTTCAGTGTTTAAAATGGCCCCCCTGGACTTCCCTCATGGTCCAGTGGCTAAGACTCCATGCTCCCGATGCAGGGGGCCTGGGTTCGATCCCTGGTCAGGGAACTAGATCCCACATGCCACAACTGAAAAAAAAAAAAAAAAGATCCCCTGTGCCACAACTAAGACATGCGCAGCCAAATAAATACAATAAATATTTGAAAATAAATAAATTAAATGGCCCCCACCCGCATAGTGCTGAGGTGCTGGCTAGAGTTAACTAAGTGTAGTAAGGCTGTCATGTGCCTTACAGAGAGAGTGCGTTAGATAAGCTTCATTATGGCATGACTTACAGTGCTGGTGGCTGTGAGTTCAATGAATCAATGGTTGCTGACGACAATGTTATGACAGAGGCACACAGGAACCTTACCTTATATTTCCCCCAGGAGCAGTGGTTCAGTATTTGCTAATTGTGTCTGCGGTGACTTGATAGAACACAGCTACTGTGGATAACGAGAGTCGACTATACTTACTAGAGCTGAGTCTCAGTTCTAGCCAAAGAAGGCAGTCTGATTGTTCCCTGAAAACCTGATGGAGAATCTGAGTTCCTATCACGTTTTTGCCTCTCTTTTTCCTTGAGTGAAATGTGAGCATTAATGGCATCCATCTGGGAGCAGAGCACCTGGTCCCAACATGGTGTCAAAGTGAGGCCTGAGCTCAGATGTTCCTGCCCAAGTTCAAGCATGAGATGAACATCAGAGTTGGCTTAAGGGTCTGTAGGAAACGATGCCCCTCCTGTCTCGTGCTTCTCAGGTATGTATTAGGCTGTAGCATCTTACTGTAATTTTCCGCTCCGATCAGTTCTTGCCCCGTGTATCAGTACTTGGCTCCATTACCCGCCCAGCTGCTCAAGCCAGAGAACCTGGGAGTCGCCCTTTCTTCTCTTCCCTCCCCCACATTCACTCTATCACTAAGTTCTGTTGGTTCCACCTCTCCTGGTTGCTTATCTGTTGTCTCGTACCCCACACCTTCCCTTCTATACTTTATGCTGCTCGATTTTCCAGATTCCCTTGCCAGCTGTTAATTTCTGCCAGTGGGAGGCACCAGCAAGCTAGGAGAGGGTGGGATAGAGGAGGCAGCAGTGCTTGCCCAGGGTGGCTGTAGTAGGGGTGAGGGTCTCGGACCTGCTCAGCCATCCCAGCCACTGTGGCAGCTCTTCTGTTTCCAGCAGTGGACACTCCCCTTTAGCCTCTTGTTCCTTCAGCACTCTCCATTCTCCCTTTTGTTTCTTCAGCCCTTCCAACACTTTTGTAACCAACTGCCCATACTTAAATTAACATCCTTTGTTAGAAATAACTAGTATGGTTTCTGACTGGAGCTTAGCTGATAAAACCTCCAAAATATTTCCTGAATCTGTCCATCTCTACCACTACCACCCAGTCCAAGACACCATCATCTCTCACCTGGGTGACTGCAATAGCTAGGCTCCCTGAGACCACAACCAGACAGGTCTGGAGCTAGACAGGCAGGTAGCCTGTAAGGCAGATAGCACTACCTGGTGGGAGACCCCCAGAAAAAATAAGTTCTGGGAGAAAAAAGTTCCCCCTCTGTTGCCAACCTTGGAGGACTGGGGTTTGATTTTATTTCACAAAGTTGATTTGCTTAAACTGCTATTCACTTAATGCCTATTCCTAGGCCAAGTTCCTTATCTCTGCCTATGCTCAGTCTGCCTTCTCTCTTTCATATTTCAAGGACAGCAGGATAACCTGAAAGATAAGAGCATTTTATTTGTAAAATCTTTGCCAACCAACTTTAAGAATGAAAGAAAATAATTCTATTGCTATCTCAAAAGAACATCTTTTAAGCCTTCCTCCCAACCTGAGCATCCTGGGATCCCAGGAATTCCAGAGATTCTAACTCACATCCCCACAGTAGTGTAGATGCATAATTAATTTCCATGGGAAGGAACTCTGACACAGGCATTAGCCATTTAACGACCATGGCAGTGCTTTCTGGCAGAGAGGGCAGTAAGACGTGCGCTGTCTCCGAATCAAGCTGTGAGGCAGGCAAGGCCGCCAAGTGGCTGACAGTGATCCCTCCTTCTCAGATGGGGCAGAGAAGCCAGCTCAGCCGTGAAACAGAGTGACATGGGAGGTGTCTCAGCTGAAGGTTAATGTCTCTGCATCTCCTGCTTGGGAGGTGGAGTTGGATGGAGGGGTGAATGCTTTCTTGCCTTCAGCTAGAGCTTTAAAATGCTGTGAGGAGAGAGAGGGAATGTGAAGGATTGAGGACATACTAGTTACTACATTTTAGCAAGAACTAACCTTGCTTCCTGCTTCCATTCATTAGGCCACTTGGTTCTCCTGTGAGAATGAGTGTCCACTGTAGATCCTTACCTAGCCTTGTCTAAGGCCCACATTGCTTCTACTTCCCCTTCCTTTACAAGCCCCACCCCTGCCTGCTTTGCAGTTCCCTTCATTATGGGGAAGGGTGATGGTAACTCCAGGCAGAGACATTCTCCATTGTCACAGGACAGAATCACAGCAGACCCAAAATAGTGGCGACAGCAGCAGTCCTCACTACAGCTTAAGTCAATCTCCAATGCTGGTCTTACCTGTGAGTTCTTGAATTCCGAGTAGAGGGAAAAGAGCAGGTGGAGGGACTGAATCCGACTCTTGTAGATGGGGATGTCTAGGATGGCTGAAATCAAGAACTCCCGTGAGCAGAAATAAACAAAAATCCGGAAGCTATGGGGCATTTCTGTTTAGGATGGCCAGTCCCCTCCCAGACGGGATGTGTGACTATAACTCTGGGGGTTAAATACCCAGCACGTAGTCACATAAACCCAAATACCACCCTCGCGTGCTGCCAAATAGCACAACGGGCTTAAAGTAAAGGCTGCAACTCAGAGTGAACCGGCCTTTTCAACAGCCCACAATGACTTTATCCAGAGATGGGGGTCAAGGAAGGGATGGAAGGGCTCACCACAGATCATGTCTATGTACTGTGCCAGGCTGCAGTCAGTCTCTGCTGTGGGCAGGCTCACCTAGGAGGGGCACGGGATGGACCCGAGTCAAAAGGCTGAAATTTCAGTGGTCCTAGCATCACTCACTCTCTCTGAAGCAAAAGAGCTCCGAGCATAAGGGGTGACATGGGCTGAATTGTGTTCCCCCAAAATTCATATGTTTTAAGTCCTAACCTCTAAGTGCCTCAGATCATGTGCCTATATTTGCAGATATGGTCGTAAAAAAGAGAAGTTAAAATGAGGTCATTAGGGTGAATCCTAATCCAGTATGACTGGAATCCTTATAAGAAGAGGAAATTAGGACCTAGACACATACAGAGGGAAGACCATGTGAAGACACAGGGAGGAGACAGCCAAGGAGAAAGGGTCTAAAAGAAATCAACTCTGCTGACAATTTGATCTCCAACTTCTAGCTTCCAGAGTGTGAAAAAATAAATTTCTGTTGCTTAAGCCACCCAGTCTGTGGCACTTTGTTATGGCAGCCCTAGCAAATAATACAACGTGCCTTTTCTTTTCCCCCTGATCAGTAAAATGGTTATACTCATTAACCACCAAAGTAGCATATGATATAACAGGACCAAAATATTTTATAAGTAAAATATACTGCCATGCAGTCTTCCTGTGTGTATTTGTGAAGAAGAAACTGGACCCAAGTTATGGCCAAGTATTTATAGTTACTTGGTGTTAGAAGGCCTAATGGTCCTTGGACACCACAGGAACAGAAAAAAATGACATGACATCTCAGCAGGCTCCAGATCTAAACTAATATTGTAAGTTTAAAAACCACTGGCTTCTTAAAAATTTTTTGTTCTCTTTTTACAAAAATCAGAGTAGATGGTTCTGCAATTTCCTTTTTCCATGTAACAACATGTCATTGGTATTTCTCTGTATCAGAGCAAAATAAGGCCAAATGATACTCCATTGTGTATTTCACTGAATGGATGTACTACAATCCATCTATTCAATTCCCTAATCAAACAGTTTTCTTCAGCTATAGCTTTAAAATGCTGTGAGAAAAGAGATTGTTTTCAGATTTTTTGCTTTTACAACAATTTCTCAATAAACATGTACCGAAAACTCTGTCTTCATGGAGCTTATATTTTAGTAGGGAGAAACAAAAGACAAAATTAGTAAGGTATACAGTATGTTAGAAGGTAAGTAGCATGGAGAAAAAGCAGGGAAAGAGCTTGGGGAACGTGGTGAAGCAATTTTAAGCACCGTGGCCAGGAAGGACCTGTTATCATCTTTGCTCAGTTTTCTTTTCTTGATATGTAAGAGCTTTTTGCTTGGACAGTAATGTCACATATATATGTAAGTAACTTTTTTTCTTCTTGGCCGCACCACGTGGCATGCGGGATCTTAGTTCCACGATCAGGGCTCGAACCCGTGTCCCCTGCATTGAGAGCGTGGAGTCTTAACCATTGGACCGCCAGGCAAGTCCTGTATAGTTTTATTTTTGTTTTAACTGTTTAATTCATTTAGAATTCCTATATGCATATGGTTGAGGCTTAGATCTATTTAATTTTTCTCAAATGGCTGGTCAATCATCTCATCACAACCCATCCTATCTCTAATCATTTAATTCCAAACTAGTTTTTTTTTTTTTTCTTTTGGCCACGCAGCACGTGGGATAATTAGTTCCCCGACCAGGGATCGAAGCCACGCCCCCTGCATTGGAAGTGCGGAATCTTAACCACTGGACTGCCAGGGAAGTCCCTCTAATCATTTAAAATAACCATCTTTCTTATACAACAAATTTCTACATTTACATGGGTTTGTTTCTGGATTGTTATGTGCTGCTGATCTATTTCTATTCCTAACCAGTACATTATTGTTTTATTTACTACAGCTTTATAATGTGTTTCTAATGTCTGACAGGGCAAATCCTCATTTTTTCCCTAAAATTTTCATGATTAGTCTTAAAAATTGATTCTCTCAGATAAACTTTGTTACCGAATTTTCAGTTTCTAAAACAATGCAGTTAAAATCCTAATTGAAACGGCCTTCCATTTCCACGGTGAACTGGGGAGGACTGACAGTGCTGAGCGATTGACCCCTCCCTTCCAGGAACATGGCTTGACTCCTCATTCACTCAGAGCTTGTGTCTGCCCTTCACTAAAGTTTTATAATTGGTTTTCAAAAGAGTCTTGACAATTTCTTATTAAATATATTCCTGGGCACTTTTTAAAAATTTAGGATCATTATGAATAGGACTTCAGCTTCTTAGAATAGCATATACACCTCTGTGGAAAAGGTGGAGTCTAAAGTGATAACACAAAAAGTACATATGTTCATCAAAAGGTATGTACTCATAGTAGTAGGACAATAATATTACAGAGTAATCTGTAATATCCCCAGACTGGAAGCTACCCAAATGGCTATCATAGAATGGATATATTCAAACAATGGAATACCATACAGTTGTGAGAACAAATATATAACCATGATGTCTGAACAATATGGATGACTCTCCATATGGATGAACAATATAGATGAGCAAATAAGACACAAAGGAACATGATTATATTTAGATAAAATACAAAACTGGCAAGCCTAGGGAGTTTCCTGGTGGCCTAGTGGTTAGGATTCCGGCTTTCACTGATTCCAGGTTCAATATCTGGTCGGGGAACTGAGATCCCGCAAGCCATGTGGCATGGCCAAAAAACAAACAAAAAAACCCACAAAAAACCAGGCAGACCTAATCTGTGCTATTAGAAGTCAGGAAAATAGTCACGTTGGGAGGTGGAAGCCTGAGGGGCTTCCAGGATGCCAGAGATGTTCTGTTTTTTTGATCTGATGTGTTGGTTACACAAAGGTGTTCAGTTGGTGAAAGTTAACCAACACTTATATGTATGTTTCTGATTTTGTATTATACTTCAATTTAAAAGTTAATGATAATAGTAATACAAGAAGAGAGAAAACACTGGGCCCTAGAATGAATGCCACACTTTCTTAGCTCCTGCTACCTTCCACTCACCTTTCCCAAAAGCTCTTCAAACTCTGGAGACCATTCCTGCATCAGCATGTCAATATCGGGCATAGGCCTACAAGTAAACGTGAATAGAGAACATGGGCAGGTATCAGCAATCTCTGCATCAGGATATTCTAGACTGAAGGGAGATTCTCAGTCTGGCACATTAGGATTTCAGGAGAACATAGACTGGGTGGGCCAAACTTACCCAGGACCTGGGGTTTGGAGAAGCTGGCTAAGTAATAATACCAGATAAATCATAATCTTTATGTCCACACTCTTAGCCAGTAGCAGCCAGGATCCGTAGATCCTCAGGTTGATATTATCTCAAATATGTCCCAGCCTTGGGACCCCCTTCTCAGAAGCAATGGCTTCACAGGTGGTGAAAGTTACCATGGGTTACTACAGTGAAGAATGTACTATTTCTTACCTGGTGTAGTGCACAGTCGCAGGGGGCTTGGAGCGGTGTAATTCAGAGATGCTCTCTATCCATGTGTCAATGGCTTTGGGATTCTTTTCTGCATCTTCCAGGCTCTTTACTTTCATATGTTGCTAGAAAAATAAGGGGAAAGCCTGGCTGATGGCACTGAAGAATGTTCTTTTGTTTGTTTTTCTAGAATTTTTTTAAAAATAAATTTATTTATTTTTGGCTGTGTTGGGTTTTTGTTGCTGTGCGTGGGCTTTCTCTAGTTGGGGCAAGTGGAGGCTACTCTTTTGTTGCGGTGCACAGGTTTCTCATTGCGTTGGCTTCTCTTGTTGCAGAGCATGGGCTCTAGGCACGCGGGCTTTAGTAGTTGTGGCACACGGGCTCAGCAGTTGTGGCTCATGTGTTCTAGAGGACCGGCTCAGTAGTTGTGGCACACGGGCTTAGTTGCTCCGCGGCATCTGGGATCTTCCCGGACCAGGGCTTGAGCCTGTGTCCCCTGCATTGGCAGGCGGATTCTTAACCACTGCGCCACCAGGGAAGCCCCTGAAGGATGTTTTTTCTGTTGTTGTTGTTTTTTTTTTTTGCAGTACGCGGGCCCCTCACTATTGTGGCCTCTCCCGTTGCGGAGCACAGGCTCCGGATGTGTAGGCTCCGGATGTGCAGGCTCTGGATGCGCAGGCTCAGCGGCCATGGCTCACGGGCCCAGCCGCTCCGCGGCATGTGGGATCTTCCCAGACCGGGGCACGAACCCGTGTCCCCTGCATCGGCAGGCGGACTCTCAACCACTGCGCCACCAGGGAAGTCCTGAAGGATGTTTTTACTCTTGTTTTTACAGAGTGCCTCATCATATGCTGCTATTTCGTATTCAAGGTAGCTGCTGAAAAGGGAAGCCTGCCAGGAGCCAAATGAAGATTATAGGAAACCTGATAAAATCTTCTGGAGCCAGGGGAAGGGGGCAGGTCAATAGGACAGGAATGACCACAATAAGATACCATTTCACACCTACTAGGATGGCTAGAATAAAAAAGACAGACAATACCAAGTGTTGGCGAGGATGTGGAAAAACTGGAACTCTTAATTCATTGCTGGTGGGATTGTAAAATGATTCAGCCACTCTGGAAAACAGTTTGGCAGTTCCTCAAAATATTAAACAGTTTCCATATGGCTCAGCAACCCCACTGCTACCTGTATACGCAAGACAACAATATATGTGCATGCAACAACTTGTATACGTTCATAGATGCAGAATTAATAGAAATGGAAACAGCTGGTAAATGGATAGACAAAATATGGTCTGTCCATACAATGGAATATTACTCAGCCATAAAAAAGGAATGAAGTAGTGACCAGGGTTTAAGAGCAGGGGAAATGAGGAGAGGAGTGACTACGAATGGGCATGGGGTTTCTCTTTGTTTTGTTTAGGTTTTTGGCCCCACCTCACAGCTTGTGGGATCTTAGTTCCCCCACCAGGGATTGAACCCGGGCTCACCACTGTGAAAGTGCTGAGTCCTAACCACTGGACCACCAGGGAATTCCCAAGGGGGTTCTTTTTGGAATAATGAAAATGTTCTTAAATAGTGGTGATGGTTGTACAGCTCTGTGAATATACTAAAAGTCACTGAATTGTACAAGTTAAAAGGGTGAATTTCATGGTAGGTAAATAATATCTTAATACAATTGTTACTGAAAAAAATAGGGCTGGTTGAAACCATAGCCATCCCTTTTAATAGGCAGTAAGTCAACTGTTCAAATACTAGCAAGGCTTCTACTGTCGGCCCCCTGGAGCTGGGGCCTGTGCTAGGCTAGTATCTTACTGTGACGTTGTGCTGTTTGGAATTCTCTGTTAACCAAAGTGAGAGCACTGTAGGGTCCGACTGCTTTGTAGAAGGCTCATCCAATACCAGTAGGCCAAGGCTGTCAGGCTTTCCATCAGGACGTGGAACCTGGTTAGGAGAAAGGTAAGAAAGCAGAGAAAAAAACATGGGAGGGATCTAAAAAGGTACACTTGCTTCCAATAAGCTGAAGAGGAAGAACTCTTCTGGTTCATCATTATTTCTAGTATTAAAAAGCATGCCTGTATATCATGCTGTACTAAAGTATTACCTAGAAAAAAATACATGATCTATAGGACCTTAGGTATAAAGCTTAAGTCATGGATAACCAGGAGGCAGATACATGACAAATTTTTAACACCTAGTGAGATAATCAATTATTACCTAATAGCAATAAGTATAATTTGGAGTTGAGAGCAAGTTAAGAACTCCACTGAAATGAAGAATATATATTAAGGTAGCTATTGGTAGTCAGGGAAATTAGTGGAACTGTTAGAGTGATAGAGGGGTCAGAAGAAACACCTAAGGAGTCAGTTTTAGGATGTTCTGACTGTACCTTTAAGAATGCATCAATATCCCCGACAGCTGGGATAAACTCAGGAATGAAAGGTTTCAGTTTGTGGTCCAGGTCAATCAACTGAGGTGTATACCTAGGAGATATTGCCACGGGAAGGTGGAAACTGTCAGAGAAACTTACTTTATTATTCAGGCTGAAAAAACCTAAGGGGAATGGCCATGTTTCAGACTAGAGGAAGGAAAGGGCAAGGCAGGGCTGGGGATTATGGTGGGAGGGCCTGGTACTCACCTACTGATGTACTGGAAGAGTTCCTTAATCTCAGCAGAAACTGGCAAATGCTCATAATCTGCAGGATCATAGGCACTGGGGAAAGGAAAATGTGGTTCAAGGTAGCCAGAGAAGAGCAGGGGTTGCTGAGCCCTGGTTCAGCCCGGGTGTTACTCTGGCCACAGGGCATATGACTCTGGACCTAGTTTCTGCTCCACCCACATCTGCGTTTTCTGAGCAGCTTGCAAGGTAACTTTAAAAGTGATTATAATTAGCTCTCAGCTATCTCTGACAATGAAGAACAGAGCTACAGAAAATCCAAAACATAATTTAAAAAAATTTTAGAAAGTAGCAGAAATTGTTTTCCCTTTTTTTTTGAATGAAGGGGATGAAGAGAAAAGATGGAATGAGATCTTAATTTCTGACATGAAAATGGTTTACCCCAAGAAAAAAAGGAATTTTTACAAAGATGTTTTTCAGTGTTATTTATAGAAGTAAAAAATTAGAAACAAAATGTCCAACACTTGAGAGATGGTTAGATATGTCAAGATGAATACCGCAGTTATTAAAAATACTTGTATTAATACATGAAACGTATACAGTAAAAAAGTAGTAGAGTACATATTAATGACTATAATTAAGTAAAATGTAATGAATTGACAAAGTATATAAGTGACTAGGAAAGTTATTTAAGGTTCTTCTGGGAAGAGTTGCTTAACAAAAAAACTAAATAGTTTATATTTCCCCAGATTATAATTTATGGAAGTAGAATCATGAAGTAAACTGGGAAGCATGAAAAGTCAGTCTGGTATTAAACATTTGCCTAATTTACTTAGTGTCTACCTTCAGGTGGATAATTCAAAGGTAACTTTTTATTTTTATTAAACTACTTCATTGAATAAAGTATGCATGCACATGATAGGAAATAAAAGGTACAAAATGTATTCAGTGGAAAGTTATGTCCCCTTCCACCCCTGTTCCCTTACCACCAAGTTCCCCTCCCAAGAGTAGTCAGTATTATTAGTTCCTAGGGCAGCCTAGAGATAGCTTATGTAACATTTGTTTTATACACGTGATAGCACAGCCTAAAGACTTCTATACCTTTTTAAAATGTAACAGTGTCCCTTGGAGATTGTTCTTTACAGTGCATAGAGTGCTGCCTCATACTTTTTAATGGCTAGAAAGAATTCTACTGATTGGCTACACCAGTTAATTGTATTTTAAATGAATGGGCTTTAGAATCTACTTTGATTAAAACCTACAAGGGTGGGTCATGATTAATCTAGCACCAGAGCTGGAATATGGTGAGGAGAATTTTTACTGAAGCATCATGCAGGAACATTTTGCCTCAATACAGGGTTCCGGATGCACCTATTCTCTACCCGTCCTAAAAGGGTCTGAGCCTAAAATAGAAATGTTCCTGTGCATGCATGTTTTCCTTGCTAAATAGAAATGCTTTGGTATGTGTATAAATTTATCTTCTCCTCCCTAGAATGTGAACTCCTTGAAGTCAGAGACCATCAGTTAAACTGACTCAGCAGATCCTCATGAAATCCCTGAGCCCACAAGTGTTTCCGATAGTGCAAGTGACATCACAGGATTCGGGCAGTAGAGCCGAAAAAGAAGGAAAACTCATTACACTGGGTTTCTGAGCATCTGATAATCCTAAATAGAGGAGATCAAAAGAGCTGCTGGAATTTCACTTCTCAGTGACGTCCTCCTGTCCAGTGTTTTGAAGGAGGCGTTTTCCTCCTTGGCAAGGGGGCTTTTCTCACCCTTCAAGAGGGGCCCCATGCTCTTCATCATCATCATCGTCATCATCAGAATCAGTTTCAGATGAGTCATCATCGTCGTCATCATCGTTTTCACTAAAGCCCCGCCGAGGAGTGGGCTGCGAGGTCTTCTTTTTCTCCTGAGATAGGGCAGGAGATAGAAAGGTCCAGGTAAGGAGAAATTTAGTGTACCTTTACCCAGTTCTCTCCTAGTGCTCTAACCAGAACCCTCCCGCCTGACACCAATTCACTGGAAAGAGAAGGAAGCACTCCCAAGAAGGGCCTCGAGAACCTTCTTCTGCTCCTCCTTAGCTACTGAGTCCCCACTTTCTATAACCATGGTCTCTTCCTCTGCTCGAGGCTTGGGTATAAATTTTATCGAATACGTATCTCTTTTACCTATTACTTAGGAGATTCTGAGAACTCTGCATAAACTTTATCCAGTCAGCTTCAACTCTAAAACTGAGGGACTTCTGAAGAAGAAAGCAACTCTAAATATAATAGTTATTTTGGGAAGAAATGGGGGAAGATGAAGTAGGGAAGACACACTTTAGGGAATCTTAATACTCACAGAGATCACAGGGAGGAAATCTAGTATTTAATTTGCAAGACTGCCCAGGGTAAGCTGCTTGTAACTATCAAAAGAAGAAAGTTCATAATCAACCCCGGGCTTGGATTCTGACCAGCAGTTCCGGAGACTGTGGGTTTTCCCTTTCCATTCAATGGGTATCTGACCTATGCATGGTTCCCCTCCCTTCCCCCGTAAGTTAAATGCAATGACTGTACATTATATCTCAAGATAAGAGACTCTTCTGTCCTTGGCATTACGACCTACCTTTCTGGGCTTCTGGTTCTAGATGCACCACCCCACCCTCAAGCTGACGAGAAGGGGTAAGGTGGTGCTTGGGCTTGCCGGGGCAGTTGGGACAGGGTCCATGTCTTTGACTTTAGGGCCTGGAGCCTGTGGCATGCCCTCACTTAGGACCTAAAGGGTGGCCAATTGGCCCCCTTTAAAAATAGGTTTTTCAAGCTTGGTTTCCATATGCCATATGGCTTACACTGAGGTTAAGAGATGATTGGTTCTAGTTTTTTGAATTATTTAATGTTTCTTTTACATTAAAGCAGCTACTGACATATAAAACTGTGACACATTACAGGACATCAAAAACTTCTTTGGGTTACATTCTCCTCTAAGCATAACACAGATTTATTATACATAGATAAAAATATATTTTAACTAATCTGTAACATGTGAGACTGATGACACAGTTGCAGAATATGCCTTACTGGTATACAGTTGGTAAGAATCTCCCACAGTGTTCTTTCCTAATTCAAAATCTGCCCAAATTATTCTTGGTCACATGGGAAGCAGTCTGGCAAGGAGAGATTTTTAAGAATATCGTCAGCTCAAAGATTATTCAAAAGTGGATCCTATCTGCTGATTCTGGGTGCATATTAAATTGGAAAGATAAATGAGCCTTGAATATTGACTACATCATGATGAAAACTAGAAAAATTTAGGGTGAATATACAAAATTAGGAGGTCAATTTAGGAAAATTGTTCACTTTTCTTTTGTCTGCTTCTTCAAAGTAGTGCTTTGCAAAATCTCTGACCTATGGGAGAAGACTTTATATACCACAGACAAGATGCCAAAAAATGACTTTGTAGGTAAGATGTCAAACAGCACACTAGTCACAAAGTGGGGCTATCTTAAAACATGACCTTTTAGACTTTCTATGAAATCCGTCTCTGTTGCTACAGCTTTCTGCATTACTTCAAATATTCTCCTTCACCTGAGTTTTCAAAACGCCTGTTCTTGGAGGACGATTAAAACATAACCATTGGACCATGTGCTAAGCCTAAACACAGGGGCTGTTAGACAGTGCACGTGTGCAAATTTAAGGCGTCTTCTCATCCCACTTTCAGAAACGGTGATTCTCTTGGTTCATAGAATAACACCAAACATCTGGGCCTTAAGACTTCAAAACTAAAGTGTCTTTCACAAAATACTAGCAGTATCACAACTGTTGACAGTGAACCAATGCCACGATCAATCATTCCAAACTTTCTTTATCATAAGAATGACTTGGAGTGCTTGCTCAAAATATACATTTGCAGGCTTTTACCTTCAAGATTCTGATTAGGCAGTTCTGGGTGGGGACTGGAAATGTTTTTCTAAATTTTTTTTAAAAATTATTTATTTATTTATTGGCCATGCCACGTGGCATGTGAGATCTTAGTTCCCCGACCAGGGGATCGAACCCGTGCCCCCTGCATTGGAAGCAGAGTTCTAACCACTGGACCGCCAGGGAATTCCTATCTGTTTTTTTTTTTAAATAAGTACCCCAGTTGATTATTATGACTAGAAAAGTTTGTGAAACACTGGCCTGTGTTATATGAAATTTCTCACCAAAACATCAGCTATAACAGTAAGCTTTATTGCAGAAGGAGAGTCAAAATCTTAATGCTCTTGCCTCGTGACTGTCCTCCACGAGCTCAAAGGAACCCAATCACTGGAGGTGAGTATTTAAGAAATGTTTGCTACTGAACTAGTGTCATTTCAAACTAACTACTAAAAATTCAAAGCAGAAATTTCACAAGAAGCTGTGGGTTATACTGCACCTTGTTATTTTCCTCTTCGTACTCATCACTGCTGTTGTCAGCCATAGTCTTGTTAGGAAGATGGGTGGAACGACGAAGTCCTTGGAAGAAAAGTTTTCCCTTTAGGTTATTGTTTTTTGGGGTTTCTAAAAAATATTTATTTGGTTGCGCTGTGTCTTAGTTGTGGCAGGGGGGCTCCTTAGTTGTGGCACGCAAACTCTTAGTGGCAACATGCATGTGGGATCTAGTTCCCTGACCAGGGATCGAACCCAGGCCCCCTGCATTGGGAGCATGGAGTCTTAACCACTCTGCCACCAGGGAAGTCCCTAGGTTATTGTTAAAATGATTTTCAAAGACAGATATTTTTCATTTATAATATTTTATGCTCTAACCATTTTATGAAACAGGGTTTATAAGAATATCTAGCTGAAAGACAGGAAACTGAATTCTAGTCATGGCTCTGTCAATTCAATTTGAGATATACTTACTAAGTATTACTATGCTTAAGGCATTAGGTTAGACATTATACTAACTGATTATCTGCCATTACATAAATAGCATAAAATCTGCCCTTAGTTTACATATGGTGAAATGAGGTTAGTAATTAGTTAGTAATTAGTAAAGCAAAAGGAGTGCTGGATTTATAGTCAGAAGACTGGGTTTATAGGACAACTCTATCAGGTGGACAAAATGACTTAACCTCTCTGAGTCTCAGTATTCCCACTTCTAAATGGGGTCAGTAATATTTCTCAGTCAGGATTGTTGTAAGGATCAATTGAAAACAATTTTATGTGGAAGGAAATGACCTACTTCCTGGCACACAGTAGTCACAAATATGAATCTGAATCACTGTCTATAAGATAAAAGCAGTAAAATATTCTGAACAATTAAAAGCATAACCAGATGTAAGATATTATTAACTGGCATGAAAACATGTTCAATGATTTCTAAGTCAAGTGAATGCCCACTAAACACCATTTTTCTCCTTTTAAACTGCCTAAACTGAAAGCAAATTATAATGTCCACGGCTGGCAAGATTATAAATGTGCTCAAGTCAAAAACCTGGGTGTCAGGGGACTCCCCTGGTGGTCCAATGGGGAAGACTCCGAGCTCCCAGTACACAGGGCTCCAGTTCAACGCCCGGTCAGGGAACTAGATCCCGCATGCTGCAACTAAGAAGCCTGCGTGCAGCAGCTAAAAGTTCATATGCTGCAACTAAGACCCAGCACGGCCCAAACAAATAAATAAATAAATATTAAAAACCCAAAAAAACCTGGGTGTCAGGTAACTAACAAGGACCTACTATATAGCACAGGGAACTATACTCAGTATTTTCTAATAACCTATAAGGGAAAAGAATCTGAAAAAGAATATATGAATAAATAAATATAACTGAATTACTGTGCAATACATCTGAAAGTAACACAACATTGTAAATCAACTATACTTCAATAAATAAATATGTATGACAGGCATTAAAAAATTAAAAATTAATTAAAAATTTAAAACAAAAAAATAAGTAGGTCAATGACCTGGTTAAAAAAAAAAAACACCTGTGCGTCTAGGTATACATACACCAAAAGACTGAAAGCAGGGACTCAAACAGATACTTGTACACCAATGTTCATAGCAGCATATTCACAATTGCCAAAACCACCCAAGTGTCCATCGACAGACAAATGGATAAACAAAATGTGGTTATACAAACAATGGAATATTATTCAGCCATAAAAAGGAAGGAAATTCTAACACATGCTACAGCATGAATGAACCTTGAAAACATTAAGCTACGTGAAATAAGCCAGACAGGAAAGGACAAACACTGTATGATTCTGCTTATGCAGTACCTACAATAGGTAAATTCATAGAGGCAAGGCAGAATAGAGGTTACCAGCAGCTGGGGGGCGGGGGGGGAGGGGAGGGGAATGGAGAGTTATTGTTTAATAATAACTGTTCAGGATGATGAAAAAGTTCTGGAAATAGTAGAGATACTTACGCAACAACACGAATGTACTTAATGCTACTGAATTGTACACTTCGACATGGTTAAAATGGTAAATTTTATATTAGGCAAGTTTACCACAATAAACAAACAACCCTGGATGTCATCCTTGATTCCTAACTCAAGAGCTAAATCCAATCCATCAGCAAGTCTCAGTGATTCTACTACAACAATACCTCTAGCGTTTGCCAACTCTCTCTATTCTCAACTTCCTCCCCACATCCAAGCCACTGTCACACCTCAACTCAGCATGGCGACAGTCCTTCTAACTGGCTCCTTGCTTTCACCGTTGCACCCTTCAATCCATGCCATGCATAACAGCAGTATGGCTTCTAAAGCCCTGCTTGTTATACCTCCTGACTACCTCTGAGGTTACTGTCTCCTACCATATGCTGGTCTCTTTCAAGTCCTCATAGTAACCCAAGTTCTTTCTGGCCTCAGGTCCTTTTCACATTTCACTAGGGGCTCCCTCTTCCTGGCCTACTTTTCCTCTGTGTCTAAATCCTTCTCACCTTTCAGTTTCAACCATCACCTCCTTAGGTCTTCCCTGACCCCTCCATCAAAAGTAGATC
Organism: Pseudorca crassidens; assembly: GCF_039906515.1. Lineage (NCBI taxonomy): Eukaryota > Metazoa > Chordata > Mammalia > Artiodactyla > Delphinidae > Pseudorca > Pseudorca crassidens. Next base: position 95,772,707 of record NC_090304.1, read on the forward strand.
CCACTCCTCACCAGTATTCTCCATAACATCAAACTCTTTGCTTCCCATCAATGCACTTAACACATTTGTAATTGTGTTTCTTTATTCATTTGGCATCTGTCTCCCATAATTACAGGCATCAGGATGGCAGGGTCAGTGTCTCTTTTAATACTGTATACCTGGGAATTCCCTGGCGGTCCAGTGGTTAGGACTTTGAGCTCTCCCTGCCGAAGACCTGGGTTCAATCCCTGGTCGGAAAACTCAAATCCCACAAGCCACGCGGCATGGCCAAAACAAAGAAACAAACAAAAAATTGTATACGTAGTGCCAAGCATAAGGCTGACAGATAATAGGCATTCAAAAAATGTTTGTTGAACAAATGATGGTGCCAAGTCCTCTAAAAATATTCTGTTGAGGTTTCAATTGGAATTGCAGGTTAAGGATAGGTAACTGAAGCATCTTCAGAACTGAGCAAAAGAGTTTTGATAAATTAAACAAACATGAACCCCCGGCAGACTGTGGGCAGAACAGTATCATGAAGTAAATGGCGATGGGGAACACTGGTTAGGTTGATGGAAGATCCTGCAATCTGGGTGGCTGTGTTTTCTCCCCCCTTAACTATTTGGAAAACAGAAGCAATGGCAAGTAACTTGACTCTGAAAGCCAACATCTGCTAATAGAAAATAGAAAATTCTTGGGGACAATCATGAATCCATCCTGCAACCCTCAAGGCGGTACCTACCAGGGTCAAACGTATTCTCCATGTGGTAATAGACAATTGTTTTGTTTCTGTTTCTAAGAAAGTACGGCTAAGTTCTAAGCTACATGCCATTCTAAGCTACATGTCATTCATGTGAGATAAACAGTTTTGATTCTCATGGTTTATTTGGAGATTTTTTTTTACAAATTTTGGTTTGTTTTTAGTAACCGCTGACTTACAATTGCAAAACAAACAAAACAAAGAGAAAAACAAAAAACAACCATTTCTTTCTTTCCTCTTCATGCCTCTCTTACCTTTGTGTCTTGTGGTTGGAGCATAAATACTCGCAACATCTTCAGGGTTGTTAATCTCTAGACGCTCATCATATGTCTGGTTTTCAACGGTCTTGGTCTAAGCAAAAGGAAATATGAACAGAGCTCCTATCACGGGACATTAAGCACTCTGTGGGGAGGTGGATTCCAAACCAGCATTGGTTCCTCTTCCTTACCCAAGACACCAGTTTTACCTGAAACCTTCACCATACCCCCCCATTCAAACTTTCCTTAAGGCTTCTTGGCCCCAGGTCAAGCAGTTAAGTCATTCTGCTGCAGCCCTTATTTAGGAACTGCTGGCAGGCTGGCTGAGGAACGAGGGAATCGTGGAGAGAAACGACAGCCAACTTCTGAAGCAGCTCCCCAAAGCTGTAAGATACCCGCGCAAGGGCAAAACAGTATTTGTCTGTAGATAATGGCTGTCTCCTCCGGTTCGATCAGTTTCGCAAGGCGGCCGGAGCTTCTCAGGGGAGGCTGTAGAGGCTCTAGAAAGAGTTCTGTCTCTGGGGTTACCTGGGAGGGAGGGGCGTTCCCCGAAGACAGGGTAAACTCCAGCCTCTTGGTCCCACCCAATAATCCCGAAAGCATCACCCTCACCCCCACCACACCACCCCCGTCTTGTATGTCGGATCCCACTTAAGTTTCTTGGGGAGTAAAGGAAGCAGGATGGTTGGTGATGGCGTGAAGGAAGGAGGGAAAGAACAGTTGTCAAGAAGATGGGAAGAGGTGGAGGGGAGATGGGGAGAGGGAAGGGGAGTCCTTTCTATTCCTCTACGGTGGGAGAAAGAGAGATCTCTTTCTGCTAGGGTGAGTACGAATTACCTGTAGCCCCTCTGAATCCGTCTCCTCTGTGGAAAGAACCCCAGCCTAGGGCTGGGGTCTCACTCCAATCTCAGGCCAGGCCACTTCTACTTGGAAGAGGGGAGATGGGGAGAGGGAAGGGGAGTCCTTTCTATTCCTCTACGGTGGGAGAAAGAGAGATCTCTTTCTGCTAGGGTGAGTACGAATTACCTGTAGCCCCTCTGAATCCGTCTCCTCTGTGGAAAGAACCCCAGCCTAGGGCTGGGGTCTCACTCCAATCTCAGGCCAGGCCACTTCTACTTGGAAGAAGGCCAAGGGCTTCTACTCGGAGCAACCGGCCTGTTGTCAGTCGCTAAGCAAAAAAAAAAAAAAAAAAAGGAGAGAAAGAAAAAATCGCGATACTTTCTTTCACTCTCGTGAGACCTTCTCCACTCGCGCGTTAAGTCTCTTCCAGCATTGAAGGATCCAGGGAGGATCTAGAGGGCCTCGGATCCTGTTTGTCTAGGGTTTCAATAAATTTGTCTGTGGCGGCATCTAGCGGCCGGGGGCGGCAAAGCTGACGGATGAATTTCGGTTTGCATAGAGTTAGCCTTCCAATCCGGAAATATGGTGTGCCTGTCTCCCCCAGGACAAGGAGCACTGGGTATGCAATTCCTACTAAGTCAGTCCAATCAGACTTTAGGCAAACTCGGAAGTTTAGCTAAATTCCCAGGACACTTTGTACGACCTTTTATAGTATTTATATTACATTATAGTCCTTCCCCTCCACTGTGTCTCATTGCATGGGACATAACTTATAGTACTATCAAATTATTCATTATCTGAGATTCAGGTTTAACCCATTCTCCTGAATTTTTTAAAAACATCTTTATTGGAGTATAGCTGCTTTACAATGGTGTGTTAATTTCTGCTTTATAACAAAGTGAATCAGCTATACATATATCCCCCATATCTCCTCACTCTTGAGTCTCCCTCCCACCCTCCCTATCCCACCCCTCTAGGTGGTCACAAAGCACCGAGCTGATCTCCCTGTGCTATGTGGTTGCTTCCTTCTCCTGCGTTTTTTTTTTTTTTTTGCGGTACGCGGGCCCCTCACCACTGTGGCCTCTACCATTGCGGAGCACAGGCTCCGGACGCCCAGGCTCAGCGGCCATGGCTCACGGGCCCAGCCGCTCTGTGGCATGTGGGATCTTCCCGGACCGGGGCACGAACCCGTGTCCCCTGCATCGGCAGGCGGACTCTCAACCACTGCGCCACCAGGGAAGCCCTCTCCTGCATTTTTATTTGCTTAAGAAGACTGTGGGCTTCTTTAGGGCAGGGTCTGTGTCTAATTAGTTTTTAAGCTTTTCACAGATCAGTGCATTGCATAAATCAGGCACTTTCAAAATGCTCATTGTGTGGATGAATGAAGGAATGAATGAATGAAGATATAAGGAACAAATATTTCAAAACTACAGACATACTTAATTTGGGGAGTCAGAGGGAGAGAAACAAAAGAATTTTGGAAATTTGATCATGAAAACCTGCCAGAGGAAAGCGAAAATTGGCTTTAAAAAGGGAAATCAGAGACACCTCTTCTGAGACACTTCTGGTTAAAAGGGAAATGCAAAACGTTAAGAAATATTTTGTCATGTTATTGCTAACAATAATGGATATGTATTGTTGAGCATTTAGTATGTAGGAGCACTTAGAGTAGATAATCTTATTTATTAATATGTAATCTAACTTCGTAACTTTATGAGATAGATGTTACTGCCAATATACAGATTAGGTAATTGAGGTTTAGGAGAGTTAAAGTAACTCGCCTAAAGTCACCCAGGCAGTAAGTGCAGAAAATGGGAGTCACACACAGGTCAGTCTAATTCCCAAGTCTCTGCTTTTAACCACTGTGACATACTGCCTCTAAGGTACTCCTCACGAAGCATGCTTGCAGAGGTGCTTTTCTTCTGCAGTTTAATTCAGCTAATTTCATATTTCCAAAGAATCAGTATCAGTTGGTCCTTGCTGAACTTTGGTGGTCCATATTGAAGGCCCCTGGAAGTTGCCATAATAAAGCAATAATTCCAGACAGAATTTTTACTTTTTTAAATTAAGAATTTTTTCATTTTTTTAGACTCACAGACATAGAGAACAGACTTGTGGTTGCCAAGGGGGAGGAGGGTAGAGGAGGGATGGATTGGGAGTTTGGGATTAGCAGATGCAAACTATTATATATAGAATGAAGAAACAACAAGGTCCTACTTACAGCACAGGGAACTATGTTCAATATCTTGTAATAAACCACAATAGAAAAGAATATGAAAAAGAATATATAATATATATATATATACACGTATATATATATAACTGAATCACTTTGTTGTACACCAGAAACTAACACAACATTGTATGTCAACTATACTTCAATAAAATAAATTTTAAAAATAATTTGTTCGGGGGTTCCCTGGTGGCGCAGTGGTTGAGAGTCCGCCTGCCGATGCAGGGGACACGGGTTCGTGCCCCGGTCCGGGAAGATCCCACATGCCACAGAGCGGCTGGGCCCGTGAGCCATGGCCGCTGAGCCTGGGCGTCCGGAGCCTGTGCTCCGCAATGGTAGAGGCCACAGTGGTGAGGGGCCCGCGTACCGCAAAAAAAAAAAAAAAAAAAAAAATTTGTTCATCTTTTTAAAAAATGTGTGTTTTTAATAACAAAAATAAACAATACGGTTTGATATATATCTTTCCAGACATGTGAAGTTTAAAAGTTTTCGATGGTGGGTTTAATTTTTTTCATCTGTTATTGTTTTGGGGACTTCATTTAATACCGGTTAAATCTTGATTCCTTTTATCTAAAGTGTATAGAGTTTTTAAGAAAATGATTCTCTGAATATGGTCTTCCTCAGTATGTACTTTTGTGTTTATTCATATTTATGAAGGGATACTTTGGGGAAAATAACAATTCTAATTCAACCCTTTGCTTAAGTCCTTAATCTTTTTAAACTACAAAGGTACTTAGTAGTTCTTATCTTCCTGCACAGTTTTTTAATGTTAAAAAATTGGGTACGTGTAAAGGAAAATATCCTATTACAATAGAAAAATCGAAAATTGCTGATTGGTAACCTTCCTATGCAAATTAAATTGTCCCAATTGGCATAAAAATCTCTGGGCATCTATCAGTATACAAACATCTAAGCTCTTTATGGGCCTTTGATTTATTAATACTATAATTTCTAATTTATACCCATTTTAAACAAAGTTTTAAAGAAAAGATATTTGGTCTTTGTTTCTTTTCTTTTTAAAATAGAAAAAAAAAGTTTTCGAGCTTTGTAAAGATTCTACTAGAAAGCCATTGGAAATGGAATTGAAATGAGTAAGAGAGAGAATTCTATACTGCAGTGCTCAAGGGTACAGGTTGTGAAGTTGAGCAGCCTTTGTTTGAATCCTAGCTTTGCTACTTTCTAGCCCTGACACCTGTGGTAAAATGGTTTTCCTCTCTGTACCTTGGTTTCCCCACCTGCAAAAGGGAGGTATTAATGGTACTTAGAGAATTCTTGTGAGGATTAAGTAAAATAATCTGGGGAACTTCCCTGGTGGCGCAGTGGATAAGACTCTGTGCTCCCAATGCAGGGGGCCTGGCTTCGACCCCTGGTCAGGGAACTAGATCCCACATGCCTGTTGCAACTAAGACCCTGTGCAACCAAAAAAAAAAAAAGTAAAATAATCTGTGTGAAGAATTTGAAGTAACGCCTGGTACATTGTAAGTGTTCAATAAACATTAAGGAGTACACAGGAGATATAGAGAGGCAGTGTGACATAATGAGAAAAGCGGAGTTTACATCTTGGCTTTACCACTTGCTGGCTGTATGAATTTGGGCAAATGCTTAACTTTTTTGATCCTCAGTGTCCTTATCTGAATTGTTGTGTATAAGGATTAGAGATAATACACGTGTAAAGTACCTGACATAAAATAAACACTAAATAAAAGATTGCTGTTTATCCATTATTGCAGCAATAATGGATAAACAGTTGAGCCACTAACATGGCATAAAATAATGTGGGGAAGAACTGCTGAATCACTTATAATCTGAAAAGTCTGACGTTTGGCATGGAAGACTACCCATACAATCAGAAGACCAGATTTTTTTTTTTTTTTTTTTTTTGCGGTACGTGGCCTCTCACTGTCGTGGCCTCTCCCGCCGCGGAGCACAGGCTCCGGACGCACAGGCTCAGCGGCCATGGCTCACGGGCCCAGCCGCTCCGCGCCATGTGGGATCCTCCCGGACCAGGGCACGAACCCGTGTCCCCTGCATCGGCAGGCGGACTCTCAACCACTGCGCCACCAGGGAAGCCCCAGAAGACCAGATTTGAATCTTGTTTCCATTATAGAACTAGAAGTTTGGGTACATTTCTTAAACTTGTCATCATTTTCTTCATTTACAAAATGGACATAAGCACAGTAACTGCCCTGCTTCCTACACAGTTTTTTGAAAAAAAGATATAATTTACCATAAAAAGCTACCCTTTTAAAGTGTACAATTCAGTGGTTTTTAGTATTTCACGAGGTTGTGTAACCACCACTTCTAATTCCAGAACATTTTCATCACTCCAAAAACCAAAACTCATTCCTTATTTCTCCCCTCCCCCAGTCCCTTGCAGCCCTACTTCTTGTCTCAATGGATTTGTCTACTCCAGATGTTTCATATGGAGTCATACAAAGTGTGGTCTTCTGTGACCAGCATTTTTCACTTAACATAATATTTTCAAGGTTCATCCATGTTGTATCATATATCAATACTTTATTCCTTTTTGTGACTAATAGTTCATTATGTAGATATACTACATTTTGTTATGGACACTTGGAATGTTTCCATTTTTTGGCCATTATGAATAATGCTTGTATGAACATTAGTGTACAAATCTCTGTGTGAATGTATGCTTTTAATTCTCTTGCATATACACCTAGGAGTGGAATTGCTGGGTCACATGGTAACTCCATGTTTAACTTTTTGAGGAACTGCCAAACTGCTTCCCAAAGCAGCTGCACTAGTTCACGATCCCACCAACAGTGTATGAGGGTTCTAATTTCTCCACATTCTCATCAACACTTATTATTACAGCCATCCTAGTGGGTATGAAGCAGGGTTTTGATTTGCAGTTCCCTAAGGATTAAAGATGTTGAGCATCTTTTTATGTGCTTATTACTCATTTGTATATCTTCTTTAGAGAATGGCTATTTTGGCCATTTTAAGATTGGATTTTTTGTCTTTCTATTGTTGAATTTTAAGAGTTCTTTATATATTCTGGCTACTAGTCCCTTATGAACAACAGTTATTTTGTATATCAAATAATAGAGTGGCTGTGAGAGCTTTATAAACTGCAAGAGACGTCGCAAATTAAACGAAGGCACTGACGAACAGGGAAAGTACAGAAGCCACCGGTTCCACGCTGGTGGTCGAGTCCGGTGGCCTGCCAGACACAGCCAGCGTCTCAGCCTGCGCGCACAGTCTTCCCACCCCACGGCGCCCCGCCCCCCGCCCTTTGACCCGTGCCGTTTCCGGTTGGAGACGTGGCTCGAGGCCGCCATCTTGGCAAGAGGCGAAGCGCCCGGTGCTCCTGTCAGGGGGGCAGTAGGTCCGGAGCGGCCGGTGCTCCCCTTCCCCCGACCCCAGCCCTAGCTGCAGTGGCGCCGGAGCTCGGGTGCGACCCACCACCGCCGTCGCCATGGTAAGACCCGGGCCGGGCCCAACTCCCGGGTCCCGGCCTTGCTCGACCGCTCTCCCTGCTGCCGGCCTGTGCTGGGGCCAGAGGAGCCCCGCCCCGAGGGCCCGGAGCTGGGCGCTTCCCCCGGGCTCTGGGAGCAGGGTGGCCTTCCGCACCCTGTGCTCGACCTCCCGGGAGATCCGAGGGACCTGACTCCAGTCCCTCTGTGGTCGCGCCCACACCCCTCCCCCGCAACCAGCTGGGCACCCTCCTCTGCCGGGACCCGGGCCCGAAAACGGGCCCAGGGTTGTTGCTCTGCAAGAACCTCTTAGTGATGTCCCTTGGACCCCACGCTGTGGACGTGGGCGCTAGTGCCCAGCAGGTTCCGTGGGCACCTAGGCGCAGCAAGCTGGGCCTCTCGAGGGTTCTCTTCCTTTTGTAAAAAGCTCACCTCTCATCCCCGGTGTTCCGTAGGCCGTTGAAGTTTGAAATCTAAACCCATTAGCGTTCAGGACTTTTTCTTTAGTTTGTTTGAAAAGGACAAATAGAGGAAAGTTCGAAAGGAGGCATAGAACAGGAAGGAATAACTTCTGACACTAATTTGTCCCTAATTTGTAGGACCCAAGTGTCCCAGAAACCTGCCTCCTACTTCTGTAGATCTTAGGTGGGTCCATTTGTCAGTGTGATTGAGTGTACACTGTGTATAAGAGCATTGGGAAAATGTGAGCCGAGTTATCGATATCACAGGCTTTCTGCCTTCAGGGAGCTTGTCGTTCTGGTGAAGTGAAATGTGAATGTGGCATATTGTAATCAGATATCTCACAGGAGGGAGGAGGAGTTTATACTCTGGGACCTGTCACTTGCCTTTAGTTGCATTATCTTTGTGTTCTCATCTACTGTTAAAATTAACGTGGGTGCGAGATGGGACACAACAGTGCTCACTCCACTGCCTCTTTCTTTCTCACGTCGATTTGTGGATATTTATGAAGTAGGAGAAGTTTTTTGGTTCCAAACAAGCTAGTAATTTTTTTAAGTGCACTTTATGCCCTTCAGTCTTTTGAAGGACAGTCTTTTTTTTTAATTCTATTTTTGTCAATAGATTATTAATTTGATTTAAAGCATCTTCCTACACACTTCAGAGATGACAGTATAATTTGGTGCCAATCATTAAGTTCTGTTCACGACCTTTTTAGATGAGAACTTGGTTGGTGGGGGGGGAATTCATGCTTGGGCTTTAAACCACTGAAAGGTTTTCTTCAGCTTCAGGCATATAAATTGCATCAGGTAGGTTTACCTCATAAAACTTTTATGTTGGATGTAAAATTTCCCAAAACTCCTTTCTTCGTTTCCACTAGGAGGCTTAGTATTTGGGTAGTGATTTTTAAACTACTTCCTTTATACATCCTGGATGTACCTATAGTGCATTTCAGAGTATATTGTAATATTAAAAGCAAAATTAAAGTCTTGTATTATATAAACGAAATATAGATTAATCTTTACAAAAACCTTGTTTGTTGAAAAGTTCTTGGAACCTCATACTATTTTTTTTCCTAGTATGATTTTTAATTCATAGATAACCAGAGGGATGGTAGAGCCCTAGATGTTGAGTGGTAAATATAAAAATATAAATTTTCCATGTTATTTGGACATGTGTGCATATACATACAGTTGTGTCATGTTTAAATATGTATGTGTTTCTGAATTACTTGGGACTTGGCATGATCCAGATACCTACAGATTTGTGTACTCTGGATAACAACTTATCTCAGTACATTCTGTAAGACATTATTAAGTATTTTTCTGTGTAATGTTTTCGGGTTCTATTCCTTTACAAAGAGATCCCTGGACAAAGAAAGGTCCAAATAGGGTAACATTTTGTAAGATTTCTTGGATCTAAAAGTTGTATCCAAACTTCTGAAAGTTGATTTTTCTTCAACATTTTATTATAAAATTTTCAAACATGTAGGAAAGTTGAAAGAGCTTTACAGTGAACACCCCATGTAACCACCAGCTAGATTCTGTAATTAACATTTCACTATTCTTGCTTTATCACGCATCTAATGATCCATTCATCCCTGTAGCCATCTTTTTTTTTAAAATGCGCTTTAGGGTAAGTTGTAGATATCAGTATGTAAATGTTGATTTTTGAAAAATAAATTTCCCTTAGCTTTAGTTACTGAAGTTGGTGCAAAATGTCCTACACTACAGAGTCCTTCTAGAGAAATAAATGAACAAATGGAAAAACAAATGGAAAAACAAATGGCCTATGATGACTTTGTTATAAAATGAAGTACAAAAAAAGCATCTTTTGATTTGATCTTTTTTTCCAGCTTTCTGCAAATTAATGAGAACGTGTTCTTATTTTCTTAACACTTGTCAGATATCATTATAGTCAGTTCTTTTTCTTAGTAAACTTATATTTGAATGAACTTGATATTAAGTCTCATGGTAGCCCTAATCTGTAAAATCTTTACTTATCTACAGAGTGCTCTTCTCTTCTTATTTACTAAGTATAGGCAATGAGTAAATTTACTGTAGTGATCACATTAAATATAAATGATCACAATATGTTCAGTTTCCAAGAGTCATTAGTTATTAGAAAGCTAGATTTGGGTTTGTATGGCTGGTCTACACATGATGGGGGCGGGGGGGAGACTGAAATCCTACACAGTAATAACAGTTCCCAGTTAGGGAGTTATTATTGTTTTGGTTTTTCTTTTTTCTTTTTCTTTTTCATATACAATACAGCAGCTGCACAGCTATTGTATTCTTTATGTATTTTTTTGATTGTTGTTTGAGAGGAGAGTGAAGAATGAAAATGATTTTCTTGAGTTTCTTTTGATTTACCATCTTATTTATTCTCCAAACAGAAGGTACACTGCAGAAACTGAGAACAATGTCCTTTTATTTATTTATTTAAAAAAATTTTTTTTTTTTTTTGCGGTATGCGGGCCTCTCACTGTTGTGGCCTCTCCCGTTGCGGAGCACAGGCTCTGGACGCTCAGGCTCAGTGGCCATGGCTCACGGGCCTAGCCGCTCCGCGGCATGTGGGATCTTCCCGGACCGGGGCACGAACCCGTGTCCCCTGCATCGGCAGGCGGACTCTCAACCACTGCGCCACCAGGGAAGCCCTGTCCTTTTATTTTTATACTCTACAGGTTTTTGTTTTAGAACAGAAACTTGTGATGAGCTTAAAACTCTCACTGAGTAACTTCAGGTTTTGGTTTTGTATGTACTCTGTATTTTATTGTAATCTTCCCCCGATTTGATTTTATCTGTAATCACTTCATGCATACAAGAAAGATGAAATGGTCCTCTATGACAGTTGTAGAAGCTGGCCTTAATATGATCATGAATTATATATATATCATCATTACAGTGAATTACGAGGAACAAAGTGACTGGCTAATTCTGGAAGTGAGGAATACTGAAGCATTTAGAGGTTCAAGGAAGTCCTTGACTTTTTTTCTTTAGGGAATTATGCGTATTTATGCTGAATTACTACCTGTTATGCTTGGACCTCTATCACTAGTGAGGATGAAGGGATGATATGGCAGCTATCTGACACACATATACTATACACACACATGATTTGTTTTGGTTAGGCAGTTTGCCTTCTGGCAGCTTAATATTAATGTAAAGTATGGTTCCAAAGTATTGATAGTGGGACTTCCTTGGTGGTCCAGTGGTAAGAATCCGCCTTCCAATGCAGGGGACGTGGGTTTGATCCCTGGTCAGGGAGCTAAGATCCCACATGCCACGGGGCAACTAAGCCCATGTGCCACAACTACTGACCTCATGCGCCTCAACTAGAGAGTCTGCGTGCCACAAATTACAGAGCCCATGAGCCGTGGAACCCATGGGCCACAAGTACAGAGCCCAGGCACACTGGAGCCCGTGCCACAACTAGAGAGAGAAAACCCACATGCCACAACTAGAGAGAAGCCCGCGCACCAATAAAAAACCCAAAAAACCCAAAGTATTGATAGTTACCACTGGAGCAGTGGGTGTGAAATGGAGGTATTGCACATTTTCTGTTGCTGTAAAGTTTTCAGATGCTTACACTTATAGAATCTTAAAGGTGCAAAGGCACTTTCACATAAACTAACCTCTATTTTCACATAAACTAACCTCTTTTTTAATTTATTTTTGAAATTAATTTATTAATTTATCTTTGGCTGCCTTGGGTCTTCGTTGCAGCACGCAGGCTTTCTCTAGTTGTGGTAGGCAGGGGCTACTCTTCATTGCAGTGCACGGGCTTCTCATTGCGGTGGCTTCTCTTGTTCTGGAGCACAGGCTTTCGGGCACGCAGGCTCAGTAGTTGTGTCTTGCGGGCTGTAGAGCACAGGCTCAGTAGTTGTGGCGCACAGGCTTAGTTGCTCCATGGCATGTGGGATCTTCCCGGACCAGGGCTTGAACCTCTGTCCCCTGCATTGGCAGGCAGATTCTTAACCGCTGCACCACCAGGGAAGTCCCTAACCTCTATTTTAGGGATATTTCAAGAAACAATTAAGTGACATCCAAGGTAACATAATTAGTGGCAGAGGCAGAACAGAAACCTAATTCTCCAGGTTTCTTTACTCAAGGAACTTTCTGATCCATGTAGTTAAAGCTGGGTAGCAGAGTGTTGTTATTTAATACAAAAACAAATGACAATATATTCAAAGCATTTTAAGTATTAGAGAAAAGTTGTCTGACAAAGTGTAACCTAATGGGAAATTTTATTTTGTTTTTTTAAACAGTCCTGAAGAGAGCATCTGCATAACTTCTGGACCCTCAGTTTTTGTATCTATAAAGCGATCAAGGGCTCTTGAAAGTTTGTTTTAGGTCTAAATGCTCTTTTCCAAAAATGTAAAAAACAAGTATAATAACTGCATAGAGAATCATACTTATTCACTCTTCCCCAAAGAAAATCAGATCAAATTACAGTAGGAAAAATTAACCTACCTTTTAGTATATACTATTTTTTAATAATTGGTAAACACTTATGTGAAGGGAAGCTTAATTATTTAAAGGCATTTAAGATGAATGTTAATTTAGGGTAGGTTAAATTTATCTTGTTTCGAGCTAACCATACCTTCCAGCCATGTTAATAACTGTGTTATTAACATGGATAACAGTGAATAGAAACCTTTGTCAGCTTTGTGGATCCTGCGATTGTGGTGTCTTGAGGTTTAGAGTTATGCTTAGTGTTGGGCACTTTGGTCCTACTTTGGGAGCCTTATTCTGCTTATATCTGTATAGTGGAATGTCTCAAAGAGAGTCCCAGAGTTCTGCTTGGTACCTACTATTTTACCCTACTGTTTCTTCATCTTTACATACTCAAATTCCCTGATTCATCAAAGCATAATTTAAATGCTCTTTCTTCCATCAAGTCATCAGTGATCTTGTGAGCTAGAAGTAATTTCTTCCTCTGAATTCCTATAGTGCATTACTTAACATATTCTGCCTAGTATTACAGTTATTTATGTTTGTGTCTTTTTTTTTGTTTGTTTGTTTGTTTTTTTTTTGCGGTACGCGGGCCTCTCACCGCTGTGGCCTCTCCCGTCGCGGAGCACAGGCTCCGGACGCGCAGGCTCAGCGGCCATGGCTCACAGGCGCAGCCGCTCCGCGGCATGTGGGATCCTCCCGGACCGGGGCACGAACCCGCGTCCCCTGCATTGGCAGGCGGACTCTCAACCACTGCGCCACCAGGGAAGCCCTATGTTTGTGTCTTATCCCTATTAGCCTGCTGCTGCCTTTTTTTTTGAGTTATAATCGACATATAGCATATTACTTTCACGTGTACAACAATATCAGTAATTTGATATTTGTATGTATTGTGAAATGATCACTAAAATAAGTCCAGTTAACATTCATCACTATACATAATTACAAAAAAATTTAGTTTTTGGGGGATGCGAACTTTTGAGATCTTACTAGATTTCTTAAGAGAAGAATGCCAGTCTTACTGATTTCCTCATAGTATTCCCAGAGGGCATCTAGTGTGTGTAGTAGGTGTCCAATAAATAATTATTTAGTTAATTCTTATAGTAATACTGCTAAAATGGAGATTGCCACTGCCTAACATTAGCCTTTGACCATGCCCAATCAATAAAGCAAAGTGGGTGAATTGCCCCTCTACATTGCATACATCTTTCTGGTTCCAGGTTGCCTTTAATTTCCCTTTCATGTTGCCTTGATGTTAATTTTTACCTAAACTCTGTATGGTATGGAGGTGTTTTAAATTCCAGCTGCCTAAGAACTACCCTGAAACATACAAACATTGTTTCTAACAGGCTTATTATTATTATTAGATATGTTAGACATGGGCTTTGTATTAAATCAGCATATTTATATAGGTCTGAAGGTTTGGTCTGAGCAGTCCTTTCTCTGAGTAGACTTTTTTTTTATTTTTGCGGTACGCAGGCCTCTCACTGTTGTGGCCTCTCCCGTTGCGGAGCACAGACTCCGGGCGCGCAGCCTCAGCAGCCATGGCTCACGGGCCCAGCCGCTCCGCGGCACGTGGGACCCTCCCGGACTGGGGCACGAACCCGCATCCCCTGCATCGGCAGGTGGACTCTCAACCACTGCGCCACCAGGGAAGCCCCCTCTGAGTAGACTTTTGACTTCAAATGTTTAAATTGTGCTGTGCTTAGTATCTTTACTGTGGCTTATTCTGTTCCTTCAAAACCTCATAAAATTCTAAGGTGGGGTACCATACTTCTTAGGACTGTGGTTCTCGGCCTTTTTTTTTTTTTTAGTGAGCGCTCTATAAGTATTAAATTTATGATGTGCTCCTATTTATTAGTAATATTTCTCACTGCATAAAGTGATTCTCCATGGGTCATTTGAGAATTACTACTCTAAAGGATCTATGAATTCTCTGACATTATATGTAAAATTTTGTGGGGAGTCCATTTGCATTATTTGAGTATTAAAATACTGCCAAACCCATAAAAGTAAAAGTCCATTGCCTTGAAGTGACAAATTTTTTAATGACATGCATTTCTTGGCAAGTTTATTATTAATAATGGTGCTGTTTTACATTGTGTGTGTCTTTTACGTTTACATATTTTGTGGCATAAGTTGTATAGCTTTGGCTTACATTTTTATTACACTCATTTGATCCTCATAATAGCTTGTGAGGTAGTCAGATGATGCTCCATATTCTCAGGGAGGAAACTGAGGCTAAGAGAGGTTGAAACGTAACTTAAGTCAGACAGATAGTAAATAGAAGAACAAAAAGTAGGATCCAAATTGTCTCACTTCCAGTCATTTAATTTTCCTGGTATATTAACTTAGTTCTTCACAAATTTAGAACACTATTTCTAATTCACATAGTCTAATTCACATAGAAGGAGAAACCAATGTGAGGTGATCCCAAATATAAGGGAATTCCTCATTTACCTGATGAGAATATTAAGAAGAAAAGCTTTTCAGAATATAAAACTTTTAGGACTATAGCACAAATAGTTAAATATGTTCTTAAAGTATTTAATAATTTACTTATACATATTGTTAAAGTTACATAAATAAGATTTTTAATTGAGAAATAATTCCTTTTTTCTGTTCTTATATTCATGAAACAGTTTATCTAAATTCTTCACAAGCATCATCATCACTAGGTCTTCTTTTTGAATTACCAGTTTTTTAGAACTTTTATACGTTGAGTTTTTTGATATTTGACACTTTTTGAATTCATATATTATATTGATACTTTTGGAAATTTTAACCCATTGGTATAACATTATGACAGTTGATTTTAAAAGAAATATTTTTGGGGAATTCCCTGGTGGTCCAGTGGTTAGGACTCCATGCTTTCATTGTCGAGGGCCTGGGTTCAATCCCTGGTTGATGAACTAAGATCCCGCAAACCTTACTTTATTTGGATGTACATGTCATACAAAGCTTTAGTGAACCAATACAGAGACATACTTGCTTATCATTCATAAGCTAAAGCAGCAACTACCTTTTTCTTTCTTTTTTTGCAGTGGTTGAAGCATGGTTTGGTTGAAACATGAACATCATATGATAAAAATTAATGTGAAATCAAATTTCTTGAGTATATTTGGTTTTAGTCTTCAAAGAAGTCTCTAAGTCTCTTGCCTGGTGATAATTTTAGGTCAATTTCTTCTTTTTCGAGATTAAGGTATTATCATTATGTGTGTACCAAAAATTACAGGAGTCCTTGCCCTTATTTGAAGAAATCTTTCTTTATCTCACACTATTAATTTAAAGACATGGATGGGGGACAGTGTGGGGCATATATTCTATATATAATATCTTTATATGGTAACAGATGGTAACTAGATTATCATGGTGATCATTTTGAAATGTATAGAAATATCAAATAACTATGTTGTATACCAGAACTAACATTGTGTTGTAGGTCAGTCATACTTTAAAAATAAACAAACAAACAAACAAACAGAAAAGAGATCAGATTTGTGGTTACCAGAGGCGGGGGTGGGGGGAGGGAGAACTGGATGAAGGTAGTCAAAAAGTGCTAACTTCCAGTCATAAGATAAATAAGTACTAGGCATGCATTGAACAGTATGATAAATATAGCTAATACTGCTGTATCTTATATATGAAAGTTGTTAAGAGAGTAACGTCACAAGTTCTCATCAGAAGGAAAAAAAATTTTTTTTCTATTTCTTTTTGGCTGCACCGTGCGGCTTGCGGGATCTTAGTTCCCTGACCAGCGATCGAACCCAGGCCCTTGGCAGTGAAAGTATGGAGTCCTCTAACCACTGGACCGCCAGAGAGCTCCCTTTTTTCTATTTCTTTAATGTTGTATCTATATGAGATGATGGATGTTCACCAAACTTATGTGGTAATAATTTCATGATGTATGTAAGTCAAATCATTATGCTATACATGTTAAACTTTTACAGGGCTGTATGTCAATTACATTTCAATAAAACCAGAAGAAAAAAATGAAATTAAAGACATGGAATCACTGGGACTTCCCTGGCAGTCCAGTGGTTAAGACTTTGCCTTCCAATGCAGAAGGCGTGGGTTCAGTCCCTGGTTGGGGAACTAAGATCCCATATGCCGTGGGGTGTGGCCAAAAACTTAAAAAAAAAAAGACATGGAATCACCATGATGTACACTTAAAATATCTCACATTTTTATATGTTAATTTTACCTCAGTAAAGCTGAAATAAATAAAATTCTGTGGCCAACAACAACAAAATAGTAAAGTTAAAGACATGAGGTGGGAGATTTCCTTTGAAAAGAATGGGTCATAACCTTGTTGCATTTTTATTCTTTTATTGGGATCCTTTACTCCCCTCAGTATATCTTCTTGCCTCATGCCTGGGTGGTAGCAGAAACCTCCCAAGCAGCTGGTGATGGTGAAAGATACATTTCTTAAGTACAAAACTGTTCATTTTTTTTAAAAAAAAAACCAAACTATTTATTTAAAAAATTATAAATATTTTGGGGAAAGTGACTGTTTTGGGACTTTTAAGCTAGCTTGTTTGCCACTCTTGAAGTAACCAACTAATTTTATACTCTATACCTCTCTGTATGTCTGAAGTGTTTTATCTTTTTAAAAGGATATAACTTACAAAACAAGATTCTTCCTTAGAGTATTTATTTATGATGTAGAACTACTTTCTATTTTTAAACTTTTTAATTCTATACAACGTAACTTTATGCTGGAATAATTAAGGTAAGTTTCAATATAGAGTTGATAGACTCAGGGACATAAAATTGTATAACTCCCTTAAATGAGCTTCTTTCTAAACTTGCAGTTGTTATTTGGGAAATAGAGCAGTTGATAGCATTATTCTTGAGATTTCACATGAGAAAATTTGCCTGATGTTCATTGGAAGCAATTCAATCAGTAAAAATACAAATCTGTTTGGTAGAGGGAAATTATTTGTGCAGGATATAGATCAAACACTTTTTCGATATAAATTGTTTTTACCTAGCTGCTTGGAAATAAGTGTGATGGTAATTACCTCCCAAATACCCTAATGACCTATCCTTGATGAATAAGGACATTGTGTTCTCCTATAATTATTATAAAACTGTTTTGCTGTTTTGAAACTATGAGAATATTTATTCAAATTGACTAACTTGTTTTTTCTTCAAGCTGCTCACCTGTAGAGGACAGGTTTCTGTAAAGCTGAGAAGCCTGACCAGTAGGATGTTGATATTTCAGAGGTTGTATCCCAGGATTGAGGCTTCCAAAATGTGTAAATAGTCTTTTTGTTCCTTGTCCTTGTGAACTTTTGGGTTCCTGTACTGAAGAGACTATTAACACTGCACTTAATATTCTTACTACTCTGCTAATGGCATTTGGTCTTCTCTTCTTTGATGCTTTATTCATTTTGTTTAATGAAATGCCAGACTCTGAAAAAAAGACTGTTAGTCTTGATCATTGCCCAGTGTCAAAACCTGTATGAAACATTGAGTCATTTAGTTTTTCATTTTACAGATTGTTTGCATGTCTGGAGGTAAGATAGTGTGGGATGGGAAGGTTAATCAAAGAGCAGAAGATAAATTTAGACTCACTAGATTGGTTCCATATTCTAGGTAAAAATGAAATGAAAGGTCAGGGGCATTGTATAAATCTTCAGTCTGCCTGATCAGACCTCTCTTTTGGCTGTGGAGATCTCTATTCTCCCTAGAAAAAGTTTAAGCTCTTCTTTATGGGTCTGCCAAAGCAGAGAGCAACCCAGTTTTGAGTCACAGGGGATCCATTCATAATGTATTTGTAGACCTAGAAAAAATTATTTCTTTACTAAGTTTTTCTCTAGGTATGTTATTGAAAAACAGGAGTAATAGCTTCATTTTCCTCTACTTTAGCTTTGTTTTATGAATGACATACTATAATTAAAAGAGCAATGAAGTAGAGTTTGAAAGTCAGCATTCTAATAGTAGTCACATCACTAAATAACTGAGTGTACCATTCTACAGAAGATGTGAGGATGCTGAGAAAACACATGTAAAGAAATAATTAATTAGTACTTATTTATATGTTCCCGGCAGGTGCTGTTGGCAGCAGCAGTCTGCACAAAAGCAGGAAAGGCTATTGTTTCTCGACAGTTTGTAGAGATGACCCGAACTCGGATTGAGGGCTTGTTAGCAGCTTTTCCAAAGCTCATGAACACTGGAAAACAACACACATTTGTTGAAACAGAGAGTGTCAGATATGTTTACCAGCCTATGGAGAAACTATACATGGTACTGATCACTACCAAAAACAGCAACATCTTAGAAGATCTGGAGACCCTAAGGCTCTTCTCAAGAGTGGTAAGAGTCCTGTAATATTGGGTTACAGTTTTTGTTTTTAAATTTTTTGTGTAAAACTGTTTTTCCCCCAAAGCAGCTGATGCTTATCAGTTTGCATGTTCTATGCCCCCAGCCCTCATCCCAGCATCTTATTGCTACAGCTCCTATTCATTCAGCAGACACTTACTGGGTATCCTAGACTGTAAGTATTACAAAGGAGAATATGAGAACTGCCCTTTTGTTTACCATTTCTCTAGCAGTTACTCTAACCTGCCTTTGTGGTTCTGACACTTGTTTGGCCATATTTTTAGATAATATTCTTCAGGTAAGATTTGTTGATGTAGCCACACACATAAAAGACTTTATGCCACAGACTTGCTTAAAATACAGAGTAGCAGAAGGAGCTAATAAAGGGATTTAGGCTTATTGAAATTTGTGTATTTTAAAGGATGATAACTGGAAAACAAAACTGCTGATAAATTCTAAATCTTTCTTTTCCATTGCTCTCCATGATTAGATTCCTGAATATTGCCGAGCCTTAGAAGAGAATGAAATATCTGAGCACTGTTTTGATTTGATTTTTGCATTTGATGAAATTGTTGCCCTGGGATACCGAGAGAATGTTAACCTGGCACAGATCAGAACCTTCACAGAAATGGATTCTCATGAGGAGAAGGTGTTCAGAGCAGTCAGAGAGGTAAATAGGGTCTTCTCTGGGACAGCTGGTTTGTATATCTTTCTTTTAGGCTTCATTATCTGATTTTCCCTTTTTTATTTGCTAGTCTAGTCTGTACTCAAAGCTACATCCAAGTATGTATCTTCTTGTAGACTCAAGAACGTGAAGCCAAGGCTGAGATGCGGCGTAAAGCAAAAGAATTACAGCAGGCCCGAAGAGATGCAGAGAGACAGGGCAAAAAAGCACCAGGATTTGGGGGATTTGGAAGCTCCACAGTGTCTGGAGGTAGCACAGCTGCTATGATCACAGAGACCATCATTGAAACTGATAAACCAAAAGTGGCACCTGCACCAGCCAGGTATAATCCAGTGTATCACCCAGAATGCAATCCTAGAATGGCAGATGAAGGCTGTATGTGTGTATCTCAGAGTGATATCTGATTTTTAGGCAAACTGTAAATAACAAGTGACTTGATGAAGTAAGATATAATATTAAATTTGGCTGCATAATATGGGGATAAAGAAGAAATCTGAATGTGGTGTTTTTTCCTTTTGTGTAAAAGAGAGTTCTTTTACAAATTATAACATGATCTCAATTTCCTATGAGAGTTGCCTTATTTTGGGAGAAGAGGGGATATTTAACTGTTTAAGGAACATGTATTTTTAATCTATTGTTCATGAATGGATTTAAGGGAGAATCTGAACTACCTGAAATTATGTGAAAAAGTTCGTTTGTACACAGGTATATTTATCTGGATAGAAGGTACAAAGTTTTCATCAGATCACACATGCTTATGAAAGTATATACCTGTGGTCTTTGGGTACTTGAAGCTTATATGGGTTTTTTTGTTTTGTTCTGGCCGTGCCCCTGTGGCATACATGATCTTAGTCCCCAACCAGGGATGAACCTGTGGCCCCTGCAGTGGAAGCACAGAGTCCTAACTACTGGACCACCAGGGAATTCCTGAAGCTTATATGCTAATTGTGACCCAGCTGTCAGTTCGAGCAGGGAATAGTCTAGTCCACTAAACACTAGGAAGCTTGTGTTTTTTCCTTGAGGTATTCACATTCCTCTTAAAGAACAGCTTCAAGGAAAGCTTCAGTGATAGAGAATTATTAATTAGTTTTTCACTTTTTAAATCATGTGTGTATTTTTGTGTGTATGTGTGTGTTCTTCCACTTAGGCCTTCAGGCCCTAGCAAGGCTTTGAAACTGGGAGCCAAAGGAAAGGAAGTAGATAACTTTGTTGACAAATTGAAATCTGAAGGTGAAACTATCATGTCCTCCAGTATGGGCAAGCGTACCTCTGAAGCAACCAAAGTGCATGCTCCACCCATTAATATGGAGAGGTAAGTAGTAACTCTTTCAGTAAGAACAGACCACATAGTGTTAAAAAAAAATTATCTCAATGCACTGTAAATTCTTTTTGTGTCTTAATTTTTCCAGATTTAAAACACTTCCTACTGTATAGCACAGAGAACTATAGTCAATATCCTGTGATAAACCATAATGGAAAAGAATATGAAAAAGAATATATATATGTATAACTGAGTCACTTTGCTGTACAGCAGTTAAGCACAACATTGTAAATCAGCTATACTTAAATAAAATTTTTTTTAAGAAAGTACATTCTAGGTATTAACATGAGGTCTTCCCCCCTCCCCCCTTTAAACATGATTGGGGGCTCTCAGCCACCTGTTTTCTATTAAGTTTAGAACTTACCTTTCTATCAACTCTGTGGTGGCTAAATTAAACAAAAATAACTTTTCTTTGTGCCTAGTGTGTACTTTGTCTCTTAAAATGGAGCGGAATTAGAGGGCTAGAGTTATGATTAGCACTATACTATATTTTTGCATGTCTTTTTCTAATTAATTTTTTTTAATTTTAATTTTTTTTAAAGTGGTTACTTTTTTTTTTAATTAATTAATTTATTTTTGCTGTGTTGCATCTTCGTTTCTGTGCGCGGGCTTTCTCTAGTTGTGGCAAGCGGGGGCCACTCTTCATTGCAGTGCGCGGGCCTCTGACTATCGCGGCCTCTCTTGTTGCGGAGCACAGGCTCCAGACGCGCAGGCTCAGCAGTTGTGGCTCACGGGCTCAGTTGCTCCACGGCATGTGGGATCCTCTCAGACCAGGGCTCGAACCCGTGTCCCCTGCATTAACAGGCAGATTCTCAACCACTGCGCCACCAGGGAAGCCCTTAATTTTAATTAGTTTATTTTTGGTTGCATTGGGTCTTCATTGCTGCGCGTGGGCTTCTTCTAATTGCGTCGAGCGGGGGCTACTCTTCGTTTGTGTGCACGGGCTTCTCATTGCGGAGGCTTCTCTTGTTGTGGAGCGTGAGCTCTAGGCGCCTGGGCTTCAGTATTTGTGGCACACGGGCTCAGTAGTTGTGGCTTGCAGACTCTAGATCGCAGGCTCAGTAGTTGTGGCACATGGGCTTAGTTGCTCCGTGGCATGTGGGATCTTCCCGGACTAGGGCTTGAACCCGTGTCCCCTGCATTGGCAGGCGGATTCTCAACCACTGCGCCACCAGGGAAGTCCTTCTAATTAAGTTTTAAGGAGGACAAAATTTATAAATATCTTTAGTAGCAAATAATGTATTATCTTTTGCCTTTTAAGTATTTGAACCCAGTATAGAACATTTTGATTTGTCTCTTATCTTAGGACTGTGGTACTGTTTGGTAACATTTTTAAGTGGTAGTTATCAAGTTCACATATTCATGACTCAGATTTCTTGTTTTGAAGCCCAGACCTTCTACTGTTACTGATGGTTTTGAGGTCAAGTGAAAGATGAGTCTGGGAGGATACCTCTATCAGGTGTGCATAAAAGAGGAGTATGTTGTGTGTCTTATTCTGTATGAAATGAACAGGGTTACGTCGGGATAAGTCTCTTAAATCACTAAAGCTCCTGTGCTATTCCTAGTAGTTGCTTTGAGGGAGACAGAGGCTTGACACTATTTTAATAAGATGTTGGAGACTGTCATGTACTAGAGAGGAGTTGAGACTCTTTTCTGAATGATGAAATACTTCTTGAGCATGGAGCAAACGCTTGTGAAGGTAAATGAGACCCTGCATTGTCTTAAGATACATTCCTCTGTGGTCTTGAGTCTCATGCCTTTGTTTCTGGGAAGTCTTAGAGGTTAGAACAGAACAAAGTAGGATGCCAGAATAGTCTTTTTAAGCCTCTGCAGTTCACCCAGCTAAAAATAGTTTTAGTAAGGAATATGGGTAGATTGTACTTAATAATTGCCCGTAGCAGTAGCACCTTTTATTTTACTTATTTTGAAAACTAGATTATACATTCATATAGTTCAAAATTCAAAAGGTTCAAAGGGTATTGAACTAAAACTTCTTCCTCCCCCCAAGCCACGCAGGTTTCTCTTTTTGGAGGCAACTAGTATTAACTAGTTTTTTGGGTTTTTTTAATTTTTAAAAAATTTTTTAAAATTTAAAATTTTTTGGCCACGCCTCATGGCATGCAGGATCTCAGCTCCCCAACCAGGGATTGAACTCGTACACCTGCGGTGGAAGTGCGGAGTCTTAACCACTTGGATGCCAGGGAAATCTCAGTATTAACTAGTTTTTGTGTGAATCTTCCAAGAGGGATAGTCTATGTATAGATGAATAAAAACATGGTACAATTTCTGTATTTCTCCTTTTTATACATTAGTGGTGGCATACTAGACACATTTCCAATTGCTTTTTTCACTTATTTCGAAGACAAGAATTTCCTTATTTGAAGCTATAGAGAAATGCAGTACCTTACCCTAGACTGGATCTTGTACTACTATAAGGGGCATTATTAGGTCAACTGACAAAATTGGCATATGAATGGTAGATTAAAGTATTGTGTCAATGTAAATTTACGACGTTGATAACAGTACTGTGGTTATGTGAAAGAATATCCTGTTCTTACAAAATACACTCTGAAAATGTTTAGGGTTAAAGGGCCATGATGTATATATGTTCTGCCTGTAAATGGTTCAAGGAAAAAAGTAAAATATATTTATATAGAGAGAGTGTGCAAATGATAAAACAAATGGGATAAAATGTTAACAATAGATAAAAAGGGTATAAATGTATTTCTGTTATAATTTTAGAAATTTTTTTCAAATAAAAAGCTTTTTCAATTGTTCCTCTTTTTTTTCCTAATTGCCCAGTATTCATTTTTGTGGATATACTTTTATGTATTTAAGTAGTCCCCCTATTGACGGACATTTGTCTCTAAACTTTTGCTATTACAAACAATTCTTCAGTGAATAACTTACTACATTGTTTTGCACAGGTGAGAATTTATCTGTAGGATGAGGATTTGCTGAACCAAAGGGTGTAATGCTTTTATTTTATTTTATTTTATTTTTTAGGGATAAAGGTTGTTTTTCTTTTTTTAATTGAAGTATAGTTGATTTATAATGTTATGCTAATTTCTGCTGTACAGCAAAGTGACTCAGTTATGCATAATATATATAATATATACACATTCTTTTTAATTTTTGTTTATTTTAAATTTTATTTGTTTATTTTTGGCTGCATTGGGTCTTCATTGCTGCGCGTGGGCTTTCTCTAGCTGTGGCGAGCAGGGGCTACGCTTCGTTGTGGTGTGCGGGCTTCTCATTGCAGTGGCTTCTCTTGTTGCAGAGCACGGCTCTAGGCATGCAGGCTTCAGTAGTTGTGGCATGCAGGCTCAGTAGTTGTGGCTCGCAGGCTCTAGAGTGCAGGCTCAGTAGTTGTGGTGCACGGGCTTAGTTGCTCTGCGGCATGCGGGATCTTCCCGGACCAGGGCTCGAACACGTATCCCCTGCGTTGGCAGGTGGATTCTTAACCACTGCGCCACCAGGGAAGTCCCCACATTATTTTTTAATATTCTTTTCCATTATGGTTTATCCCAGGAGATTGGATATAGTTTCTTGTGCTATACAGTAGGACCTTGTTGTTTATCCATTCTAAATGTGATAGTTTATATAATGCTTTAAATTTTGATACATATGGCTGCAGCACCTTTAAATAAGTTGCTTATGGCTAATCACCATTAAACCCCGGAGAAAGAGAGTTCTGGTTTTTACCTGTCTGAGCAGATTTATCATTCTTTCTCTACAGTGTGCACATGAAGATTGAGGAAAAGATCACACTAACCTGTGGACGAGATGGAGGATTACAGAATATGGAGTTGCATGGCATGATCATGCTTAGGATCTCAGATGATAAATTTGGCCGAATTCGTCTTCATGTGGAAAATGAAGACAAGAAAGGGGTGCAGCTACAGGTGTGTAGAGGCTTTTGATAAGGGAGTATTAAGGCTTTTGTCTACCTAACACAGTCATTCTCAACTGGAGTTCCCTGTATGAACCATAGAACACAGAAGATTATTTAACTTATATAACTAGTGCCATTCTAGATGCATAGGAAAGAAGTTAATTTAAATACAGAAGATTATTTAACTTATATAACTAGTGCCATTCTAGATGCATAGGAGAGAAGTTAATTTATTACCTACAGTGGAAGCCTTGAATTGATAAATGCCTTCCCAAGCCAGTTGGGAATGACTGACAGCAACTGTATTCGTATGGCCTTTTAATACTGGAATTGAGTGAAAGGTCATTTTGAAATCTAATAAATGACTTCATACTCACAAAGGTACAAAGAGATGCATATTTGTTACTATTATGCAAAGAGTAAATTCATTTAGGATATTGCTTGAAATATAATTTAAAAAACAGTTTTAAAACTTAATAGGGTGGTATTTTATTTTATTTTTAAATTTATTTATTTATTTTATTTTATTTTTGGCTGCATTGAATCTTTGTTGCTGCACACAGGCTTTCTCTAGTTGCAGTGAGTGGGGCTATTCTTCGTTGTGGTGCACGGGGTTCTCATTGAGGTGGCTTCTCTTGTTGCAGAGCACAGGCTCTAGGTGCCTGAACTTCAGTAGTTGTGGCATGCGGGCTCAGTAGTTGTGGCTCACGGGCTCTAGGGCGTAGGCTCAGTAGTTGTGGCGCACAGGCTTAGTTGCTCCACGGCATGTGGGATCTTCCTGGACCGGGGCTCAAACCCGTGTCCCCTGCATTGGCAGGCGGATTCTTTTTTTTCTTCTTGCGGTACGCGGGCGTCTCACTGTTGTGGCCTCTCCCATTGCGGAGCACAGGCTCCGGATGCGCAGGCTCAGCGGCCATGGCTCACGGGCCCAGCTGCTCCACGGCCTGTGGGATCTTCCCGGACCGGGGCTCGAACCTGTGTTCCCTGCATTGGCAGGCGGATTCCTATCTTCTGAGCCACCAGGGAGGTCCCGGCAGGCAGATTCTTAACCACTGCGCCACCAGGGAAGCCCGGGAGGTATTTTATTAAAGCAGGTTATGACACTAAGCTTACTCATTCTGCTGCTATATAAACTGCCAGTGCTTGTTTTGTTAGCTGAAGGGCAGTATCTAATGGTATATTTGAAAAGTACGTAAAATCTTAAAATGAATATGTATGTTCCATCTACCTGGCTGTGTAAGAGACTTTCTTTATATTATTACAGTTCTTGTTAACAGTTTATTTAGATGGTTGATCCTACATCTCTTGTCATGAGAACAAAGCCTTTTCAGCAAAGAAAGTGGTTTTGTCTACGTTTTATTCCACTCATAACCAGCACACAGTTGTCTTTTGGAAGTAGTGCTTATATTATTTGACAGTAGCTTTGCTGGCTCATAAAGTCTATGTAGTGTGCTATCCACAAGTTACTTCTTTTTCCTTTTTTCTCCTAATGTGACTTCTTTTAAAAAGATCAGTCCATCTTAGTTGGCCTGAGTTTGAACAACTTTTAGGCAAAATTGCAGCTAAACTTTCCACAGAGCTTTTCCCTCTTCTGTCTCTAGTATAAGGCCAGGACTGCTATGTGACCCAGCCAGCTGATCAACGTCTGACCCTAGTCTTCTATTTGGCAAGCTTGGCCTCACCATCAGGCTGCTCCCTATGAAGTATTTTTGTAAAGGACTTGGTTAATGGTCTTTTAACTTTTTCAGTTACAAAGTTACTAACTTGTTACTTACAAACAAAACGGCTTAGAGTTGAAATTACTTTATTACTATTTTTTAAATGTCTTAAATCTTTAAAAGTCTTTGAAGAAGGGAAATCTTTCTTCAAAATAAAAAACAATTGGAACTTTTTAGGCACCCTGTTTTAGATGTTTAGATTATGGGCCATGTAAGACCAAAAGAAATTTATTTCCTGTCTTATAATGTCTGAACCTCAGAAGTTTTCTTTCCCTTCTCATTTCAGACCCATCCAAATGTGGATAAAAAACTTTTCACTGCAGAATCTCTAATTGGCTTGAAGAATCCAGAGAAGTCATTTCCAGTCAGTAGTGACGTTGGGGTGCTGAAGTGGAGACTACAAACCACAGAGGAGTCTTTTATTCCACTGACAAGTAAGTGCCTCTGGCCAGTCCTACTAAGCTAGACTGCACTGAGAACTAGAAATAGCCTTGGCTTGTACCTTCTTCATTGCCACAATTCTTTTTCACAAAATGACCTTTCAGAATGGACTCAGTGCTATATTTAGTGTATTTTGGTAATAAGTAGCTTAAATTTTAAACACTTTTAATTTTGAAACCATTATTTTTAGTAGTTTACACTAGGATGTTTAAGGCCTGCAGTTGTCAGTTTTGATTTGCCATCTTAACTTTCCTCCATTCTTTTTCTAATGTTCTAATATACCTGCTTTGCTTTTCTCTTCAGTTAATTGCTGGCCCTCAGAAAGTGGAAATGGTTGTGATGTCAACATAGAATATGAGCTACAAGAAGATAATTTAGAACTGAATGATGTGGTTATCACCATCCCACTCCCGTAAGTACCCCACATAATCATTTTTTCTATAGCGAGCTTATAGAACTAGTCTTTTGGAACTCCTTTTGGAGGCAGCACTTAGCTGGCTATCCATTCTAAGATATTTGTTTCTCATAAAGGTCAATTGTGAAAGAAACCAGGTACAAAAGGCTGCATACTTACTATATGATGCCACTTATAAGACATTCTGAAAAGGTATTACTCTTGGAACAGAAATCAAGCATTTGATTGCAGAGGAGCACAAAGGAACTTTTGGAGATGATGGAAATGTTCTATGACTTGATAGTAATGGTGCTTACAGGCTACATTTGTCAATGCATTGAGCTGTACACTTTTAAAGGAGTGGATATTACTGATTTTAAAGCCAAACAAGCAAAGCTGGTTATAGTTCTAGGGCTGTGTTTTCAGATATTGGTCTTCAGATTGTTCATGTAGTAATGAAGGTTTCCAGAAGGAGGAGCCAATTCTCAGTCAGACTTTCTCTGCTTTGTTTTGCAACTCTTAAAGGAATTGAGTCTGACAGACTGAAGTTTTCTTTTTCACTTTCTTCTCTAAATTTTCAGCTAAAGATGAGATTATGTTTTCAAGGGTACTATTCTTGCTGAAACAAGATATCTACATTAGTTTCAGTAAATTTTCTAACAGCTTTATTGAGGTATAGTTGACGTGATAAACTACACGTATTTAAATTATAAAGTTTGATAAGTTTTGGCATGTATGCACCATCATCACAATTAAGATAACAAAAATATGCATCCCCCCCAGAAGTTTACTTTCTGTAAGTTTTTGATGTGTGCTTAAATGGCCTACTTTCTAGGATCATCTGGAAATACTCTCTACTTTATCTCCTCACTAGCATTTCTAGTGACTGAACTATTATTGCTTCACCATTGAATCCCTGCTTCTCTGCTCTGCCTTTCAGCACCCCCATGATTAAGTACAGGGCTTAATTATGAATACCCAGTAAGTGAATTCTTAGTGTGTCTATACTATTAAATTGCTTGGTTATTATTACAGAGAAAATGGTTCTAATTTAATCTGTAGTTGTGTTCAAATTAATTTTAATTTAATTTGAATTAAAATTAAATCTAATTTATTTGTAGTTTGATTCAGGCCTTTACATGGCCAGGTCTGGTTTTAGTCATTCTTATTTCCATTTTTTAAAATATGCTTTATTACCAGTATCCCCTTTAATGGGCTAATCATCTTATTCTTCACAGCTTGGTTATTATTTCAGAACAATAGATGGCTGCCTTGAACCATTGTGAGACTTGGGCGTTGGTGACAGGTGTGGGTTTTATTTTGTCAAGATTTATTTTACTAGACTATTTTTAGGATGCCACAAGTTTTAGTCCTCTCCATCTACTCTATAATTGTGGTTATGGTGGTTTCCTGTGTCTTAGTTCAACTTTGCAATAGTCTCCAGAAGAGACCCTTAGACAGCATTTTACCCTATTGTCTAGAACTGATCAAATTAGAGGATCTCAGAATCAGAATTGGAACAAGGGCAAAGGGAAGAAACATACATACAACTGGGACCATAAAATTGATAGGGAAGAGTTAATTGTGTTATATCACCCTTAAAGTTTTCTTTGTCTCCCTTATTTACCCTGCCTTTAATGCAAACATTGGATGTCACTGGTGAATTAAAAGATGGTAAATTTAGAGTGTGTAGGAGTAGCTGGCACTGCCTGTCAGCCGTGTGCGGGGATGCACAGTGCGTCCTGACTAGCCCTGGTTCTCTTGCAGACTAAGGACAACTGTGTAATATCTCTCTTTCCCATCACGTTCACATTTTGCCCAGGGGTAATTGTGCTTTCACTTATCAAATAAAAGTTCAGTTACTGGATTACAAATCAAATAAACCCACTGGCATCAACTACAATAAGTTTTAAAACCTTCTAAAATCTTTTTTTTTTTTTTTTTTGTGGTACGTGGGCCTCTCACTGTTGTGGCCTCTCCCGTTGCGGAGCACAGGCTCCGGACGCGCAGGCTCAGCGGCCATGGCTCACGGGCCCAGCCGCTCCGCGGCATGTGGGATCTTCCCGGACTGGAGCACGAACCCATGTCCCCTGCATCGGCAGGTGGACTCTCAACCACTGCGCCACCAGGGAAGCCCCTAAAATCTTTTAAAAACATCCTCTCAAAGGTCCAAATTCATCTCCATTCTAAATAACCACATAATGGTGTTTAAGTTCTCCCCCACTGTTACTATCAACCTGTTTTTCCCCTCATTGGCATCTATGAAGAGAGCTACACTATGTTAAACTTCCATCATGACAAGGCAGCAAACCATTAGTGCAGTATTTTTGGAAATACATCCCACTTTACACATTTGTCAGTCTCAGTCCCCTGCCAGCTCCAGATCTAGTCCATAAGTTGGAGCAGCCCAGGACTATGTTTGCCCATTACTTATGGTTGCATATATCTGTACCTACAAAAGGAATTAATGAGACCCTTGGCCAAGGTTAAGGGTCCTTGAAGTTATCAGGGAGTCTAATTTTTTCTAGGACTATATAAAAGTGGGCAGAATTTGAGGAGCACAATCAAATTTGGGGCTGGTTTTCCTTGGCATAGTTCTTCTAGCTCTGGACAGCTAACTTGACACGGATGTTTCTTGTGACAGATCTGGTGTCGGCGCACCGGTGATTGGTGAGATTGATGGCGAATATCGACATGACAGTCGACGAAATACCTTGGAGTGGTGCCTGCCAGTGATTGATGCCAAAAATAAGAGTGGCAGCCTTGAGTTCAGCATTGCTGGGCAGCCCAATGATTTCTTCCCTGTTCAAGTCTCCTTCATCTCCAAAAAAAATTACTGTAACATACAGGTACCCCTGTTTAATAGAGAACTTATATGGGGAAAGTGGTAGGACGGATACCTGATAGGCAACATGACTTCATGGTCAGAGCAGAAATCAGAAAAGCTGATGTCCCCCGTGGATTCCTTTGCTGCCTCATTGTGTAATCTTGGTCAGTTCTTCACCTGCTTTGTCTCAGTTTTCCTCTCTAGATCAAAGTAAAGAAATTGAATATGACTACATATAAAAGTACTTATGGGTTGTGCAAGACTCATATCTCTTAGTTGCCTGCTTTTTTTAATAATCTCATGTATCTTAAAATCCATTTGCCAAAACACTCAACACGTGACTTAGTAATGCCTTCTATATTGTCACTTGGTTTGATCCCAAGGAATGAAAGAAAGTTTATTTGGAAGACGAAATTATTGCCAAAAAAGGTGATTCTAATACAAATAGATACCGTTTTTGTGTTCTTTTATGTCACAGCTTCGCTTCATTAATACGGATAATCGTAAGCCAATTCTGTTGTAAACCTTGTCCTTAAGGTAGGCAGGCAAAGCAGGGGAAATCTGTGAACTGTTTATTTATTTATTTATTTATTCATTCATTCATGCATTCATTCATTCATTCCGTGCCATGCACCTTGTGGGATCTTAGTTTCCTGACCAGGGATTGAACCCAGGCCCATGGCAGTGAAAGCACTGAGTGCTAACTACTGGACTGCCAGGGATTTCCCTGTGAACTGTCCTTCAGATCATTATTTTTAACTCTTTGTTCTTCCAGCGTTCAAGTTGCATTATAAGCACCGAGTTTATATTGTTATCTTCCCCTCGGACTTGTTGATTTGCTTGTCATTCTGGTTATCTTCCCAGATGTTCTCTGTCTCTCCTGAAAGTGCTTGGGAAGTTATAGTTTCATCTGTTGGATGATTCCAAAGAGCAGTTCTCCCTCCCTCCCTCCCTCCCTCTCTCCCCCTCTCCCCCTCTCCCCCTCTCCCCCTCTCCCCCTCTCCCCCTCTCCCCCTCTCCCCCTCTCCCCCTCTCCCTCTCTCCCTCTCTCCCTCTCTCCCTCCCTCCCTCCCTCCCCCCATCTCAGTTATTGGCTTAACCCCATCAGTATTGGGAGCACATTGTTGAACCCAAGACATTTTCCTGTTACTGACCATTTGAAGAACAGGACAGTATAATTGCTCTGTCAGAACCTCACTAGAAAATATGAATCAGTGGTTTAAGTTTTGTGTTGGTGCCATTACACGCACCATTGTTACAGGTAGTTCATTAAATTGGACATCTATTATTATTAATAAAGAGAAATCTCAGGACTTCCCTGGTGGTGCACTGGTTAGGACTCCGAACTCCCAACGCAGGGGGCCTGGGTTTGATCCCTGGTCGGGGAGCTATATCCCACACGCATGTCGCAACTAAGAGTTCGCATGCCACAACTAGGAGCCCGCCTGCCACAACTAAATACCCAGTGCAACCAAATAAATACATACTAAAAAAAAAAAGTAGGTTTAAATAAAAAATAAATAAAAAGAAATCTCATGAGAAGGACCCAGCCATACCTAGAAAATGAATATGATAGAACAACTTAGTGAGACTGAGAGCAAATTAAATAATGTTGAATTGTTAGAATGTTGCATTTTGGATCAAAATGTTAATCGATCATCCTGATAGAATGTCTATGACTTTCATAGGTTTTATAGGGCAGGGCCTGGGCAGTGGCCACTCATTCTGGACCTTTTACTTAATATTAATACCACTCTACATGTCATCCCAACAGTTGTCTTTTCTATCTAGAGAGCAGATTAATCATGTTGGTGGGGAAGAGTGATGCTTTGAGCTGCAATTGTGAATTGAACTTTTTTAGTATTTCTGAGTTACTTTTAATACTGCTTTAGGGGATTTGATCTGTTCTGTACTGAGAATTTAGCCAGCACCTTAAAGACCCGCTGTCCTTCTGCTTTACCTTACTCTCTGCTTGTTTTCCTAGGTTACCAAAGTGACCCAGGTAGATGGAAACAGCCCTGTAAGGTTTTCCACAGAGACCACTTTCCTAGTGGATAAGTATGAAATTCTGTAATACCAAGAAGAGGGAACCGAAAAGGAAAATTCTCAAATTAATAAAGAAGAAGCCAACAGTGGCTGAAGAATTTTTTCCAAACCTGCAAGCCATTGGAGACCCTTTTTTTCAAATACAGTGCACGATTCTCTGAGCGCAAGGACCCTCAACTCACCCTCAGTGTTTCAGTGTCACAGAGACATTCTCTGGCAAGGAAATGACACAAACATAAAGGGAAAGGCTGCTGATTTCTTTGGCAGATTTTACTGGCCAGCAGGAAAGCAAGCTCTCCAGAGAATGCCCCCGGTTAAACACTTTGTCCCCCATCAGCTAAGTTGTTTTTTATTTTAATGCCTAAATATATTTCATACTTTGTTTTTAAAAAGTTTTCTCTGCAGAAGGTTTTAATCTTTCATACTCCTTTCCTTTACCTTCAGTTTTTTTTCTTTCTATATATCCAATCCAGCACTGAGATCATCTGCATATAGGCACTGTATTTGGCACTCCGGGAACAGGTTGATCTAATCCATTCTTGATTTCTGGACTATGCAGGTGAACTGCTTGAGGGGTAGGGGGTCTAGAAGTTAAAAGATAAGGATGTCTTATCCTTTTCCTATATCTATTCATCCCTCCATTCCTTTGCCAGGCTGTTTTCCTTGCAGTCTTGTTGCTCTGGTTTAGAACACTAGTGTGAATCCCACTTGTGTCAATATTAAAGACAGCTGAGAAGCAGCTTTCAAATGGTATAGCCCCCACTTCAAGGTGTCTGGGAGGAGAATGGTCATGTCCAGTTAGGGATTTCACACCCACAGGTAATCATGTCTGCTGCTGGTGCTACCCAGCCTTCCATTCTCCATATTTTGGGTACTTCAGCTAAAACATGATAGCTAATGGTCTTTGTAATCCATTCACATTCCTGAGATTCACCACCTCCCTCTTTCTGAATGTTCTCTGTGTCATCAGTTTTTTCCTTTCTATCAGACATGAGGTTATGATTTTGGAGGCTGTAGGTTCAGTGAGTCTTTGTGCCAATCCCATTGGTCCTGAACTATCAAGGAGCCTCCCTTTTCACCACCAAGTTTTTAGCATTTCAAGATTCAGCTGATTATATTGCTGTGTAGGCATTGATATATTCCATTCTAGCCTGCCCAGCATTTTTTCAGCAGCCTTTCTGTTCCTGTGTCTGAAATCCTTCCTTTTTCTCCCCTAAGCCTTTTCTGTTTAGTGTCATCATGTAATGGTTGTTTCTCAGCCCTTGTTTCTCAGCCCCATCTCATCCATTACTTCTTCAATGGAGAAGACTACATCAGCCAGCCCAGCGTTGGCTTTTAACCCAGTATTGCACTGGGAGTTGGTGGAGTTGCTGCCAGGCTGCAGCCACAGACAGGGGGAAGAGACAGATGACAGTAGATGACTTCCTGCACTTTCAGCTGGTTGGAGAGTACGACTCCCACTCTGAACAACATCTGACCTTCCCTGCAAAGAGTGTACTGTAATTGAAGCAGAGCAGTCACACACGAATGGCCATGGATGGAATTGTTTGCCAAAGAAATTTCTGGCCTTTCCCTTTCCCTTAACTGCATCAGGGAAGAATCCTTATCTCTAGCTTGGTTTCCACATAAGGTTTTTTTGAGGAAGGGGACTGGAACAAAAAAATCTGTCATGTAGTTAAGTAGACAAGAAATCTTATTAATTCAGTTTTGTTTGAGAGTTGCTTGTCCATATGATTTTTTTAAAGTGAAGTTTAGTTTCACAAAAACTTTTTTTTCTAAAATTACTTTTGGGGTAATATTTAAAATGAGAGAAGTTTTGTAACCCTGTAAAATACATAGGGAATATAACATTCCATTGTACACAAAGAAGGCAAATTCTTTAATCAAATAAAAAGTATTATAAAATGAATGGTTTTTAGACTGTTGACTCTCATACTTTGGTGTCTTCTCTGGTGTCTTCAGAATGCTGTAACAGGATCTAAGATTAAAAATTAATGATATGTTTCTTTAAGAGGAAATAATCTCTATCTGAGAGTATTCATTGCCTTTTCTCCCTATTACAGGTATTGTGTCTTGTGTATTTTTCTACATTTGAGCATATACACATACACATGCACTCCTGACAGTGTAGCTTTTGAATTTGATGCCACTTATGGGCTTTTGATCTTAATTTTGTCAGAGCCAGTTGTAGAGTCAGAAAAATGAGGCTTCATCTTTAAAGAATAACCATAGTTGGTGATATCTTGGAGCATTCTCTTCCCCATTAGACAAACAGTGGTAAGAAGTAAGTGATGCAGGCATGAGTGATGAAGGCCTTCCTTGGAAGTTGATAACTCCCTCAGAAAAGGCTTCTTCCTTCCTTTCTTTTTATTTAACTTGAAAAATTATTGAATGTCACCAAATTGTTTGGAAGGCAAATCTCTGATGAATAGTAAGTTTCTGGAATGAATAAGTTTTTATTTTAATGGTGAAAGCCAAGATTTTGAGAAATTGCAAGAGAAATTGCAAGTATCTTTAATGTTGCTGAAGTGTGGCTTGGATCTCTGAGGCTGTAACGTTAATCCAGTGAAATGAAGCACACCAAAACCACGCCACACCCTCTGACTGGCAGCTGATCCTTCCACAGCATCAAGGGGAGTTTTTGTTGGCCTCTTGTGAGGGAAACTAACAAAATAATTAGATCTGACTGGGCATTCTGTTTAATGTGGGAGGTCTGTGGTTCCTGCTCTGGGTTAATTAATTCCACACAGAGGAGGTAGGGAGGTAGGTGAGTTCCTTTTAAAAAAAAAAGGTCTGTCATTCATCTACTCACAGTATCAAACCCCAAATCTATCAACCCATGCATCTCTACAGGAAACTTTGCCCTCCAATTAATTTAACGTTCACACTGGGTAGGCTCTCAGAGATTTCCAGGGTTGATAGAGAATAGCTTTTCTTAAAAGTTTATGGGACTTCCCTGGAGGTCCAGTTGTTAAGACTGCGCTTCCACTGCAGGGAGTGCACGTTTGATCCCTGGTCAGGGAACTAAGATCCTGCATGCTGCGAGGCGGGGCCAAAAAAAAAAAGTTTACATCTGCAGGGCTCATTGGAGGAGGAGAGGAGGAAAATAGGAGGAGTCCCCATCCTCAGGAAGATTGAAGTCGAACTGGAAGCAACGGCTGTACCTCCTTACAAAGCTTTCTTGCTAAGGTAGGTCGGGGTCAACTGCAACTAGTGATACTCAACATGGGTCTCAATGAGGGTGAGGAATAGAGCTTTGGTCTGGTAGGTTTTAGAGGAATCGCTCAAAAGGAAGCAAAAACTCAGAATTGACTCCCTTGTACTATGCACATCTCTCACTGTAACCATCCTCTCCCTTCATTCCCTCTTTTTGCCCCATTTGGTAGATACATTTGCAGCTGTAGAGCTTCTTTGAAACTCCTAGAAGATCCACAAGTAGGTTGGTTGCTGTGTATTGCTCCTGACCCAAGAGCAGACAGCATGTCTACAAGAGTCAGTTTCACATCTCGCCCTGGGGAGTTAGTGACTGATGTGGAGGCAGGCCTTTAGGAAGTTTAGACTACTTTTCCAAACTGATCTGTTGCCGCCTCTCAAACACAAGAGTCAAGCAACCAGGCGGTTTTCAGAAGCTTGGGCCACTCCCCTACCTCTACCCTCAGTGGTCAAAAAGGAAAGTTTTTTGCCTTGCTGTTCATAGGGCAGGGGTTATGTGGTTATTTAAGGCTTAGTCCAATTCTGGGAAGTTCCCATAGATGTAAATCTGAGATCAGGTTAACGGGCTTTTTGAAAAAGAAGTGTTACCAATTCGAAGCAATGAGAGAAATGGAAATAGGTCTTGTTTCCCATTCTTTTGCCCGAATGAATGCTTGTTCTTTTCAGCTCATAGGAAGGTCCTGAGCCACGGAAGGTAAATAAGACCAGTCTTCTGTCCTACCCAAATTTCCCACTCAGCTTGGACGTACCTGTGGGTGGAAGTGTGAATTGTGCAGCTTCAAAGACAAACTGAGAAGACAGCTTCTGCTCTTTTGCAGCTAGTGAAGAAAGGTTTGAACTTTTTCTTCAAGTTGGATGCAGTGAGGAGTTACTTGGCATCATTGCTGCCACCACACCTACACTAATGATGCTGAGTTCAGGATCCAAAGAGGCCAGAAAGGTTAGCTTCCTGGGATAGGGTGTGCATCTACAGGGATTGCTTGCTGTAATGAGCAATAATCACTTCTTTCTGGGGCTGGAGGGTGTACAATTTCAGAGGACGGACAGAGCTGGGAACTGTGCCGTGGCAAAGGCAGGCTGGGTGTGGAAGTCCACTCCTGACGTTCATAGCCAAGTGCAGAAGGCCTTAAAAAATCCACTCTTCCTTCCACACCCAGCCTTTGCCCTCTCCCCCTGCTTCCACTTCGGAAAGTCTGAAGCATGCTTGGAAAGCTGTTTTCTGCTTTCTTCTCTCTTCCTCCCCCTTTCTGAGCTCCCAGCTGCTCAACCTCTTGCGTAACTGTGAGAGAGCACTGAGTTTGTTGATGGGCTCCAGATGTGGAGCGGGGTGGGGATGGTAGGTCTGAAGTCCCCTGAGTGCTCTAACTGTGGGAACATAGGGCCCCGACACAGCAGGAGCGAGGACACATTGCACAGAACCTTTATCATGGGGTCAGCTGACCGCTGGGCTGGGAGGACAGAGAGCAGTTGGGTGATGTTTCAACCCCCTGCCTCAGCATCAGCCGCCTCCGTGGCAGCCTTGATTATTCCCTGAAATTCCTCCTGACCAAGACGGTAAGGAAGAGCTGGAATTGTGAAACAGAGTTATGTGAAAAGTCTTTGCGGTACCCCAATCTGAGCCTCTTCCCTCAAACTCTGGGTCTTGGCACATAAGATACAACAAGTTTGGGGTTTGTTTCATTTTCTTTCTTTTCTTTTTTAAACAGAATAGCCTGAAAATTACTGTTGTGATCTGCCTCATAAAAAGGTGGTCAGAGTTAAAATACTTTTATGAGCCTCAAACAGTGTGAAGAAAGAAAGAATAAGAGGCTTCCACCCCCAACACCGCTCCTCCACCCCAGGCCAAATCCTGGGGCTTCCTGGTGCCCACAGCACATGCTGAAGCCTGATAGTTTGACCTCTATTAGCTAGAGCAGGTAGCTGCAGAGAGCGTCCCACCCCCTCCTGCTTCTAGTCCGGTCAGCTCCAGCCTCCAGACATGGGGGGTCCCCCTGCTAATGCTGGCCCTGTCAATGAGTGACCAAAGATTCCTGCAGTTCAACCTTCTGCTGTTCCTGGGTTAGGCAGGGAGGGTACATACTAAAGTCACTGAATCAGAGCAAGATTTGTCCATCCCAAAGAGGACAAATTATTTTCTGCTATCCTTCCCTCACTGGAATTTATGCCAGCCTTGGGGGATTTCTCCTTCCTCTCCTTCAGGGAGGAAGAGTCTCAGGGGTCCCTCCAGTGCTGGTTAAAGAGGTCCAGTCTAGCTGCGTTCAGCTCCCTAGGGCCTCCCCTGTCAGTCTCCTGGGGCGAGAGCTGGCTTTGCAAGGTAAGGATCCTCTGTCAGCTTGGATTTCGGGTGGCGAGAATGACTTTCAACCAGGCTCAGTTTCTAGGCTTCACCTTAGGTTTTCGGTGCCCCCCTCTTCTTCCTTATTAACCCCTCGCTCGCTCCTACAGAGACCCAGACTGCTGTAGGATGGTGTGCTCAACAGTAAACCTACAGCTTGTCTCCCGAGTGTAATCCTGCAGGTTGTGGTGAGGGTGGAGCTACACGGGGTAAGACGATAATTCCATTCAGCTTTCCTGTGCTTTACAGTTTGCATGGCACTTTACCATGCCTCCGTATACCTATCCTTAGAAAAACCTGTGACACCCTATATGCAGAGTTATCCACCCCATTTACAGGTCGTCATGGTGGAGGGGCTTGGAGTAGGATGAGGAGAAGGGGCAACAGAGAGTAGACCTGGATACCCTCAGCAGATATTTGGAGGTGATGAGAATATGTTGTAGGGCTGCGACCATGAAGTTCATTGGGAGCTCATGGAGGATTCAGGCACCTAAAGTGAGAAAAAAAAAAAAAGGTGGGATTGTTTAGAGAAAAACTGTCAAAAACACCCTCTCAGAAGAGCCTTAAAGCCTAGGGGTGGAGGGTGGTCTAGGAGAGTCCGAAGGGGAGGGTGAGTGGGGATAGGGGTGTGTACGTGGTGGTGGTAGTGGAGAGCCCAGCTGCAGAGAGATGAACAAAGCGGGCGCTGTGCAGGCCGGGGGTGGGGGGGAGGTGCTGCTATGGGAAAGGGTGGGTGGGGGGATCTTGGGCTCCGGTCCCACAAGGGCGTCTCCTCCGGCTGGCCTGGCGGACGGGACGGGGGACGGGGGCGGGGACTAGCGGGGGGGTGGGGTAGGGAGGCGGGACCCGCTCGCCCTCCTCCTACTCAGCGG
The DNA here is from genome assembly GCF_039906515.1 of Pseudorca crassidens. Lineage (NCBI taxonomy): Eukaryota > Metazoa > Chordata > Mammalia > Artiodactyla > Delphinidae > Pseudorca > Pseudorca crassidens. The sequence continues at coordinate 95,811,200 of NC_090304.1, forward strand.
GCTCCCAGGGAAAAGCAAGAGTGTCCTTCTGAGCCTGGGGCCGCGGCGGCCGAGCCAGGCGAAGGAACCAGTGTCCCCCTTTCCCCCCGAGGTAAGAACGCTCTCCCCCACTACGCCTGCGGGTCCTGCTAGCTGCGCGGCTGGGACTGGATAAGAGGAAGTCCCAGGGACCTGGAGGGAGCCCTCAGATCAGCTCTGGGCTGGAAGAGCCCGGAAGAAACCGGTAGGGGAGGAGGGGGTCCACAGGTGAGTGCGTGGGGGCGCGAGAGGCTTTGTACGGAGTGGGCTCCGCTGCTTTCCCGAGAGCTGCTTGCTCCTGCCCTCCCGAGCCGCCGCCCGCGCCGCCGCCAGAGGGGGCCCTTGCGCTCTCCCCCCGGGGGGAACGCGGATCCTTGTCCCAAGACCCTCCTTCGGGCACCCAGACATCTGGGCGACACTCGCGAGGTCTCGTCCGCCTGCTCCCCACACCTCCCCTCTCTCGCCGACAGAAGGACTGAGAGCCCTGCACCAGGACCGGAGGTGTCTCCCGGGGCATCTCAGCTCCAGTCCCGGGCCGGGCCGCCTTGGCGGACAGGAAAGGGCTGCGGAGTCCGGCTTGGAAGCAGTGGTGTCCGGGAGAGACTCTTGCGTGTGTTCAGGAGATGGGTGGCACATCTGAGGCTTCCCCGGCCCTCTCCAAGACCCCGCGTCTTTAGGGGTCTGGGAGGCCAGAGGGGGGAAGCTGGGGGCAGTGAGTCTCCGCTCTTGCCACGCCCGCACGGTCCATATTCGAATCCCTTGCGGAGTTCCCTGGTGCCGGGGCTGAGCCAGGTCCTCCGGGCTCCTCCGGGATACGGAAGCGCGGGCGCCCGGGGGCGGCGGGGGGCTGGGGCAGCTGGGTGGCCGAGGCGCCCGCGGACGCTTCCGCCGAGGCGGGCAAGAGGGGAGCCTGGGCCGGGAGACCGAGCGGTCCGACGGGGGACCCAGGGCGCCGGGGCGGGGCTGCATACTGGGCCCGTTAGCTCAGCCGTCCCGGAGTCTGACTCATCGAACCGGTCACACACAAAGCCAACCTCCCCACCACGTCAGGCATCCCACGCGCAGACACACTCGGCGCCCCACCCGGCATCACCCACGCACCCTTCCCACCGCACACGCCACGCGGACAGCTGCGTCTCTCTCCGCCGTGACAAGTGTGGGACCCAGCGTACACCTAGGACTCCACACACACGCCAAGCACCCGCAGCCCTCCCAGGAAGCCCACATTCACACCTGCGGCCCCTAGCGCTCACGCCCTTCCCCGGGCCCACGCACCCCGACACACGCGGCCCCGCCGTTCACACACACCCATCACGCACTCAGTTCTCACACAGGCCGACTGTTACACACTCACCCCCCCCACACACACACAAATGCTGCACACGCGGCCCCCCTCCCGCCGCCGCCCGCGGGGAGCCGGCGGTGTCTGGGGGCCGCCCCTTTCGCCCGCCGGGCAAACAAGCGGCCCCTTCTCCCCGCCCGGCCAAAGAAAGGCCGCTTGTCCAGCGTCAGCGGCGGGCGGGGCGGCCCGGCAGGCGGCCCAACACTGCGGCCTTGTCCCACCTGGCGGCCCTGGGGAGGGCGGCGAGGGGCAGCAGGGAGCCCTCCGTGCGGAAACCCAACTCAGTCCCCCGGCCTCCCCGGCCTCGGAGAGCCGCCCTTTTCCGGCACCCCACCTCCACCCCGCACACAAGTAAAATCACACCCCCGAACTACACTCTCGCCTTGTCCCGCCGCCTCCTCCAGCCCCGGCTGCCCGCCTACGGTCTCTCCCCACTCCTGGGTCCCCCGGCCTGCCCTCCGGCCCCCTCTTTTACTCCAGGGCCCCGCCTCCCACCACACCCCCGGTCTCCCCCTCCACGGCCCTGGGTACCTTCGACTGCTCCCCCGGTCCGTCACCCCCTTTCCTTGAGAACTTCTCTGTCCCCAGTCTCCCCCATCTCCTTCGTTCCCCAGTCCCTCTACCTTTCCGTCCCCGTCTCCCCCCACCTCTGCGTCCCCTCGACTCTATCCGGTTTCCCACCTCCTTCCCCTCCTCCCCATCCTCTGCCCTCAGTCTTCCCTCCCCAGCCCTCCTTTTCCCTCATCCCTCAGTCTCCCTCTTTATTTCCCTCCAAATCCCTTCGTCTTCCCACCCGCCCCGTCCCTCCGCAGACCCCTCGTTTTCCTTCTCCCGAAGTTCCCTTCGTCCCTGGCTTTCCCCCACGCCCTCCCCCGCCCTCGCCCGGCTCCGGCGCCCCGCCCGCTGGGCTCCCAGCCTCAGTTTCCTTCCCTTCCCGGCTCCTTCCTCCGCCGGCGGCCCTTCCTCGAGGGCGGATGTGCGCCGGATGGGCGAAGGCGGTGGCGGCGGGTCGAGAGGATCCCAGCTCTAACCCCGGAGGCCTCGGGCCACAGCCATGCGACGCCCAGGACGAGGCCTGGGCTGGCCGCCGGGGCCACAGGTGAGGCCGGAGCGGAAGCACCCGTGCGGGGGCTCCGCCGGGACCGCTTTCGCTCCGGGGCCAGCCTCGGACCTTTCTTCTGGTGCCTAATTTGGAGTCTGGACTTCCTCCAGTGCCTGTCGGTTCCAGACCTTTCCGGCCGCTCCCTGGGCCCCCACCGCCCTGGCTAAGGTGCCGAGACCCCCGAAGCGGTGACTCTGGGCGCCCCACGAGGCGCAGAGAGCTGGGGACCGGGTAGGGCTGCTGATCCCCCGTGGCCTGGATGCCCGGGCGTTCGCGCTGGGCCGAGAGGCCGGAGGGGCCGGAGCGGGGTCACCTGCCGGAGCTCCGGCGTCGCCCCACAAGGGGCCCTCCAGACACCCAGGCCTCTGCCACCCTGAGCCCGAGGAGGAGCTTGGGCATCTCTGCTCGCGGCGCAGGAGGGCTACTGAGAGCCGAGGCAAACCGCGGCGCTTCCCCCAGTCCCTCCTTCCCGAGAGCTGGACTCGCACCGCAGGGGCCTTTTTTTGGCAGCGGGCGGGGCGGGGTTTCCCAAAGCGGCCGCGGAGGCCGGGCTGGGCGAGCGGGGTGGGTAATTACAGCCCCCGGGTAGTGGGCAGCCCGGTGGGACGGGAGCAGGTCGGCCGGTGGGAGGCGCCTCGGAGCAGCCCGCTTGGCACTCCCTGCCGGGGGTGGGGTGGGAGGAGAAGGCGCCCCCGCCCCGACCCGTCCCCCACGCCCCCCACCCCGTGGCTGCTCTCCCGGCCGCTGCGCAGCCCCTGGGTCAGAGCGCCGCCCGCGTGCTGGGACGCGCCGGTCTGGTGTACCTTTCCACTTCACCTGGATTAGGTTTCGGAGCTGGGGCCACAGCCCCGCGCCTCCCAATCTCTACATCTTTTCTTATCTTCTCTGTCTCTCCCTACACCTCTCTCCTTATCTCTCCTTCTTCTTTCACCTCCTTATTCCCTTCTCTCCTCCCCTCCAATCACTCTTGTTCCCCATCAACCTCATTCCTTTACAATCTTTATCTGCACTTGAAATCCTTGGTGTAAATAAAAGAGCACACCCACTGCCACCTCACAGAGTGATAATGACAACTTGACAGATGAAGAAACTGAAGCCCAGATAGGTGAAGTGACTTGTTCGAGATCATGAAGCTCATACTGATAACTGGCATGTTTATAGTGCTTTGCACTTCACAGTGTCATTTCATATAATACCTGAATCTCCAGACAATCATCTTTAAAAAAAAAAAAAACCTAATAGTTTTATTGAGGTATGATGTTCATACCATAAAATTCACTTAATTTCAATGTACATTCCGTGATTTTTAGTATATTTACAGATCTGTGCAACCGTCATCACAAGTAAGTTTTAGAACATTTCTATCACCCCCCTCAAATCTGCCCACTTATGGTCACTCCCTGTTTCACCCCTAGCCCCAGGCAAGTAGTGGGTGTTTTTTCTTTAAATCATTATTCCAGTTTTATAGAGAATGATCTGACACTCAGAGAAGTTAAGTAACTTGCCCAAGATCTCTCAGCTAATAAATAATAAAGTCAGGATTAAAATTTAGGCTCTAAAGAATAAAATAAAATAAAATAAAATTTAAGGCTCTTGTACCCCAGTCTAAAGCTCTTTCCACTAAGTGATGATGCCTTTCTTTCACCATTGTTTATCGTTTTGTTTTTCTTACTCCCTCTTTTATATAAACTCTCCATCCCCAACCCACTCTCTTGCCTCTCCTCCCTCAGAGAATGCTGAGGGATTTCCCTGAGTACAGCAGTCTCTGTCCCTGGAAATTCTTCCCCCTGGCCAGGTCTCCTGGGGAGGTGCCAGGCCACCTTGAGCTTTGGTGTAGGTTAATGGCCTTTGCCTTCCCTCTTCCTAGGCAGACTTGGGGCGGGCCCCAGGCCCTGTTCCAGCCTCTCTTCCGCCAGCTTGGGTGGAAATGGTGACGGAGACGATGCAGTCCAGGTCCGGAAGGGTGGAAGCTGGGAGGGTAAAATTAGTAACTATGGCTAAGGCCTTTGGGCCCCACTGCCAGGGTCAGACATTACTTGGAATGCTGGCTCCTCCCCCGACTTCTTCTCCAAGTCCCTTGGAAGATGGCTGGAAGAGAAAGTGGAGGGGCACCCTGCTTTCCTATGTCTCCCTCCCTACATTCAGTTACACTCTTTTCAACTTCCCCAGAAACATTGTTCAGCAGCAGATGAACCTTAGCAAGTTGGCCAAGGATGGGCATGTAGGTACATATTAGTACACAAAGGTCCTTCCTCAGAGTTTGCAGGTACCAAAACTGTGAGCCAGGGAGAAAGGGTTGAGTGAGGAAGAGTTCAGGTTCTGGCTCTGGAATCTATCAGTATTTTACCTCTGGTTCTAAGGACCTCAGCTTCCTACAGCACCAAATCAGGTGAAGATCCCCAGAGTCCTATATTCCCAGTGCTAGTCACCATGGAGGGTTTCTATTTTTTTGCTGACTGTTTGGGGGTAAGATTGCTTTCTGGGGAAGAGAGGGTGCAGAAATTGAGACAAAGAGATGGCAGGAATAGTTGTTTTTCCCGTGTATCTCCTTTAAGAAAACATCCTTCTGAGACCCCTGGGAAAAGAGACAAAGGGAGAAGAAGGAGAGGGAAAGGCTGTGGGAGGGAGCTCCTGCTCAGCCCTGCCACCCACCTGGGGCCCCCTGTCTACCAGTGTCCCTGGAGGGGCTTCCTTGGACTTGCTTCTCCCGCTAAGGTAGATTTCCCCCACCCTGCTTACGGCTCCAGTTGTGTGAGGGTCCTCAGCTGTCAAGGCCTGAGCCCTGGGTGTCAGAGGCAAGAAAGTACAGCAGTACAGGTTGGGCCCTGTAGGACTTTTTGGGCTTCCTGTGTGTGGCAAGGGCCAGGACCGGTGTGGTGTGGTATCCACGCCACAGCTGAAGATGTGGCATCGCCTTCCCCCAGGAAGCTCCTGAGCTGCCTCGACTTCTCCCTCAGCAGGAGCGTGCTGGAAACCACGGTGACACGGGCCTGCGCCTTCCCTGAGAACCTTGCTACAGAGCCTACGCCTTGCCCTTTTCTACCCTGGCCTCCCCACCTCACCTGTTTTCTGCTGTGTCCGCAGGAGCTCTGGAGCCCCAGGACAATGGACACGATCAATAGGAACCAAGTGGGCCCTGGAAGCAAGACCCCAGCTATGGTGCAGGTGAGTGTGGTTGGGGGCGGGGCAAGCGGGCTGTTGGTGAGGATGAGCTGACTCCTCTACCTACCTGTGGTCCCAGCCCAAGGATGACAGTGGTACTACCTCTGCTCTTCCCCAGGTCCCAAGCCTATTAACAGCTAAGTCTTTAGCTGAATTAGGTTAATTGGTTCACCCAGAAAATACCCTTTGAAAGTCAGGAAGTGTTTTACAGATTGACCCTGAGCTGTATCTCTCTCCTCGATCCAGGCCCTGCCCTCTCTTGTAATTTAGTTTAACAGGGGCAAACAATGGCCAAGTGGATTGCCACGGACAGGTCTACAGGGACAAGTCTTGATCGGTCCCCTCTACCAGTACCCCCTCCTCTTACCAAGCACTTCCCCACTCCCCTTTCTCCTGTTTCTGTCCTAACAGACAAAAGGGCAGTTAAACCAAGACTTGAGATAAATCCAGTGGGACGAGTTAGTGGCCTAGATTCAGATCTAATTACAATTTAGTGGAATACTGCTCTGTGCAAGATTTTGCACTACACCCTCAGAGCCCTTTGGAGAGCGCAGGTGCTGGAGAGAGTGCTGGTGTGAGGACGGGGACTAGGGTGGTAAGGTGCCGGCCAGGAGTCTCATGATGCTCCTCCCCCACCTCCACTACCTGCAGAAAGGACCCTTGGACCTGATCGAAACAGGCAAAGGGCTGAAAGTGCAAACGGACAAACCCCATCTGGTGAGCCTGGGCAGTGGGCGGCTCAGCACGGCCATCACTCTTCTGCCGCTGGAGGAAGGTGAGTCTGGGGGGCATCTGACCTGCCACCCCTCCATCCCCGTAGACATTCCTGCCCTGGGATCCTGGCATGTGCTGGGGCCCTCTTGATACCTGCTGGCAGTGTTCACCTCCAACAGATGGGAGGCCGTGCCACCTACCCCACCAGTTTGCTTCCCTTGTCTCTGCCTGCCCAGACTAATCTAGCTCCATGACTGGGATTAAAGGTCAGCTTAGAAATCAGGAGGAGGGCACTGAAACAGGAGAGCACATGGCTCTTGGCAACCGCTGTGGCCAAGAAGAAAGGGGGCCCCCTCCAGGGCAGTGCCTGACATGGGAGAAGGTGCTGGTGGAGATGGAGAGATGGCAGTGGGGGCCCCACTCCTAGTTAGGCCCTGGCACAGCCCCTTCCACCTTGCGGCTTCTGCCCTTCCTCTCTGCTCTCGAGGTTGCACTTGTTGCCTGGGTGATACTACATTCCCCACATTCTCCAAATACCGGTCCCAGGGGCTCTGCCAGGGGGAGGGGCTGTGCCTGCGGAAGCCCGGGGAGAGTTGAACTGAAGAGAGGGGAGTGAGGGAGGGCAAGGGTTGCAGGTGGCAGAAGGGAGGGAGAGAAGAAGGAGGCTGAGAGAGTTTGAGGAAAAGATGGGGGAGAATGGGGAAGGAGAAAAAGGTCTTAGGGAGGGAGGACTGGGTGGACAAAGGGAAGGTCTGCAGAAAAGTCCCCCTTCCCTACTCTATCTGTGGATCCACTGTGCCCTTCGGGCCTTCATCTCTGGGTCTGAGAAGAGCTTCTACCCCTTACTGTCTCGACCAGGCTCAGGGGTCCCAAAGATGTGGCCCGTGATTCTCCCTGGAGTAGGAGGTGGCAGTAGATTTCCAGTGTGGCCCTCCTTGCCCCTCTCTGCCAGCTCAGCCTGGACTACCCCTCTGACTCAGTTTGCCTCCTGTCTTCAGGGAGGACAGTGATTGGCTCTGCAGCCAGGGACATCTCACTGCAGGGTCTAGGCCTGGCTCCAGAGCACTGCTACATCGAGAACCTGCGGGGCACCCTCACCCTCTACCCCTGCGGCAATGCCTGCACTATTGATGGGCTCCTGGTCCGGCAGCCCACCCGACTCACTCAGGGTAAGTTCTGACAGCCCGGAACCTAGGGGGCTGTTTAAAAGCTTGTGCATGACAGGTGCAGGGGAAGCCTGCTGTGTTGGTTGCCATGGTAACCGCCTGAGTGGCCAAGTTGGGGGTGGGGTGCTCAGGTGCATCTGGATCGGGTGCATTTCGAAACCCCTCCAGCATCCAGACTTGTCTTCAACCTGCTTTTCTCTGGTCACCCCCACCCTGCCACCGTGGGGAGAGAGGAGGGCCTGCTTCCTGCTCTCAGAGGGCACGGGGAGTGGTGCAGTGGTCACTCGTGGTCGTTAGGGGAGAGCAGTTGGAGCAGCAGCGAGGGGAAAGTGGCACATGGCTCCGTGATGCCAAGAGGGAGTTGTTCTGAAAGGCTGTTGAGGCTGGGGAGCTGCTGAGGATAATGGCGATGGGACAAGGGCAAAATCTGATGGCAGAATCTGAGGACACGCTCACTCCTGTTAAAACACTGTTGACAGTAGCTTTTGGGTCATGAATATGGTTACCACCCTGTTTCCCAAAGCAACAGGCCATTCCGTTGTGTAAGGGAGCTCTAAAAACTGGGCCTCCGGTTACTATGGTGACCAGGCAGGTAAGGGGTTGGCCAGGTAGCACTCTGATAAACCAGGTGTGTTTGCCCTGGACATCAATGTATACAGTGAAGCACCGTATTAGGGGGATGACAAAAGTGGATTTGGGTGGGGGGTAGAGGATGGAGCTTTGGACTAAGCCTGGCTCTAAGTAGGAGGACCCGTGTCCTGGCAGTGTTTTCTTGGGACTCTTACCTCCTACTGGCTGGAAGCTCCTTTGTAGTGGAAATCCCACCCACTCCACTGTTTCCCTCTCTCCTTCTCTTCACACCTCTTGGGGTCTCTCCCTTCAGGGCTGACCCAGGAGACCCAACCTTCCTGCCTTTGGGAGTGTCAGGGGGACAACTGACTCCAGGGAGACAGGTCTGCCAGGAGCAGCAGCAGACAGGCCCTCATCTCCTCCAGGGCTTCTCTGACTCCAGATAGAGGAGGAACCCCCATAAATTGAGGCTTTGGCTGTGATGCCATCTGGCTCCTGACCGTACTCTTCCATCTCAAAGAGAGCATCTTCCCCAAGATTTGGGTACGTGGAAGTGAGATAGTAGAACAGCAAGGAGAGGCAGAGGCAGAGTTCAAAGAAGGCTGGAGAAAGAGCCCAGCCCCAAATCCCTCACGTTCATGAGCAAGAATTTTCTTCCCCTGTGCGTTGTGAGCAGGGTGGCGGAACCGATGCTCTGTAGGCCTCTCTTGCCTGGTCTTCCCAGGGCAGCATTTAGCTCCCTGAGAAGAGGGAGGGCCTGGGCCAAGATGGAATTCTTAGGCATTTCCTGTGGCCCAAGTGACCCCCAACTCTTGCCCAGGCAAAAGCCCACCCTGCCAACTATGTACCCTCCCACTCTCTCCTGACCCTAAACCCCCTTCCCTTTCGCTCCCTTCCATCCCCATAGCTGCCTTGTCTAGGCTCGCCTGTCTCAGAAGCTTGGCAGCCTGGGGAGGGGTAGGCAGAGGCACAAAGGAACGGGTGTTCTTCTCCCCAGCACTACCCCTCCCCTGGGCTCCAGGAGCTGAGGGTTTCCTTGTCTCATCTCTGGAGCAAGGCACCAAGCCCAGCCCTGCCTGGCCCCACTCCGGACATTCTTGGGAGCGCGTTTCCCTGGAAACTGGGTGGCTCGGGGGTGCATGTGCTATCTCTATGTGTCTGTGTAACTGCAGTGTGTTTATGTATCTCCGGATGTGTTTGTGCCTCTGGGCTTGTGTATCTTTGTGTTTGTGTCTTTCCTTGTGTTTATGGATCAGAGTGTTCAAGTTGGGGGCAGGGGTGAACTCAGGGCTGATGGTAACGAAGTCCGTGTGTGCGCCTGTGAGGATATGAGAACTCACTGGCCACGTGCCTATCTGTGGGCGTATATGCAAGAGGATCATTTTCCCTGTCTTGTTTCCCCGATCCAGCCTTGTAGGGGGGACCCCCCTCTTTGAAAAACAGAGGGCTACCCTAGAAATAACAAGGAGCCCTCTCTGGCTGGGCCGGGCTTTGGATGCATCATTCTGGGCACTGGGCCCAGCCATAGGCAATTGGAGAGGCACACGTCATCACGAGCAGGGTGGCAGTGACAGGCTCTTCCAGCAGGAATATGCCTGGCCAGGGGGTGGGGGGAAGCAGGCAGAAAACAGATGCCAACCTTTAGCTAGAGCTATGGACATGGGGGCCAGGAAGATCCTGCTTTCAGTCCTATCCCCGGGTATCCCGGGACATCCCACGCTGCCCTCTCTCTACAGAACAAGAGGTGGAGCTAGGAAGAGGACCAAGGAAATGAGGAGGAATATCATATCTGGGTCTAGGCTGTCCCGCCCTGAGACCACATCGCCAGACCACATGAAAGATCTGGGAGGGGACCAAGTAGGGAAGGGCCCGGAAAGCCATGAAGCTCAGGGACCAGGCTGTCTAGACAGAAGGTCCTCATCCTCTCCCAGCATTCACTGCCAGCCCTTCGTTGGAGTCTCCTTCACTCCCCAGGCGCCTCCTTGGTGGGCAGGGGCTTCTCTGAGGGCCAGCAGGGAGGCTCCCTGGAATGTGGCTGGTGAGCCAGGATTCCTGAGTTATCCAGCTGCCTCCCTCTGGGATCCAGGACACTGAGCCTCTTCCTCTTCCACACAGCTGTCAGTTATTCCTTCTGTAAAATGGGAGTGATGCCTCCAACTGTCCTCTGTTATAAGACTGATAAAGATCTTGACTAATAAAGCTCAAAGGAAGGAGAGAAAAAGCAAATGCTCCTAGCTCCCCACTTCTTTGTGTCTGCCTCCTGCCCCATTTCTCCCTGGCGGTATCCTCTGTGTCCGTCTGGGTCAGTCCAGCTGGCCGTCACAGTTTCCAGACTGATGAATCACATTTCCTGAGGAGATTTTTTTTTTTTAAACCCTCCCCCTATTTTGCATTTGACCCTATATGGTTTTCCTTTTTCCTTCAGAAGGGGAGTAAGCTGTATGTGAGTATATGAGTGCGCGGGGGTGTGCGCGCGTGCGTGCGTGCGTGCGTGCGTGTGTGTGTGTGTAGTATGGCTGGGTGGGTAGGAGTTCAGTGAGGGTGGAAAAATTGTTTGACTGTTTCTCTAAGGAGGCTGACTTTTGACTTCAGAGTCTCTCTGGGGACTGAGTGAAAGGCTATCTGTGCCTGAGTGAGGGTATAACCAAGAGAGGGGCTGGTGCCTGAGGGGTGGTGTGTTTGAGAATAAATGTGTGTGGGAGACAGGACGTGTTTAACTGGGGTGTCTGTGTGATTTAGAGTATGCACGGCCGAGTGGTGTCTGTGTGACTGAGCAGGTGTTGGTGTGTACCTGGGAGAAAGTGTGTGGGGCTACGTGAGCGCTGAGCATACAGAAGACGTCTGAGAGAACACAGTGTGTCCCTTAAGGTTCTGGTGTCCAGAGGCCAGTCCCTGGAATGAGAGGAACTTTCTGGGACCCAGGCTGGGTGGTAGGTACTTGCCTGGCCCAGAACCTCAGCCAGGTCCTGGGGGCTCCAGAGGCGGCTGGCACTGTTTCCAGATGGGAAGGGTACCTCCTTGGGGTGAAAGAGCTCTTTACGGGGCTAGCACGACCGGTGGTTGTGGTTGGAAGGAGGTGGGTTGGCTTCTGGAGCCCCAGGGGAGTGGGCTGGCTTGGAAGAGGCAGGGCCTTGGTCCAGTGTGGGTCATGGGGCGAGGTGAACTGCTGGGAGGGTGGGGGTAAGGGGGGCAAAGGAGGAGGTGTTTAGGGTGGAGACAGGGGCCGGGCTCAGTGCTGCGCACACTGCACACAGCACTGCCTTGGCCTGCACTTGTCAGGGTGGCAGACTGAGGGCCAGAGCTGGACCCAGTGACTTAGCTGGATTCCCAGGAGTTTCACTCTTCTCTCTAATATATGGAGCCATGGACTGTCAGAGCTTAACCTCTGCTGTCATCAAGCCAGCCTCCTCACTCTGTTGATAAGGAACCCGAGGCCAGAGGGTGTGACTGGCCCAAAGTGACCAGCCAGGGGCTGGGCCGGCCCCCTCCTAGGCCTCTGGTGGCTTCTGGCCACAGAGGGGTCTCAGTGAGACCCCAATTCCCCTTACTTCTGCCTCCTGGCTCTTCACCCTCTGGCCTTTGTATCTACCTCTCACCTTCTACCTGTCCTTCTCTCTGTCATCTCCCTGGAACCTTTCCTCCTTGCCCCACTTCTACTCCTGACCCGGGCTCAGGACTTCTGAGCTGGCTCAGAAGTCAGCTGGCTCCCTCCCCGCATCTCCCCCGCCCCGCCCTCTCCATCCCGCTCCTCTCCTCTCCTCTCCTCTATCACTTCCTCTTCCCCTCCTCCTCTCCTTTGTCCCTCCCTCCCGGGCTCCCTTCCCCCGCCGCCAGTAGCCGGCCCGCCCCTCCCCGGGCATTGGTGGCTGCTCGCTGCCTCGCCGCTCGCTGCTCCGAGCCCGGAGCCGGCGGCGGGGAGGTCGGCCCGCCTCTCCAAAGGCCCGGGGCGGGCCGGGGACCTGGAAGGCTCGAGCTAGCAGGGGCGAGCGGTCCGGAGGTCCGGATTCGGTGGTGAGTCCTCAGCCCCCGGCGGCCGCAGCCCCGGCAGCAGGGCGCGGAGCAGCTCGGGCTGGGAGGGGCGTGGAGGGGGTGGGGAAGCGTGCGAGGAGGGGGATCGGGTCCCTGGCCCCGCTTGGGAGCTTGAGGCCGTGAGGCTCGATCGTGTGTGTGAGCCCTGAACATATCTAAGTGGGGCGCCTGGGCTGGGGCCACTCCTCAGCGGGGCAGACTTCATTTTCCCCAGCACTAGGCGGTCCCCTTCGTGGGACCTGCCTCTCTACGGGGTTGAGGGGTCCTGGTTAGGATGAGCGGAGCCTGTGTTACGGCTCAGAGGGGTCTCGGATGGAAGGAGCCAAGGCCCCTCCTCCCATCTTCCCTTCGCCCCAGCCTCCTTTTGGCCAGTTCATTCTATTTGTGTGGCCAGCAGGGCAGTGACTGTCGCTCTGAGTGTGAGGCTGTCTGCCTATATCTGTGTGTCTGTGTGTTTCTGAGTGTGTATGTGTGTGAGCCGGGATGAGAGTGTGTTTGTGTGTAGTGTTTCCCCCCCTGCATCTCTCAGAGATAGGATCCACCCTCTCTTTTGCCCCGTTTGTTTTTTTCCCTCCAGATGTGCACCCACCTGCACACAGCTCGGCCCTGAGCCCCTTTGGGGAGGAGGGGCACAAACACAACTTTGCCTGGATGAGAAGGGGTTCTTGGGTTTCGTGAGTGGGCTGACCTTTGGAGGTGTGGGGCAGGAGTGGGCAGAGAGGAGGTTTCTTCCCAGAAACAGGCTTGCCAGGCCCCTGGGGGCATGGGACCAGAGTTGGGGCCATGCCTGGGGCCCCTGAGTGCAAATAGAAAGTTAATTTGGGCAGGAGCTGAGCTGCAGTCAGTCCCGCTGCCCTCCTGCCCGCTCTATTAATACAGATCCAGCTCTGCTGCCTGGCATCACCTATTTATAGCCCCAGAGGCAGCATAGCCACACCCCTTGTATAGAGGAGGGTGAGGGGCAGGGAACTCACAGCTATAGGGGCCAGGGCCGGGGTCCGTAGGTGCCCACAGCCTCCTTGGGTGGGCCTGGCACTGATGGGCTGGAATCCACCCAGACTCCCCACCTCCTTCCCAGTCTGGACTATGTGGTCAGGCTCCTGATCTGCCCCGCCCCCCCTCCCTGCCCCCCATCAACCTAGGGTTGAGTGGGTCTGTCTAGACCCTGCAAACTCATCATTAATTAGCTTGTTAAATGGCTGAAAGGAGGGGGCGGGGAATGCAGGGTTCTTTCTGAAACAGCTGTGGCTGTAATTAGGTGGACAGTGTGGCTGGCTCTTATTTATTCCGGTTATGATTACTCTGTGATCAGCGCCTCTGATTGGTGGCTTGGCAGGGAAGGCTCCCTCCTTTCCTAACCACCCATCAGCCTTTAGAATTGTCGGTGCCTGCCTGGGAGGGCCCGTGGGTTTGCCAGAGAAGTGGGTGGTTTTGTCTACTATGTTGTCTGCTATGGGCTTCTCAGCTTGCTAGCCCCCCCTCCGTGGCAATGCCCAGGGCCCCCCAACAGGCTCTTGAGCGCCTCAGTGGGCGGCCAAGGTACCCACGTGGTCTGGGATGCCCCATGCCCTTGTGGCCTGCCTGAGCTGAACTGTCTCAGCGTCCAGGAATGTAGACTTCCCTGCCAGTCTTAGCTCAGACTGGCATGAAGCTTGGGGTGCCAAGTGGCACCAGATAGGGTAGAGAGGAGCCTGGGGCCAGGGGCCAAGGACATGGACAAATTGGAAGAGTGGGTGGTAGAGACCACCAGGTCTCTGGCTTCTCCCAACAGAGCATCTTGTGCAGAAGCCCTCTAGCACCTGGTGTGGCCGGGAGGAGGAGTTCTGCCAGACAGGCTTAGGCGCGGTGCGCACACCTGTCACCGTGCACACTCCCGGTGCCCCTGGCTACATTTTCTGGCTCCCACCTGCCCTCCCCCCTCCATGCACTCACACTTCCTGGGCAGGACTGGGCTTGTGTCTACTGCCTGGGAATGTGCTTGGTTGAGGCTGGGCCCACTGGCCTAGGCTTGGCTGCCTTCCAGGGGAGACCAAGGAGCAGGACGATGTCAGGCCAGAGAGCGCTTTGACAGAGAGAAGGAGGGTAGCGGTCGCTCCTGGCTGTCAGAAAGGGGGGCAGCTCTCTTAAGGAAGCGAATTCTGGTCCCCGCAGGGGCATCTGACCGATCCATGGTGTTTCCCTGTCCCCTGTCTCAGAGCTTTTGTGTGATCCTGGAAGTTGCTGCCTCTCAAACTGACCCTTCCACCCAGGTGGCAGATAGGTGGATCTTGATGGGAGGCACATGGGTGTCTGTGTTCTCTGGAGAGCCTTCTCCGCTTACAGAGCACTGGCATGCACTGTCTTTCTAACTCTGCAAGGTCAGTGGTTTTGTCCTCATTTTTCTGATGAGAGAACTAGACTCAAGGAGGTGAAGTGACTTTACCTGAAGATCTCACAGGTAGTATGAAGGAAATTTAGGACTAGGACTTACAAACCAGAGCTCTTTCCCCTCGGCCCTGTGCTGTGGAGCTGGGCTGGGGCCTCCGGCACGGGGGGAGTCAGGTGTGGAGCCAGTGGGTGCCACTGAGTGCAGGTGGGGATGACTCTTCGGAGCCCGGGCTGAGCCTGCTGTGCTGCGGGGTGAGGGCTGCCTCAGCTCTGCCTGCCCTTCCGAGCGTTTGGTTTCTCTGCAGGCTGCATGTTGTGCCTGGGTCAGTCCACCTTCCTCCGCTTTAACCACCCGGCTGAAGCCAAGTGGATGAAGAGCATGATTCCGGCAGGGGGCCGGGCCCCTGGACCCCCCTACAGTCCTGGCCCGGGTAGGTACCCACTTGGGGCACGTGGCTAGTTTGGCGGCACCCCGTGGACAGTCCTCCTCCTTGCCCATTCCAGCCTCCAGCCACACTTGCAGTGTCAGGGCAGGACAACACCCATGATCTGGGCTTGCTGCCACCTGCCATGGGCCACTGGTGGAGAGTGCCAGGCAGTCTGACCACTGGAAGAGATCCAAGAAGTGCTGCTTGGCTGGAATTGGGGAATCATGTGCCTGAGGGATGGGGGGCTGTGCCGGCCTGTGTCCCACTGCCCTGGAAGGTGCCACCTTGGTGTCTGGGACCCTGACCCTCTTATGTCACTACCAGGGAGCCTCACCCTTGAGGGTGGCCTGTGGGGGCAGAAGGAAGCATCCAATTGAGCTGCTGTAAGCTCTGGGGCGGGGAGGGGGGGTCCCACCTGCTTGTGATCATGTCTTTGGGCCCTGCCCCACCCCCAGGCCATGCCATGCCAGCTGATGTCTCAGTGGAGCAGCTGCAGTTTGTGTGTGAATTATTGATCCCCAGAGGAGAGTTGGGTGATTGTCCCAGGGAGCCAGCACAGCCCCCCTCAGCCCAGCTGCCTAGGGGGCTGGGTGCAGATCAGGAGGCTGCCTATAGGCCTGCCACCCCAGACTTTGCACGGGTATTCAGATGGCTGTAGGATGACAGGTGTCAGCGTGCTACTGGGACAGGTGGACATGTGTGTGAGGTGCACCTAGCAGGGTGGCATCAGTGGCTTCAATGGATCATTTGGGGATCTGAGGAAAGATGGGTGGTCCCTAGGATCACCAGTATCCACGGCAACCCCTCTGCCTTTGGTCCCACACAGTCCCCATAATTTTGGACCCAGACTCAGTCTTGCAAAGCCTTCTTCTTCTCCTTTCTAGGTCCT
Source organism: Pseudorca crassidens (assembly GCF_039906515.1). Classification (NCBI taxonomy): domain Eukaryota; kingdom Metazoa; phylum Chordata; class Mammalia; order Artiodactyla; family Delphinidae; genus Pseudorca; species Pseudorca crassidens. Next base: position 95,826,987 of record NC_090304.1, read on the forward strand.
TGGAGGCTCAGAAGCTTGGGTTCCCAGTCCACTCCCTGGGTAGCTTTACCCTGCTCCCACCCTGGCCTTGTCACGCCACTCCCTCAGCTGTTTGGGGCAGTGGTTTCAGAGACTCCTGGTTGGTTGACAAGGGCTGGGGCAGGGCAAAGGCAGGCTCTTGCTGGCATGGCTTAACGGGCTAATTGGAGGCACTGAGCTGCACCTAGTTGCTGCCCAGCCTGGCTTCCAGGAACTGGCCTTTAGGGCCAGGCCCCTCCCTTGCCTCTGACTGGATAAAGTGGTGCTGCACACACCCCTCGCCCAGCCCTGGAGGATCTGTGTGTGTGTTTTCCTGGGTCTCGGCTGCTGTGTTGGGAGGCCCTGATGTCCTATTGGACTGGGACCACCTCCTCCCCGGAACTTCTGGCCCGCTCCCCAGCGTGCCCCCATGCCCTTTGCAGAAGGTCCACCTGCCCTTCCTGAAGTGGAGCTTGAGGAGGTTGAGGAAACCAAGGCAGGGAGGAACCTAGTCTTAGGGTGAGTGCCTGGCCGTGTTGCCGACTCTGTCCTAAGTCATAAAATGTCAGAGCCAGGAGAGCCCTCTTCCTTCACAGACGGCAAAACCAAGGGCAAGTGACTTGGGGAAGTTGCACAGCAGGTTAGTGGCTGAGCTGGCGCTGGGACCCAGATCTCCTGGCTGCTTCTCCAGAGCCTTTCTAGCCCTGTTCTGCTGGCAGGACGTGGGAGTGCTCGCTCTTGTGCATATGCAGCTCCCTAGGGCCTAGGAGACGCCGACCAGGTCCTGAGGCCTCTTTGCGTTTTCCTTCAGCAGAATCACAAAGCTTGGTGAACGGGAACCACACCCCACAGCCTGCAACCCAGGGACCCTCAGCCTGTGGCAGCCACAGTTCCCTGGTGAGCTCTATTGAGAAGGACCTGCAGGAGATCATGGACTCACTGGTGCTCGAGGAGCCTGGAGCTGCTGGCAAGAAGCCTGCCGCCACTTCCCCACTGTCACCGATGGCCAATGGTGGCCGCTACCTGCTGTCCCCCCCGACCAGCCCTGGCGCCATGTCCGTGGGCTCCAGCTATGAGAACACCTCTCCAGCCTTCTCTCCGCTCTCCTCACCAGCCAGCAGTGGGAGCTGTGCCAGCCACTCCCCCAGTGGGCAGGAGCCAGCCCCTTCCATGCCCCCCCTGGTGCCTGCCCGGTCCTCTAGCTACCATTTGGCCCTGCAGCCCTCACAGTCCCGACCCAGTGGTGCTCGCCCCTCTGAGAGCCCCCGGCTGGGCAGGAAGGGGGGTCACGAGAGGCCGCCCAGCCCTGGCCTCCGAGGTCTGCGGACAGACAGCCCTGCAGCCACTGTCTTGGCAGTGGCCTGCAGAGCCACCGAGAGCCCCCGGGCGGGGGGGCAGTTGCCCCTGGTGGCGATTGGCCTGAGTGAATACCAGGCTTCAGGTGCCCGTGGCCAACCCACCAGCATTCCTGGCAGCCCCAAGTTCCAGCCACCAGTCCCTGCTCCTCGAAACAAGATTGGCACGCTCCAGGACCGCCCTCCCAGCCCTTTCCGGGAGCTGCCGGGCACTGAGCGGGTGTTGACAACCAGCCCCTCACGCCAGCTGGTGGGCCGAACATTTTCCGATGGGTCCGCTACCCGCACCCTGCAACCTCCCGAGAGCCCCCGCCTAGGCCGGCGGGGCCTGGACAGTATGAGAGAACTGCCTCCCTTGAGTCCATCTCTGTCCCGAAGGGCTCTCTCCCCCATGCCCGCCCGGACCACCCCAGATCCCAAACTAACCAGGGAAGTGGCAGAGAGTCCCCGACCCCGGCGCTGGGCAGCCCATGGGGCTTCACCAGAGGACTTCTCTGTGACGGCGTGGGGCCGTAGGACACGGAGCCCCTCACCCACACTAGGGGAGTCCCTGGCACCCCGCAAGGGCAGCTTCAGTGGCAGGCTGAGCCCGGCTTATAGTCTGGGCTCGTTGACTGGGGCTTCACCCCACCAGAGCCCCCGTGCCCAGAGGAAGCTCTCCAGCGGGGACTTGCGGGTGCCTGTCACTCGGGAGCGGAAAAATAGCATCACAGAGATCAGTGACAACGAGGATGACCTCCTGGAGTACCACCGGCGGCAGCGCCAAGAGCGGCTTCGGGAGCAGGAGATGGAGAGGCTGGTGAGCGGATGCCAGGGAGGCCGCTGGCATCCATGACAGGGGCTCTGCCAGGGTGTGGGCGGGCCAGCTGGCAGGGAGGGAGGGGCCCGTGGACAGGGCCTGGGCTTCCCAAGCTTCTCCACTTCCGGGATACACCGTAGTGACCAGTATCTCAAGGCTCTGGTGCCCTGAACAAGAACTTTCTTTGACGTCTCTAAGGCCTTATTTCAAATTCATGCTCACTTTGCATTTATTCCATAACACAGTGTTTGTTTTCATGTATAAAAGAAGTTTCACGTTATGTACCTGAACACAATGAAGCTCTAGGAAAACATAGCACGTTTATGATGAAGCTTTGTACGTCTCAGTTTGAGAAGCAGGTCTCAGTGATTAGAAGGCTGAAGCCCAGAGAGGGGAATGGGTTTGTGCAAGGTCACACAGCAAGTTCTGGCAGAGCTGGAATTGGAACCCACGTCTCCTGTCTCTCCAAGGCTTATTCTTTAGAAAAGCCTCTGGTCCTTCTTTCTTGCTTCTCTTTGGCCTCTATAAATGGGTGGGAGCTGCTCATCCTGGCCCATGCTGGATCATCTGGAAATGGGGGTGGCAGGGGGAGAAGAAGAGAACAGGATGGGCAGCCCCTGGCTGATCCAGGTCAGTCTGTGTGATAGTGATTTTGTGTGCTGGTGTGTGTGTGTGTGTGTGTGTGTGTGTGTGTGTGCATGCGCACACATGTGGGTGCCTTTGGGGGCTGGGTGTGGTTCTGGGCAGCTGTCCTGGAGATGGCATCTGAGCTGGGTGGGGGCTGGGATTCCCCAGATAGAGCAGGGAGCTTGAGGGGCGCTGGCTGGTGTGTCCACGCTGTAGCACGTGCACAGGAAAATAGGTTCTGCCCTCTTTCCCTTGCGAGCAGAAGAACGGGGTTCCTGGGGGCCCAGGGACACTGGGATTGGTTTGAGGAGGAGAATCGGAACTGAGGAGGTTTGCCTGGAGCCCTTTCAGAAGAGGTTGGGACAGCTTTGGGTGAGGTGAGGGTGTGGGACCTTGTGTCTGTGTTGGGTCCGGGAGGGATGAGGCAGGACCCCCAGTCTTGTAAGTTACTATATCTTCTGTTTTTGCCTGGCCTGGACAAGAGTGCTTGCCCCCCGCTGGGGTCTCATCCTGGAGAGGGGGCAGTGAACCTGGCACAGGCAGAGTGGTGGGGCCAGCCTCCCTCAACTCCATTCAGCCTTCCCGCCCCCTCCCCTGCCCCGCGCCACGTGCCTCCCCAGCCCTTACCTGCCCCACCTGTCACTTTAAATCTTGGAGGCTGCCTGCCCTGCCCCTCCCACCTCCACCGGGCTGGCTGCTTATCTTGGTCCTGGGGCAGGGGCGGGGGCACTGGCCCAGCCTCCTGGGTGCTGAGACTCTGTTCCTGGTTTTCTTGCTATGGAACTGGGTAAGCAGCAGGAGGGAAGCTGGGTAAGTGTCTGGGGGGTCCTGGCCAAACTGGTGAGAGACACCAGAGGTTGAGGGACCACAGAGAGAGTCTGGGGGAAGCCCCAAGTCTGGAGTACTATCCCTCCTTCACCTTCTTAGGCCCCTGGGAGGTATCTGGGTGGGCTGTGTGGGCAGGGGGCGGATGCAGCAGCCGGGCCACAGAGCACTGACACCTGGGCCCAGGCGTTCAAGTGCTGGCAGCTGCGCGGCCTGCTGGGAAGGAGCCAGGGGCTGCCAGAGGGTGACTGGAGCTGAGATGGGCATGAGGAGGGCTGTGGCCCAGGCCTCTCGGGCAGGGTGTATACATGCTAAGCACATCTTTGTGTAAACCTGTGTCAGGTCCCTGTGGGCCCCTGGGTCTGTGTTCCGGCCCTGCCTGTGTGGGTCGGTGCCCACCTGTCTGTGTGCTAGACTGTGTTTATCCGTGTGTGTGCCAGTGTGCGTTTGTGCATGTCAGGACTGGTGTGTTTGTGCGTAGCTGCCTGTTAATACAGGCCCAGGGTACGTGTTGTGTCTTTGTGTGTCAGTGCTGATATGCGGCGGTGTCTCTGTGGGCCCAGGTGTCTTTGGATCTACGTGTATCCATGTCAGCATGAACACCTGCGTGTTCTGTGTCTCATTGTGTTCTTTACCTGCCTACCAGCATGTGTTTCTGGGTGCGTCTGGGTGTGTCCCTGTGTGTTCACGAGGAAGCCCACCCTGGGACAGAATGAGAAGGGAGAGGAAACAGGAAGACGGGAGGGGCTGGCCGCGTGGGCAGGTGGCACGACAGCCCGGTTCCTCCTGCCCGCCTCTGGGGCACCCACCCTCCTTCCCTCTGCCTCCCCAGACCTTGGGCTCTGGGCTCTCCTGACTTGATTCTGACGCCGAGCCCCTAGTGTCCTAGTCCTCCCTCCTGACGGGACACCATGCCTGGCTCTAGCCCTCCTGGGACCCAGCCTCCTCCCCTTACGCCCTGCTCTGTCCACCCTCCCCAGGAACGACAGCGCCTGGAGACCATCCTGAATTTATGCGCCGAGTACAGCCGGGCCGACGGGGGACCTGAGGCCGGGGAGCTGCCCAGCATCGGGGAGGCCGCCGCAGCCTTGGCTCTGGCCTGCCGGAGGCCCTCACGAGGCCTTGTGGGGGGCACTGGGGCCTCTGCGCGGAGCAACGAGGAGCCTGGAGGTGCCACCCAACGCCTGTGGGAGACTGTGGAGCGCTCGGATGAGGAGAATCTCAAGGAGGAGTGCAGTAGCACGGAGAGCACCCAGCAGGAGGTGGGACCCAGCAGGGACCCAGCAGGAGGTGGGACCCAGCAGGAGGTGGGACGCGGGGTGGCCTGCCGCAGGCCGAGGAGGCACGCGTGTGTGGTGGATGCCAAGGCCCAGCGAGGGGGAAGTATATGAAGTTTGGGCCGACATCAGGGTGTAGAAATGAGGAGGTGGGACTCCCCTGGCAGTCCACTGGTTAAGACTCCGCGCAGGGCGTGTGGGTTCCACGATCTCTGCTCCGGAAGCTAAGGTCCCGCGTATCCAGTAGCAGGGCCAAAAAAAAAAAGAGGAGGCAAGGAAGAGGGGGAGGTGTTGATGAGTTTCCCAAGCTATAAATATGCTTTACGACCTGGCTTTCCTTGGAGCCCCACCCGGGCCTGGCACCCGGTGGTAAGTCTGTTACTTTCAGCCAAGCTGTATTGCTCCCTGTGCGGGGAGGGGAGCTTCCTCCTATCTCAGTCCAGCTGCCCCTTCCAAGCACCCTGAGAAATGCGGATCCGTTTCCGTAGTCTCATCCTGGAAGGCTCTAGAGGCTTCCCTAGCTGATGGCTCCCCTCCCCTCCAGCACGAAGATGCACCCAGTGCCAAGCTCCAGGGAGAGGTGCTGGCCCTGGAAGAGGAGCGGGCTCAGGTGCTGGGGCGAGTGGGGCAGCTGAAAGTCCGGGTGAAGGAGTTGGAGCAGCAGCTGCAGGAGTCGGCCCGAGAGGTGAGAGCGAGGGCCCTGGCTGGGCTCCTCCCCGGGCACAGTGATGGCCCCAGAGTGGCCCGAGTCCAGCTGCCTTGAGTGGCCTTGACGTGGACCCTGCTGTTGCCTCCAGGCTGAAATGGAGCGGGCACTGCTGCAGGGGGAGAGGGAAGCAGAGCGCACGCTGCTGCAGAAGGAGCAGAAGGCGCTGGACCAGCTGCAGGAGAAGCTGGTGACCTTGGAGACGGGCATCCAAAAGGAGAGGGACAAGGTAACCCACCCCAGGCCTGGCTCAGTGCCGGGCGCCTGTGGCCTGGGAGAAGAGGAGAGATGCCTTCTCTGGGGCCCCTAACCTCTTACCTCATTGTTCATCCTGCAGCCCGGCTGGTCTCTGGGCCCCTTCTGGGGCAGGGGGCCTTATTCTCCGTGGAAAGTACCAGCTTGGAGGGCGCTGCCAGGGTCTGGGCTGGTGTCTGGGGTCTCCTCTGCCTGGGTCTCTGTTCTACATCTGGGTGCCTGGGTGCCTGCCATTCTAGGCCCTTCGTGCCCCTTCTAGGAAGTGCCGAAGCCCCTTCTTGGGCGGTGAGCACGGCCCAAGGCACTGGTACTGGGGAGTGATTCAGGTCTGGGTGTCTGCATCTGGAGGACATCCGCCTCCAAGCGTGGCTCCGGTGCTCAGGATGTGGTCTTTGGGAGATGGCCCTCAGGTCTCTGTTTCCCTTGAGCCTTCAGGATCTGCAGCCTCCCATCCCAGATGGTCCCAGCTCCTGCCCCTGGCCCTTTCAGATTTCGTGCCAGCCTGCTGGGGCCGCTCCATCCCACAGGGGCCGTGTCAGCCACGCCCAAGATGTCCAACAACGTGCCAAAAGCTCCGAAGTGGAGAGGGGCCACCTATTTCTGGACTTGACAGTATTTTTCCAAGAATTAATTCTCCTTCTGGATTTTTTGAGAGTGTCTTCCTCCGGCCCCTCAGTTTTGAAGCTCTTAACAATTCTGTGACCCTCCCACCCTGTTTTTTGGAGCTTTGGCTCTGGACCCCAAAACCACACTCCCAAATTCTGTGCCAAATTAACTCCATGCTTACCAACCAGGCCTGCACTAACGCCCCCTCTAATCACTGTCCTGGGCTCTCTGCATGTCCCTAACTGCCAGTGCCACCCAGGCAGGGCTGAGCCGTGCCTGCTTTTGCACTAACTCCACGGGCACCCCTGTGCCCTTGGCCCCTCCCCTCTAATGTTGCCTCCTTCCGTTCTTGGTGTGGGACCCCAGGGTTTTGATCAGAAAGGAATGGGCAGGGGGCACAGCTCCACTTTGCTCAGTGGGGCATTGGCAGGAGGGGTACAAAATTGGGGGAAATGCTTGGCCGAGGAGCCTCTCGGTCCAAAGAGCTCCTCTCATTTGGAAAAGCCAGGGTGCGGCCTCCACAGACTGTTTGCAGTTTCCTGCACAGAGGAGAGGCGGGCTGTCGTCACCTGTCTTCCCTCCTGAGTGGAGGGACGAGGAGGTCCAGTGGTGGTGGCATGGCCTGGGGAGGGCACGGACAGGGGCTCTCTGCCACACAGTGGCTACCCTTCCTAGCTTTCCTCTGGGGCTTCCCAATTTCAGATACTCCAACCAGAGGGTGGGAAGGGGTAGGTCTCTCCCCACTCCCACCCCTGATCCATTCAGAACATAGGGTATTGCAAAGGCTGAGTCCAAGCATGGGGAAGTGCTTGGACCTCAGAAACTGGACTGATCAGGTCCTCCTCTCCTGGATGAGGATGGGGGCGTGGGGTGGAGGGGGGACAGAGGCAGGGTTCAGCACAGGGACTCCAGGGTGAAGCTCAGCATTTCAGCAGGAACCTGTCTAACCTCATTTCTCATTGACCTGGCATTGCCTGGAGGCATGGACTTTGCCTTCTCTCTGGGCCCAGTTATTTGAGGTGGAGGTGGTGATGGTGGTGGCCACGGTGGTGGTGGCAGTGGGGAAGGTTCCCTCAGCTTCCCTCCCCAGCGCCCAGCCCATGGCCCTATTCTGGCTTTGAGATCAGTAATCACAGTTTCTCCTCTGCCTGTCCTTCGGAGGGGTGACTCACCAGCTCCTCCCTGCATCCCCCCTTCCCACCCTCAGAGGTGTCATCTCGCCCCAGACAGAGCCATCCACCTCCTCTCTGTACCCACTCCTGGGGCTCCTATTACCACGGCAACGGGCCGAACTAATTGCAACCCTCATCCTACTGAAGTTCAGCCTGCAGTGCCAGCACCCCACCCCCACCCTGGGCAGGAGGTGGGGAGGCCAAGGGGGTTGGGTTGGGGTCCCCTCCACTGCATGGCTGTAGCTTTAACATCCTCGGCTCCCAATTCACACCCAACCCCTGGATTTAATCCCCACCAACTCTACCCTTTTCCCAGGGTTAAATTTTGGTCTCTGGGAAGCGGAAGAGGGGGAGGAACAGCAGCTAGAGGCTCCGTGTTTGTGATGTGGAACCAGCTTTGTCTTTGACTGGTTTGGAGAGAAAACAGAGGGCCTCTTCCTAGGACTTGCCCAAACCTTTCTAGTTCAAGGGACTCCAAGAGACCAACATTTCTGCCTGGGACCCACACCCCTGCCTGTGACACCATCGCCTGCACCTCCAGTCCTGTCTCACACCCCAGCTCTTTGCCTTTCCCACCCTGCCCCTCTTCCTCCTTATTTCCCTTTCTCCTGTTTGCTCTCTCCTCTCCTGGTTAAACTCCTTTCATTCCCCGCCTTCTTTCTCTTTTCCCCGCACCCCACCCCCCTTCCCTGCGCCCCGCCCCGCGCCGCCGCTGCCCCGGGCCGGAGTTGAGGAGTGTGTGTTCTGTTTCTCCCCTGTGCCCGCCCCCTCCCCCTCCGGCGACCAGGAGAGGGCGGAGCTGGCCGCGGGACGGAGGCACCTGGAGGCCCGCCAGGCGCTCTACGCCGAGCTCCAGACGCAGCTCGATAACTGCCCCGAGTCAGTGCGGGAACAGTTACAGGAGCAGCTGAGAAGGGTCAGTTTCACCAGCCCCCGCCCCCTCCCCGCCCCCGAGGGCCGCCCGCCCGGAAGAGAGGAGCGGTGGGCCGGGACCGCCTGGGCCCTGCAGTACCTGCCGGACGACAGGGTCCGTGTTGTGGCTTGGAGGGGACAGGGAAGGGTTGGGGTGGGGGTGGAGGTTCTCCTTTCTGCTACTGCAGGCAGCGCTGCCCGGCAAAGGGGCAGAGCCGAGCGGAGGAAAGGGGGCGGGGTGGGGGCAGGTCCCTTCCTCCGTTTCCCCGGGTCCAGCCCCCAGAAGTCTCACCTCTGTGAACTGGCCTTCCAGGCGCAGAGTGGTATCGTGAGCACCACCCGATCCCCTTTGTCACTGTCGTTCAAGGAGGCAGAAGCCCTGGAGACTGAGACAAAGCTCTTTGAAGACTTGGAGTTCCAGCAGCTGGAGCGGGAGAGCCGCGTGGAGGAGGAGCGCGAGCTGGCTGGCCAAGGGCTGCTCCGGAGCAAGGCCGAGCTGCTCCGGAGCATCGCCAAGAGGAAGGTGCGCCCCCCCGGCCCCCATCCCTGCCGCGAGGCCCGCAGTGCCGGCTTGACTTCACCTTGCTGAGCCTCGGTTTCCTCATCTGTAAAACAAGAACAATAACAGGCTGTTGTGAGCGATAAAGGAGATGATGTGTGTGAAGACAGCATAGGACATGATCATAGTAAGCACTCGGTGAACAATAACTATTGTTATTAAGCTCTGACTCTCCCCAGTTCTCCCTTGGAAAGTGGATTGGGCTCACATTCAGAGCTGGGCCCTGGCTGGGCAGGGCAGGGAGAAACGGAGATGGAGGAGGGCGCTGAAGAGGAGACTTGCTCCTGCCCTTGTAGAGCTCTCTGATGGAAGTGCTGGGACACATACAAAGACCAGAGATCTGGATATTAGAGCCTGCCAGGGGTACTAGAAAGGCATCACCTGGGTTCCAGCCTTGGCCCAGCCCTGGCTCAGCTGAGCCGTAAAACAAGGGGATTTGGTATCGCATCCTGGCTGGTTCTGGAGCTCCAGTTGCTCTGATGTCTCCTGATCTCAGCCAGACCAGGACAGGGTATTGGGGCGGGGATGTAAAGTTGGGAGGAGGCTTGTGTTAAGCAAGGGTTAGGAAGGTGTGGGTGAGGAGAAGGGGGAGGAGCCAGGCGGCCCACACACCTGTGGCTGAGAGTTGAGTGTCCGTGCACACATATGCATGCATGTGCACTTTGCCAGGCTGGAGTGAGTGGGTGGGAGGTGAGGGCAGTGAGCTTGGGGAGGGGTGTCAAAAAGTGGGGCTAGTTTGGTGGTAAGTGGGGAGCCACTGGACTTCCCCCTGAGTCCAGATCCCTTGCTTCTCTCCCTGAGCTGCTCTGCCTTACAAATACATCTGCCTATCAGTGAAATGGGCATAAAGGCATCTGCCTCGTAAGAGAGTTAAGTGAGGTAACACGTGCAAAGCATTTAGCAGAGTTCTTGGGTCCTGACAGGTTCTCAGTAAATTGCAGATCTTGTTGTGAGGATTACCACCTGGTCTGCTTCAGTCTGCTTGGGCTGACCCCAGATTTAGTACAGCTCCCTTCTTCCCTCCCTTCTCTCCTATGTCTTGCTCTTCATGGTGATAGTTTAAGGCCTCCTCTTTCAGGAAGCCCTCCTTGGATAAACCCAGCCCATTTTCCCGGAGCCCCTCTCCTTCTCTCTCACTTATTATCTTTTCGTTTCCTTTTAGCACATGATTGTTGAGCCAGGCATTGCGCTAAGCCCTACTGGGGATATGGAGACAAAAAGAAACTGGCCCGGCCCTTGGATCGGACAGCTTGGGCGGGGTGGTGGTGATGGAGACATATATTCACAAGTAACAGCAATACAAGGCAAATGGTGATATGGAATAATTTGAGCACAGAGCAAGGAGCAAAGGAATTGAGTGGTGATCAAGGAAGATGTTGGAGAGAAGATAGCATTGGGTCTGGTCTTGGAGGATAAATAAGCTCTTGATGGGTGGAGAAGACAGGGCAGCATTCCTGGCAAGGAGAACCGTATAAGAAAGGCCTGGGAGTGTACACCTGCACCGCTGACATTACAATAGGGCCGAGCTGAGTGCACGCCGCCGAGGGCTCAGGGTAGGAGGGAGGGTGGAAAGTGGAGGCCCAGTTCCAGGAGCCCTTGAGTGCTGGCTGAGGGATTTGTGCTTTATCCTGTGAATAATGAGGAGTTGCTGAGAAGAGGACTGATGACCCTTACTCGTGGATTAAAAAAAAAATTATTCAAGTAATATACATTCTAAAAAGATGAGAAAATTCAAACAAGCAAGCAAACGAAAACAAACCTCAAAGTCCATTTTAGGAAGCTATCTGTGGCCGTGTAGGGGTGGATCAGAAAGTTGAGAGAGTGGAAGCAGGAGGCTGGTGAAGAAGTCCAGGCCAGGAAACAGAGGGCCTGGGTTGGGGTGGTGGCAGTGGGATGGAAGCACGGGGGCAGGTGGAGAACGTTTCAGCATGTCTGGGATTCCGGACACGTTGACTGGGGCGGGCGGGGAGAGAGATTTGGGAACTTGAGTTCTGGCTGGTGTGCCTGGTGGCATGGGGTCACTGGTCGAGTGAGGGGTGAGGGAGCCGACCACAGCAGCCTGCGTTTTCCTTGGGTGAGATGAGGCCGAACAGAAGGGCTAGTTGATTCCCTTCACCCAAGCCCAGGGTCTCTGGGCAGCAGAGATGACCAAGCCTCACCTTGGGCTCAGCCCTGTCTCTCCAGGGTCTGACCCACTACCCCCATCTCCTCCAGGAGCGCCTGGCGGTCCTGGACAGTCAGGCTGGGCAGATCCGGTCCCAGGCTGTGCAAGAGTCAGAACGCCTAGCCCGGGATAAGAATGCCTCCCTGCAGCTGCTGCAGAAGGTAGCCCCAGTCAGGTTGGGCGGGGGATGAGGGCTGGCGAGGGGCTGGGGGAGTGGGAGGTGAGTGCAGAAGGGCTGGGGTGGAGACTGGCCAGCCAGGTGGGATCCCCCTTTACTTGGGGCCCCTTGCCCCACTCCCACTCCTTTCTGATTCTGCCGCTTTGGGCTTGCAGGAGAAGGAGAAACTGGCTATGTTGGAAAGAAGATACCACTCTCTCACAGGGGGCAGGGCTTTCCCGAAGACCACGTCGACCCTCAAAGAGGTAACATGGTTGGTTTGGGCCCCAGCCTCAGGCCCAAGGGTTCTCCTGGGAGGCTCTGGAGCAACACATGGGGCCTTCACCCCAACAGCTGAGGTTGAATATGGGGGCATTTTCCTGAACCGGAGAAATTTGAGTAGGGATGGCTCTGAGGTCTGGGATTGGATGCTCTATGGCTACCAGCTGCTTCTTTTCAGCTGCCTTTCTGGGCCCCAGGAGCCCACTGATCTTACCATTTCGGGTGACTGAATACATCTGGGGGATTCAGGAGGCATGGGTGGGGAGGATGGCAGCTCAGAGGTTTGGTAAGGGCTAGGGCTGGGTGGACTCAGCTCAAGGGGCAGCATAAGGATCTAGGGGTCCTGATCTTGGAGCTCCCTGGGCTTCTGTCTGCAACTAGGCTACAGGCTCAGAAGTGGGCATTGGGGCTCGTTCTTTCCTGAGTCTCTGCCTGCCTGGTGTGTGAGGTCCAACCAGGACGTGCCAAGTTTCCTGCCTCATTGTGCAAACAATTTGGGCCTGGGGTGGGGTGGCTGGGCTGAGTGTGAGGGGTGAGGCCCCTCACACGTACCCTCTCTGTAGGCTGAACTGCTCATCTCCGAGTCCTCAGAGGTGGGGCCGGGGATGGCGGCTCTGAGTCCCTTCCCAGGGTCTTCTCAGGCTGGGGCCTCCTCTGGTCCCTTAACCCCACCTGCTTCCACTCAGCTCTGCCCCAAAGCACAAGAGGTAATCGCAGCTAACTGCCTGCTCTGCTGTACTCACTGCCTGTCTGCCTGCTTGCTGAGCTGTGCTCAGCTCCTCCCAATGGCCCAGCTGAAGGGCGAGTGGCAGTAATCCTTTGTCTGGCCAGAGTTTGTTCCATAGGTGCCTGGGCAGTCCATGCAAAATCAGAGCACTAATTTGCATATAAATTTGCATATATTCTGCATGCCATCCATCGGTCCTCACGACACACTGGACCTGCTAGCTCATTTTCCTTTTCTGTGACCCCTGAGGAGGGTCCCCCTCTGGAGCTAGGTCAGGGTGGGCTCCCCTGGATAGGGCAGGCTTAGGATCCTGTACTTTGATTCTGCATGCATTTTGGATGCCTACCATGTCCCCAGCACCTAGATAAGCTCAGAATTCTAAGGATTTGCTCAGAGAATACAACAGTCCCTGATTTCCCAACCCACAATCTGGCGTGTGAGCATCTTTCCAAGTCCTAACCTTCGGGCAGTGGGCTGGTTTTTCTATCTGGGCTTTTGGCCACTCCCTGCTAAGGCTTCTTTCTCAGGGCCTGTGTTGCTCAGGCCCTAGTGGTGCCTCCGGTTCCTGTTCCTTCCGGCTCCGGCTCCAGCAGATGGGGTGTGAGGGGACCCGTGGGAATGCTGTGACTGGCGCTTGGTGATACCTGTGTGTGCCTCACTGGGGAGGCCCAAGGTGTTGGAGACAGAAAGGCTCTCTGGGAGGTGGGTCCTGGTCCCTGGTGGACTCTTGGAAGACCTTCCTCGGGCTCCTTCACCTGCCCCTAGCCCAGGGCAAACCCAGGAATGGGCTTTCAGGGTCTGCCCGTGGCAGGGCCCGGATGCCAAGGCAACCTCAAGAGTGAAGGTTAAGAAGAGCCTTCAGACAGTCAGTTCTGCCGGCCCTTTTCTGCCCCCCACCCCACTGCCCGGCAGCCAGCTGAGGCCACCGTGGGCAGCTGAGCTCCCCACGCACCCCTGCTGTGGATTTTGTATTGAATGGAGTGATGGCCCTTTGGCATGGAGTGTGGATGTCAGGTACCTGGTTGAATCCTGTTAACCTGTTCTCTGCCCACCCTTCCCCCTCCCACCGGGCACCCTAGGAGTATGTGAGCCTGGCAGAGGTTCTCCAGCTGTGCTCCTGCTTGGACCCCTATGCTTCTGCCACCTCCCCCAGCGCGCTCGCCCAGCCCCTGCCTGACAGTGAGGTACCAGCCACCGAGTGAGCCCACCTATGCCCAAGGGCCTCCTCATGGATGCCCTCGATTGCCCCTCAGGCCTGGGTTGGGGGGGCAACAGGGTCTGTCTTCAGCAGTGAGGGAGAAGGGCAGCTGGCGTCACGGGGCTTGGGAGTGGTTCCCTCTCTTGCCTGGGGCTTCGGGATCTTCCTTCAGCTCCTGATGGCTCAAGGAGGGAAGGCCTTCTGCTCCAGCGTGAGGGCAGCCTGCGGAGAGGACCCTGGCTTTCCCGGGCTCTACAAGCCTACTCTGCTCTCTGTGTCCTCCTCTTACCCTCCCCTTGCCCGTGGGCAGGGCCATCTCTTGGGTTCCTGTCCCATTAACCTCTTGTATTCCCTCCTGTGTCTGGCCTTCCCCCAAGTACGTGACGCTTGAGCAGCTAAAGGCCATGTGGGGCACCTCGCCTGTGCCCGCAGCACCCGCGCCAGGCCTGCCTCCCTGGGCCCCCGCCTCCCAGGACCTGGTTCCCACCACCTGCCTTCTTCCCGCGCTGCCCTCTTCCTCCTCCTTCGCTTCTATCCCGCCTTCAGCCCAGGTTGGTGGTCTGTGTGTTCCTGCCACCCGCAGCCCACTAGTGGCGTGGCTCTGTCTGTGTGTGCTTTGCCCGTGCGCAGTGGCGTCTCAGCCCTCAGCCGGCCCCCGGGGGGGAGCGCTGCCTGCCGGGGGGGCGGTGCTCCGGCTGGCCGGCATCGTGGTTGGCGCAGTACGTGTCTGTGGTCTGGGAGTTGTGCCCTGTTTCTCTTTGCCCTTAGCACGTTCGCGGCAACTGTTTTCTCACTGTGTTTTCTTTTCTTTACGCTCTCCTTTCTCCCTTCCTTCGTTCCTGTTTTCCCTTCCTGTCTGTTTCCCTGATAATGGTCTTCCTTTACCCTTCCTCCAACCTTCCCCTTTCTTTGCCCTTTTCTTCCTTTTTCCTCCCCTTTCCTTTCCTTTCCCCTCACTCCTTGACCTTTCCTCTCCATCCTTCCCCTCCTGTCCCCTGTCCTCCTCCCCGTGCCCCCTCCAGATGGAGAAGCTGCTGCTCCCTGCTGTAGACTTAGAGCAGTGGTACCAGGAGCTGATGGCCGGGCTGGGGACCGGCCCCGCTGCAGCCTCCCCTCGTTCCTCCCCCCCGCCTCTGCCCGCCAAAGCTTCCCGTCAGCTGCAGGTAACCCCTCCTTGCCGATCCATCAACCCCACAGTGCTGCCTTAGGTGGTGGGGGGTTAATCCAGCTGGGGCAACAGGGGCCTCTGGACCCTGAGAGGGGAGTGAGGGTCTCCTCTTGGGCAGCCATCCTGGCACTCCGGGCGTGGAGGGCCAGCCTCCTGAGTCCGGGGCTCGACGTGCTTGGCTGTCCAACGCAAGGAGGCTCTGGAGCGGCGGTGCCTCATGCTGTCCTCGTTGGCCCTCACCCCCAGAGCTTCTCACTCGGTCTTGTCCTGACGCACTCTTGAGCCTGTTGTCTCTGGAACTTGTGTGTCCTAGGAGAGTTGCCAGTATTTTGTTCTCCTGGTCTCCCCAGGGGTGACACTTGGAGGCAGGACAGAATGGGACAAAGGCTCTGAAGTGATAGCCCTGAGGACATGCCCAAGACTCCTCCTAGTTGCCATTGGGGGCGTGGCCGTGCTCGAGCCTGTGGCAAGCTGCTGCCCTCGGGGTGGGGGAAGAGTATTCGGGCAGCCTTCTGCCCCAAGTGTTGCTCCACTGACCGGCTGGAGGGCCTGAACCCCCCAACCCCCCAACGCCCCATTCAAGATTCATTCTTTGGGTGAAGACATTGCATCTCTAAGACTGTGATCTCAGCTAAAATTCCGTGTTTCCTTTGGGAGTAGTTTGTGTGACATTTCTATATTGTGCCCAGCTGGTTGGTTTGAGATTTTTACATGTTTTGATTCATTTAATCACTACCACAGGCCTTTGAGGTAGATAACGATAACTCTCGTTTTACAGATCAAACACTGCGCGCGCCCCCCCCCCCCCCCCCCCCCCCCCCGCCCCGAGAACATAAGTAATCTCTCCGAGGTCAGACAACTAGGAAGTAGCAGAGGCTACACTGAGGGCCAGGGTTCTTGACTCCAAAGACCATATTCACCGAACATTAGTGCTGTGAGGGAGCTTGGCGATTATTTCATCTAGCCCTACCCCCTCCTTTTGCAGATAAGGAAGCCAAGGCCCAGAGTGGGGAGGTGCATGGCCCAAGGTCACAGCCCCTTAGCAGCAGAGCTGGGACCAGAGGGAGCCCCGGCCTCCAGTCAGTCTCCCGTACAGCTCTGCCCGTTGGTGTTAACTCCTCACATGGGTTGATTTACAAGGTCCCTTCTAAGATGCAGGGTTGGACCAGGGATTGGCCCAAGGAGGAGCGGCCTGGAAAGGAGGCTTGGCGGCCGCCAATAGCATCTGTCCGTTGGGCTGGCCCAGGAGGCTCAGTGCTGATGTCAGCTAGAGACAGAGGCCTCGGGAGCTGGGGCAGCACCTTGGATCACAGCCACCTAGATGCCATGGGGATGGTGGCCAGTGGGGGAGCTGGGGATACCAGACAGTGTCTCTTCCCTCCAGGTTTACCGCTCCAAGATGGATGGTGAGGCCACTAGCCCCTTGCCCCGGACCCGCAGCGGCCCCCTCCCCTCTTCCTCTGGCTCTTCCTCCTCCTCCTCCCAGCTCAGCGTGGCTACCTTGGGCCGTAGCCCCTCCCCAAAGGTCTGAGGACAGTGGGAGGGCTGTGTGCGTGGCAGGGTGGTGATGGTGGGGGATGGAGACAGCCACACTGGAGAGAGGTCACAGCCTCCCATGAGGGCCTTGAGGGTGGGAGGCGGTGCCTTGTGAGCCTCGGGTCCCAATGCTCCGTTTCCCTCCGCAGAGCACTCTACTCGCCCAGAATGGCACAAGCAGCCTTCCTCGCAACCTGGCAGCCACGCTGCAGGACATTGAGACCAAGCGCCAGCTGGCCCTCCAGCAGAAGGGTGAGTGGCTGCAACGCCAGCCCACCTGCTCTCCTGGGGGCCCTGGACATCTGCCACGCACTCCCCACCACTACCTCATCCACGCCCACGCCTTTCCCAGGATGTTTTTCCTTTAATTGGGATCTAGGCAAGAGCAAAAAGGATTTGGATTAGATACCTAAAGAAGAGATTCCTGGCTATTTATCAAAAGACTAAGGGCAGGGGACTAAGGGTCGGCAGGGCGGGGTGGGGGGGGCGGTGGGGGGGTGGGGGGTTGGTGGCTCTAAGATCTTTCCTAGAGACCGCAGCAAATAAGGGAAATGCTTGTTGACCTGAGTAGAGATAGATGTTATCCTGTCTGGAGGCAGGGGGTTGGACTTGATGACCTCCACAAATGCTTCCCTAAGATATTGTCTCTAGGGACCCAGGAGTCCTGGTTGCTCGTGTGCGTTTTGTTTGTTTTGAAAGTCCAAGTCCTTGCCTTTCTCCCCTCTCATCCCCTCTGTGTCTCTACCCGGGGCCCCCCTACCAGTCGAGTCGCTTCCTGCCGAGCCCCTCCCAACTGACGACCCAGCAGGTAGAGCGTTGGTCATTGAGGGCATTGCTTTGGCCAGGCAGCCCCTGCCCGGGCATCCGCATGATGTATTCTGCCCAGGCCCCCACTGCCCGCAGGCAGACTCCCAGGCTGAGTTGAGTTGGGTTGGGGTGTTGGGCTGGCCTCACCCCGCCAGCTGAGCTCTCTCCTGCCTCAGCTGTGCTCCGCCTCGTCTCCCCTTCCTCCTTTCCTGCCACTGGCACTCCTGCTTCTGCATCGCCGCGGGGTCTGCATTGATGTGGGTGCTCATGGGGCTCCCAGCATCTCTTGTATCACCCTTCCCCAGCAGCAGGGTGGGTGCATGTGCCCTGCCCACCTATTCAGGCCATGGTTGTGAGCTGGAGCCACCTGGCCGTCGTGCTGCCGGGGCCCTACCTGGGCAGGTTCGGTGCCGCGTGTGGGCTCAGGACACAGTGGGAGCGCTGAAGTCAGGCTGCATGGCTGTGACCAGTTGTGCAGGTGACAAAGCGTTGCCAGGGCAGCCGGACCTGGAGCTGCGGGGGCTTCAGGGAAGCTGGTGGGGGGCAAGGGGGCTGCCCCGTGTTCCCTTCTCCCTGCTCGCCTCCTCCCTCCATCTGTGATGCAGCCGGCATCCTCCCTGGGGAGGTGGGGTGCCCCCCGTGACTCCCGCCTGTCGCTCCTGCAGGGCAGCAGGTGATTGAGGAGCAGCGGCGGCGGTTGGCTGAGCTGAAGCAGAAGGCGGCGGCCGAGGCGCAGTGCCAGTGGGACGCCCTGCACGGGGCCGCGCCCTTCCCGGCCGGGCCCTCGGGCTTCCCGCAGCTCCTGCATCACTCCATCCTGCACCACCTGCCGGTGTCCAGGGAGCGAGGGGAGGAGGGCGAGCATGCCTACGACACGCTGAGCCTGGAGAGCTCAGACAGCATGGAGACCAGCATCTCTACGGGGGGCAACTCGGCCTGCTCCCCCGACACCATGTCCAGGTACCCGCGCCCCGGCCGCCACCCGACGGCCCGCCGCCGTCCTGCCCACACCAGGGCCGCCGCCTCCACCGCGTGCCTCCTCCCCTTGCCTCCCCAGTGCCAGCGGCCTGGATGTGGGGAAGACGGAAGAAATGGAGAAGATGCTGAAAGAAGCCCATGCGGAGAAGAGCCGGCTCATGGAGTCGAGGGTGAGGCAGATCTGGGCCATGGGAGGCGGGAGGAGGTGCGAGGCCCCGGGGCTGCCCTCCGCCCGCCAAGGGCCTCCGCTCCTCCCCAGGCCCCTTCACCCACATTGTCCTCGCAGCAGTCCCTTGAGGAAGAGTGTTTTCAAAGCCTGTGTTCCTCAAGTGGGGGATGCGGAGGCTTGGCGAGATGACCAGTTTCACAGCTCTTAGGAAAAGGGGAGGCAGCAGCCAGTGTCCAACGGTGAACTTCCCGTATGGGAGCTTCCAGTCTTTGTGTGTTCACCTCTTTGGACGTTTGGCCACCACAGAAATTTTGATTCCCGTCTACCTGAGTGCCAGGTCACTCCTCTTGGGGATGGCTAGGACCTGGGGTTGAAGGATGGGGACAGAGAGAAGGCAGATGTCCAAGCCAGAGCAGAGGTGTTGGCTGCGGGGGCCTCACGTTGCCTACCGATGGGCCTGGGACACAGCAGAGGGGCCAGGGGTTCATCGTGGGCACAGCCAGGCTGAGGAAACTGTGCCTGGGGAGGAGGTGAAATAGAGAGTCTGCAGAAGCTCGTCTGTCTCTATCATCCGGGCATTCTGCATGTCTGGAGTTAAGAGTGGAACCCGGGGAGCAGGAGATCAACCAGAAAAGAAGGCCTCTTAGTCTTATTTACTTCAGAGGAGGGCTGATTTACAAACATCTCTTGACAAAAGGAGAAAAAGGAGGTTCTGCTGAGTGTTGAGCTGGGAAGAAATGACGGATGGGAGTTAATAATATGAAAGTTGTTATCATTGATGAAGACATATAAAACATCACCCACATGCTGTGTATTTAATGATTTGTTTTAATGACTGAAAATCTTTTGATAATGGCTTTCATAAGTTCATTTTTTTCCCATAAAATCTGAAGTTCAACCATAAATGTTTCTCATTTGGAGTTTCAGAGGGCCTTCACTTATCGATTAGGTTGTTTAGACAATCCATGTCCTAGGAATTCAGATAAAATTATAAAAGCCCCATTTTTTTATTGAGTGCTTCCTTCCTGCCAGAGTTAGTGATGGGCATTTACTCACATGATCTCATTTAATTTTCGCTACAATCCCAGGAGTAGGCACTCTTGGTCCCATTTTACAGATTAGGCAACTGAGGCTTAGGGAGTTTGTCAGGGTCCAGAGCTCAGAGTGGTGGTAGAGCCAGGATTTGAAGCCAGGTTGGTCTCACTTTAAGGCATTTACCCTTGTCAGCCAGGTCCTTAGAGAGGGTGGGCTTGGAGGATGATGGCCCCTCATGCCAGGCTGCCCTCTGAGGTGGGTGCCTCCTGTGGCTCTGCCCCGGCCTGAGGAGGGGTGGCAGGGACTTGGGGGGGAAGAGGGCAGTGGTGGGCACTGAGCCTTGGCTTTGGGGACAGGAGCGGGAGATGGAGCTGAGGCGGCAGGCCCTGGAGGAGGAGCGGAGGCGGCGGGAGCAGGTGGAACGGAGGCTGCAGGGCGAGAGCACCCGGAGGCATCAGCTCGTGGAGAAGGAGGTCAAGATGCGGGAGAAGCAGTTCTCGCAGGTGAGTGGGTGGTGGGCTTAAGGGTAGGGCTGACGAGGGGTTGGGATATCCCAGGGTACTACCCCTGCTGGGCTGTAGAGCCTGTTCTCTCCAGAAAGGATTGCACAAGCAGAATTCTACCTGGGACTTGTTTGGCCCCAAGGAACAGGGACCCGCTCTGTGTGTGTGTGTGTGTGTGTGTGTGTGTGTGTGTGTGTGTTTGTGTGTGTGTTGATTGGGTTGTGGGGTTGCGGCAGGCCACCTTTTAGAGAAGAGGGTCTGGACAGGCCTTCCAGTGATGGGAGCTGAGTCAGAATCAGGGTGGCTACCCTTGGCCTCTCGCAGGGGCCTCACGAGTCTGCACTGCACCTCCTTCCCGGTCCCTGATGCCCTCCTGCTTCTGGTGCTTTGTGGCTGTCCTAGCCTCACTCCACCAGACCTTTTGGCTCTAGGCCCCACCACCAGCAGCTGGCCTCACTCTGACTTTCGGTTTACATCTCCAAAAGAGAACGTACTAGTTTCTCCTTGGGACAAGAATCCATCCTTACACAAAAGCCAACCCTGGGCTTTTTCCTTCTACAGGAGACTTGAGCAGGGCAGTTGAAGGGAGAGGGAGAAATTAGGTTGGGCAGGGAAATCGACTCATGTGTCTGGTCCCAGACCCTGGGCCCCTGGGAGAACCTGTGAGATTCAGACAGGTTGTCCCTTCCTCTGGGGGTTTCCATAGGCCTCCCCAGCGTGGAGGTCCTACCCAGCAGTGACTGGCGATCATAGCTCCATGATTTCCTGATGTTGCTGCAACATGAATTCTAAGGGGTAGGTTGGCTCGGGAATTTAGAAATAATTAAGAAACTCTGTGTGTGACTTTTATCTCTGTGCTTGGAATCTTTGGCTAAATGCCTAGTTCCCCTTTCCTGTCTCTGTCAGTGGTCTCTTTGGGACTCTCTTCTCTATCCCCCTGCGCCAGGGCTCAGGAATGGCTGCAGGGGCCACCAGCTTTGAGGAGGTGGATGGCGTCAGCTCATCTTTGGGGCACCTCCGGGAAGTTGAGCGTTTTGTTTCTTCTTTTTTTTTAAATAAATTTATTTTTGGCTGCATTGGGTCTTCGTTGCTGTGTGCGGGCTTTCTCTAGTTGTGGCGAGCGGGGGTTGCTCAGCAGTTGTGGTGCAGGGGCTTAGCTGCTCCACAGCATGTGGGATCCTCCCGGGCCAGGGCTCGAACCCGTGTCCCCCGCATTGGCAGGCAGATTCCTAACCACTGCGCCACCAGGGAAGTCTCTGTTTCTTCTTTAAATAATTTGTAATGTTTCCTTTTCATGTCATTCTAACATTCTTCCTCGAAATAAAGAGGAGAAAAAAATTCCAGTTGACTGAGAATTCTAGTTAAGTATCAGAAATTTTGAGGTGGAACAGACCTTAGAGATTCTCTAGTTCAAAGCCCTTGTTTACATATAAGGAGACGGAGGCCCAGAGAGGACTGTGACCCAAACAAGGCCCCACAGGAAGTTAGAGACCAGGCTTCTTTTTTTTTTTTGCGGTACGCGGGCCTCTCACTGTTGTGGCCTCTCCCGTTGCGGAGCACAGGCTCTGGACGCGCAGGCTCAGCGGCCACGGCTCACGGGCCTAGCTGCTCCGCGGCATGTGGGATCTTCCCGGGCCGGGGCACGAACCCGTGTCCCCTGCATCGGCAGGCGGACTCTCAACCACTGCGCCACCAGGGAAGCCCCCAAGACCAGGCTTCTTATTGGGCTTTTCTTCCAAGAGCATGTTCACATCTGGTCCTTTGCTTTGTTCCATTCAGCCCAGGAGGGAGAGGAGGGGCAGGAACAGGACAAGGACAGCTGTGTCTGGGAAACTGAGGCATAGAGCCGTTCAGCAGTTTGCCCAGACCTGGGTGGAGTCAGCACAGGCGTGCCAGGTCCCTGCTTTGGCCAAAGCCCCATGAAACCAGAGTGACAGCCAGGAGGGTGGGGAGGGAGTGATGGCAGGCTTTCGGGGGTTCGGGACTGAAGCCAAGGGGCCCGGGCAAGGGAATGACAGGGGAAGAGCGGGGCCCCTACTGATCCTACCCTCTGCTCCCAGGCACGACCCCTGACCCGCTACCTGCCGATCCGGAAGGAGGACTTTGACCTGAAGACCCACATTGAGTCCTCAGGCCACGGTGTGGATACCTGCCTGCATGTGGTGCTCAGCAGCAAGGTACAGGCACGCATGGCCCCGGGGCACGGGGTGCGTGTCGTGGTGGGGACCCCACGTTCAGAGGCACCTCCTGGGTCCTCGGAATAGTGGCCTTAGTTCCTGCCCTAACACCAGCGGTCTCTGTCCCAGGACCGGGTGTGCTGGCCTGAAGAGATGTTGGGGACAGCCCCCCGACAAATACAGGCACAGGCGATGGCACTGACATCGCTGCTCAGGGAATAAAGGTTTAGGGGCTGCACGTTTGGGTCTTTCCTCACCCCTGCATTCCACCAGGTCTGCCGTGGCTACTTGGTCAAGATGGGTGGCAAGATTAAATCATGGAAGAAGCGCTGGTTTGTCTTCGATCGACTCAAGCGCACCCTTTCCTATTATGTGGGTGAGTTCCCCCAAGACTGCCCCAGAGCCAGGACCCCTGAGCTCTGTCACCCAGGACAGCGGGTCTTCTGGAAGCTTCCAAGTGGGGTCCAGGGGCTTGGGCTGGGTCTTGTCCTCCCCTCTCTGAAAATGTACAGAGTATACCTGGTTCACCTCCATTGATTTGTTCACTCATTCATTTTTTCAGCAGTATTACTGAGCATCTAATAAGTTACAGGCACTATTCTCGGCTCTGGTGATAAGCAAGGTGGCCACAGCTCTCTCTCCCTTGGAGCCTTTTGTCAGGGAGGCAGATAGTGAGCAAAGAATGATGGGAGTGCTGTAGGGGGCCCCAGATGCTGTGGGCGCGTGGAGTCCTGTGGATTCCCCCTCGGGCAAGTTCCTGCAAAGGCACCAGCACCAGCAGCCGAGCGGTGCCCGGGACGCTCAGGGCAGCCCTGAGGACAGCCCCCTGGCCCATCCTGCTCCCTCCGCCCTCTGCACCCAGCCTCCAGCTTAGTTTCCCATCCCTGCAACTCCCTCTGGACAGCTCCCACGTGGAGCGTGGGACGCTGTATCACATCCTGGTCAGGATAGCCTAGGCTGCGCCGCGGAAGCGACCTGTCTTAAGATCCCAGTGGCTCAAAACCCGCGTTTCCCTACTTACTCCTGGTACGTGTCCATGTACGTCATGGGTTGGCGGGGGCTCTGCTCTGCGTCAGCGTTCTCTTTGCTTCAGAACATGCCTTTCTAGAATGTTGCTGGCTGCAGCGGCAGAGGGTAAAGAAAAGCCTGATTGGGTTGGCACTGGCGTTAAATGCCCCAGCTGGGGTCTGTTCAGCCAGTCACCCGGCCCCACCCAACCACAAAGCCGGGAGGAGCGGTCCTGCTGGGAGCCTGGAAGGAGAGGGCCGGAGGGTTTGGTGCTGGAGTCGCTCAGGCCTGGAGCACCCTGCTTCCCCCCTGACCTGGTCCCCAACCAAGTGCCATCCCTTCCAAGAAGCCCTCCCTGGCCACCTGGGCCCTGGGAACGGGGAGGCAGAGACACGCGTGTCCCCATGTTTCCACCTAGGCTGGGAAGGGACTTTGTCAGGATTGAGAGGAACAGGCCCAGGAGGACAGCTCCATCTTAGGCACGTTGAGGTTGAAGTGCCCCTGGGGCATCTAGGGTTACGAGAAAGGTCAGGGTTAGAGGCAGAGTGAAAGTTGAAGCTGTTGGAATGATAATAATAACGATAATACTAATGATAGCAGATCACACTTACTGAACACTTGTGTGAGCCAGATGCCGTGCTGAGCACTCTACGTGCCTCATCTCATTTAATCTTCACAGTGATCTTGTGAGGTAAGCGCTGTTTTTACACTCATTTTACAGATGAGGAAAATCAGGCACAGAGAGGTTAAGTAACTTGTCCAAGGTCTCTCAGCAGCTAAGAGGCAGAGCTAAGACTGATCTTGGGCAATTAGACTTTACAGCAGAGAAGAGGGAGAAACAGAGCTGCACTCTGGGGCAGGTCCACCCTTGTGAGGAAGGAGGCACCAGCAAAGCGAAAGGGGCAGGAGGCAGGAAGCCACATGCCAGGTGCTGGGCTGGTGCCTGGCGCGTGTGACCTTCCTTAATGTCTGTGAAACAAAAGGAGACCCAATCAGACCGGGGAGGGGGAGGGCAGGGGGGAAATGGAGAAGGAAGCCAGCCAAGGGAGCAGACATGTGCAGGCAGGGGGTGTCACCAGCGATGATGGAGGCTGCAGAAAGGCCAAGAGTGGTGTGGACCCAGAGGCCATTTGATTCGGGGTTGGGTCTTGACGAGAGGATGGTTTCCACCACGTACCGGGGTGGGAGCCAGATTGCACGTGATCCGTCAAGAGTAGGGGTAGGTGGGAGGTAAGGAAGCAGAGGCAGGAATGCGGCACTATTTCCAGTAAAGGAAGAGATGGGAGAGAACAGAGGCTGGAGGGAAGGCCAGGCCCAGGGGCCAGGATGGGGCTGGGTCCCTGTTCCGAGGAGGAAGTGCCGGGTGGAGGCGGGCCTGTGGCTGGATCAGGGCCCTGGGTGTGCCTGGCCTGCTCCTCGAAGCTGACATCCTCCCTGCCCTTGTCTGGACCCTCCTCCCACCTACTCCATGAAACCCCTCCATTCTACAGGGTCCGGATCAGAAGCCACCTCTGGGGAAGCCTTTCCTGGTCCCGCCTCACTGGGAGCGGTTCCTGCCCTCCGCTGTTAACTCCTGTGTTATACAGGGTCCCTCTGCCATGTGGTACCAGCCCTGGGGCGTAATGATGTCATGACAGATGCCACGTGCATTGTGCCAGACGCTGTGCTGAACAGTCGGAGTGTGTCCTCTCACTCAGCACTCGTGACTGCCAGTGACCTGTAGGCGTTCTCTTGGAGTCCTAACCATGCCCAGGTCACACAGCTGATAAGCGGCCGTGTGTCTGCTTTCCTTTCCCCCGAATTGTGGGCTCCTAAGAGAAGGGTCTCTGACTTCTTTGGATCCCAGTGCCTCGGGCTCATTTATTCAACATTGATTGAGCACCTGCCGTGTGCTAGGATATAGTAGTCAGTGTTGGAGAGCTAGACCTACGAACAGATAAAGGAGGGTTCAGATTCAGCACCGTGAGATCTGAACAGAGGACCATCCGTGCTGTAGGGGCACGGGAGAGCACAACCGTGCACGCCAGTGGTGACAATTGCAATGGGTCTTGAAGATGACATAGGAGTTTGCCAAGGGAATGGGCTGGAGACCATTCCAGTGTCGGCAGAGCGTACTGTTAGAGGACCGTGAGAAGCTCAATCTGGCCGGAGAGAACTTGCAGTTGGTGCAGGGGAGGGATGTGAGGCAAGGCCAGAGGGGCGCGTTGGCACCAGCCTGTCAGGGACCTTTGCCCAGCCAAGGAGGCAGCAATGTCCAGTGAGGCAGCAGGATTCGATTTGCTTCCGGAAGCTCCCCCCTCGGCATCAGGGCCAGTGAGTTGAGGGGCAGGGGGCGGGGCAGGGGCACATTAGGAGGCTGTAGCAATGATCTGGGATCGATACCTGGGCCTGAAACAACACTGGGGGTGGGGGAAGGTGCCAGCCATCACAGTCTGAGTTTAGTGATCTTGTGGCCTTTCCTTTGTGACTTGGGCTCAGTGCCCAGGACGTCAGTGGAGGTGCCTGCTCGGTGTCTGCCCCAAGACGGGATGGCCCGGGCCCTGTGCTTTCTCCTGCCAGCGCCCTGTCCCTGCCACCCGAGCAGTCATCTGGTCTGCGGGTTTGCCCACCTCCTTCCTGCCACCCCTGCCTCCAGATGCTGTATGCTTCCTTCCAGTTTTTACTGTTGGAGTTCAATAGATAAATGCATTCATATAGTTCAAAACTCAAGACACATAAAAAGGTTTAAATTGAGCATTACGCCCCCTCTCACTACAGGTAACCACCTTTAAATCTCTTGTGTATCCTTCTAGAGTATCTTTAGGGGCATATAAACAAATGCAAACATGTATTCTTACCCCTTTTCTTACACAAAAGGTAGCACCCAATACATTCCTTGTTTTCCTGCTAATGTATCTTAGAGATCTTTCTATCTCAAATATATCTATATCTAGATATTGATATCTGGGAATATTTTATAGACTTCTTTTTTTTTTAATTAATTATTTTTGGCTGCATTGGGTCTTCGTTGCTGCACGCGGCTCTAGTTGCATCGAGCGGGGGCTACTCTTTCTTGCGGTGCGCGGGCTTCTCTTGTTGCGGAGCACGGGCTGTAGGCGCGTGGGCTTCGGTAGTTGTGGCTCGCAGGCTCTAGAGCGCAGGCTCAGTAGTTGTGGCGCATGGGCTTAGTTGCTCCGCGGCATGTGGGATCTTCCTGGACCAGAGATCAGGGCTCGAACCCGTGTCCCCTGCATTGGCAGGCAGATACTTTTTTTTTCTTAAATTTTTTTACTTTTATTTATTTTTTGGCTGCATTGGGTCTTTGTTGCTGTGAGTGGGCTTTCTCTTGTGGTGAGCAGGGACTACTCTTTGTTGTGGTGCGCGGGCTTCTTATTGTGGTGGCTTGTCTCATTGCAAAGCACGGGATCCAGCTACGTGGGTTTCAGTAGTTGCAGCACGTGGGCTCAGTAGTTGTGGCACACGGGCCCTAGAGTGCAGGCTCAGTAGTTGTGGCTCACGGGCTTAGTTGCTTCGTGGCATGTGGGATCTTCCCGGACCACTGTGCCACCAGGGAAGTCCTTAGATTTATTTCTGAATCTGTATCTATATCAGATATTTCTCTGTCATTCTGTTAAACAGCTGGATGTATTCCCTCACGTGGCACACTCTAATTTGCTTAGCCGTCTCCACTTGATGGATACCTGGCTTGTTTCTAATCTTTCATGACTGTAGGTACTGCTATGGTGAAGCTTGTAAATTTGTTATTTTGTACATGTGTAAGATAAATTTTCGTGAAGTGTAAAAATTGGCTTGAGGGGCAAACACCTTTCTAACTTTGGTCGATGCAGCCAAACCATTCCTAAGGGTTTACCAGTTCCCACCTGTCAGATTTATTACACGGCCTGTTTCTCCACAGACTTACCAAAAGTGTGCTGTGTACTTGGGGTGTATTTTTGCCGTTCCGATAGGTTAGAAGTGGTATCTCGGTGGAGTTCTAATTTGCATTCTCCATAATTCTGAGTGAGGCTGAACACTGACCATGTCTTCCGGGCTCCCTGCTGGGCTCTGTTTTGGAGTCCTGGGAATCACTCCATTTCCCACGTGAGGACGCTCCACGTCCACGAGCCTGGCCCTTATTCCTTTGCAGACAAGCATGAGACGAAGCTGAAAGGGGTCATCTATTTCCAGGCCATCGAGGAAGTGTACTATGACCACCTGCGCAGTGCAGCCAAGGTGAGGGGCAGAGGGACAGCCCTGGGGAAGGGGTGGGCCCAGCAGGGCCCTGTGAGCAAAGGCCTCCAGCCTGCCCTCTTCAGAGGCTCGGACCCATCTCTTGTTCTCTTTCTAAACTTTCTCTTCCTCTCTCCCTCTCCCTTTCCCAGAAGAGGTTTCTCAGCTTCACTATGGTGTCTGAGGTACCCCTCCCCATATGCCTGTAACCAGAACTACTGCATATTAATGCCTCCTGTACCCTTCTCGCCCCTGACCCTTGACTCTCCCCTAAGTACCCCCCCTTCCCCCAGGCCTGAGGGGGGAGCCAGGTGGGTTGCAGAGAGCAGGAAGCCCCTGTGGGCGTGAGTACGCTTGCTTGCCTCCCAATCCTGAGGTGACGGTAGGATGTGTCCCTCCGTGGGGGTGGGCAGTGCAGAAGGGATGGCTACAAGGGGAGTAGGGAGTCCCCAGAGACTAGATCTGGTCAAGAGGATTGGTGAACAGGAGACGTTTGAGGCTGGGACCATCTGCCTTCATGCAGGTCAGCCTCCCTCCTGCCAAGCCTCAGATGCCCACTCTATCCCTGATCTTCTGCCCTTCTGGGGTCCTGGGGCCCAGCATCCCACTTGTAGCTTTTTCCATCTGTTCCTCTTTTGCTGAGAAGAGACTCTGGTCCTCACTGGAGCAGCCCTTTGAGACTGAGTCTTTCCCTTTTGTGCCTGCGGGTACCAAGGAGCAGGGCCCCCGCCTGGCAGCGTCTGTCCCTGCCAGGGTCCAAGGACTGCCCAGCTGAGAGGAGGGGACTGTCTCAGCTTGGGGCCCACCTGGTGGTGGAGATTGGGCTCTGGGCCTATTTAGGACTCAGCCTCGAGCTCCAGGGCATCCTGGAGCCAGAGAGAGGAAGGGCAGACGGCGAGGCAGATGCAAGATGCTCCTGGCCTTTGGGGGTGGGCCCTGGCTTAGACCTTCCTCTCTCCCTCGGCAGAGCCCAAACCCGGCCCTCACCTTCTGTGTGAAGACCCACGACCGGCTGTACTACATGGTGGCCCCGTCCGCAGAGGCCATGCGCATCTGGATGGATGTCATCGTCACCGGGGCGGAGGGCTACACCCAGTTCATGAACTGACCGAATGGGCCTCGTGGACCCTCAGGCCGGCCCAGGACCCAGGCCCAACTGCCTGCTGCTCCACTCGCCCCTGGAGACAGTCACGCCCTGGGCCTCAGGCCTCACACAAGTGCTCCCAGAGGCCCTGGAGGGCGGAGCATGACTGGGGTTTTGTACAAGAAGTGACTTTGTAATGTTCTGTAAGGAGCTCGTCCTGTGAGTTTCTGAGCTCCGGCCCCCTAAAGAACCAGCCAGGAGATAAAAGTTGGGGAGGGGGCTTTGCTGCCTCCTGGGAGCCCAGAACTTGCAATAACCCTTCAGGGTCCTGCCCCAGGCCCAGCCAGGCTGAGGAGCTGTCACAGAGGGGCCCCTCCGCTCTGACCTGGCACCTGTGCTCCCCAGCCTGTGTTCTCTTTTGTAAAGGACTAATTATGGTACCAGAAGCTGCCAAAGATCCCCTCTTGCCTCAGCCCCCTTTGCAGGGGCCTTGGGGGCTGAGCAGAGCCACATTCAGAGTGGGGTAACAGCTCAGGCGGTGTACTTCTCAAACCCCGCTCTACCCCGTTGTTGTCCTGCGTTTATATTTTTTATTACTTTGCTGAAGGGCCAGAGACCGGAAGTGTCATCCTTGAGGTCCCAGCTCTATCACCTTTTTACAGACCCATCACCATGGTCACCACAGTGACGGCTTCATCGCCATGGTTACATACTAATTGCCGTGGCTCCGTGGCTCAGCCCACTGCTTCGGCGGTGGGCCCGTCTGAGGATATGTGCCATGTTCTCTCCAGCCCAGGCCCTTGGGCATCTCCTGCGGGGGGGAAGGGACTGAACACCTTCTCCCTGCCCCCTGCCTGCGTCTCCAGGCCCTGATACACAGCCTGCTGGCTCCCCTGTCCAGCCCTCCCCCTTCCACTCGTGCCTTGCTGAGAGCCAGAAGGGGTGAAGCTGGGAACTATAGACCAGAGGAGGAGCCATTGGATGGGAGAAGAAGCTAGAAGGCTGTCTTTGGGGTTCTGTTATAGGGCTGAGTTTCTGACACAGGGTTGTTCAGATTCTCCCTGATGGAAGTCCTGAGCAGGAGAGGAAGCAGCAGAGGGGGGTGCCCTGAGGTCTGGTTGCCCTCCCTGCAGCCTCAGAAGGGGGATGAAATGGAGAGCAGAGGACCAGGCCTCCAGCTGTCTGTGCTCAGCCCTTTCCGCCTTAACACTAAGCCCACCTCCCTGTCCCCCTTCCCAGCCCTGGGCCATGGTTGCTGGGTCCAGGCTGGATGTTTTTCAGTATTTGTAAGCATCTCAGCAGAACAATAAAGCATTTGGACTATGTCTTTGGGAGGCCTGGTGGTGGGGGACATGGGGTTGGGATACGTGGGTTAGGAAAGCTAGGTCTCTCCACAATGCAGCATTTCCACCTTATTAGATGTTCCAGGGACCCAGGGCC